>NW_024582448.1:383641-526505 GCF_018398535.1 Haplochromis burtoni
TAAGTAAGCTATTAAGACTCGACTGTACACTGTGTTCGTGTTTTCCTCCGAAAACAATAAGTTCCGTTGGAGCAGCCTTTCAACGCCTCTCTCTGTCTCTCGCAAGCAAAGTTGACCCACACAACAAAGTAAAGCTATTTTTCGGCTACGAGCCCGACACGGAACCCAGCGTATTAGTCAGGGTCCCTTTACTACGGTTCAGAGCCGCGAACCTTCAGTAACAGTAATAAATCACAGCAATAGTACATTCACGTAGTTGTAAAAAGCATGATAATATATTAAGTAATCCAAAGTATTCAGAATACGTTACTCTCATTGAGTAACGTAACGGAATACGTTACAGAATACATTTTGGGGCATGTATTCTGTATTCTGTATTGGAATACATTTTAAAAGTAACCTTCCCAACACTGCTGAGCTCTACTGCACATCTCTGTTCTTTCTCATTGCATTTCATAAACACACTGTTGTCATATTATTTATCATTTTAGCATTGCTGTTCAGGGTTTTGATCTAGCATGGTTAAATAACAAAATGTGAATGAAAGCTATGCGATTTTCCAAAAATCATCCAAATGCAGGGTCAGGAGATGATTCACGATTTTCAATGAGGCACTTAATGCATGTTATATTATAGGCTCAGTATAAGGGACACTCTCTAATCAGCACTGCTTTGCTCCCCAAAAGCAATCCATAATTACTCTTGTTCTGTGATGACAGTCACAGTCTGTTTGTATTAGGATTGATACTGTGCCTGCAGCTTCATATGAGTGACTGAGCTGCTCATGACTGACTGAACAATTGCATAACTTTTTTTTTTTACTGTGAATAAGAACAATAGTGAAGTGAATGAAAGCTCAGTGAGAGGCCTACTCCTGTGATCACAGAGCTGTTATCACAATGTCAGGTATTGATTCTGTCAGTCATAGTTAACTATGCTTAATCAGCACATGGAAGTAAAGCTTTTGTTTTATTCCTTACTCCACACCTTTTCTCCACATATTAAGACACATTTCTTTTGGTGTAGGTGGATTGGATTGGTGCCTGTCTGAGAGGTGTAGACAGTCATGCACCTCTATTTTCTTCTCTCTGTTTTGCCATGTGGCACAGAGATTGCCTCTTTCTTTTTGTTGATGGATACTTTTTGCTGGAAGTTAGGCAGAATTTTTTTTTAAGCCTATGTTACCCACTCCTGCGTAAGTGCACCTCACTCTAGGTTTGAGGAGGAGCTGGATATGAGTGTGAATAATCATAACACACAGAAATTTCAGTTAACTGTGACTTTAGTTTCAACAGATAACAGTTTCACAACAAAACAACAAATAAGGCCCTTTACAAAATAAAAGGAAATGAAATGCATTGTCCTTAATTATTGAGATCGTCCCTTTGAAAGTATTTGTTAGGTTGCAACCTTTTAGTTCAGTTTGTTCCTCAGAGTTTATAGAGTAGAGGGTCAGTCAAGTCAAAGCACAGATCGGATGAGGGACTGATCTGTAATGATCTGTCAGTCAGCAACAAGTCTAGTGAAGTTTCAGGCTTGGTGTTTTTATAGTCTAGAGTGCTCTCTTTTTGTCTGTTCACTGTTGCCAGTTGAGATGACTGGTGGAATCCTACCAGAACTCAAATAAACCATTGACCGTCTGACTGGTTGTGCAGATCTGGATCCTGGAAATCACACTGGGTGGCTCGCCATCATTTGGAATCACTGGTCTTTCCTCATTTAGCTCATAGCTCACTAAAAGACCTGACCTGTATTTAGAAACAGGTTTACAGTCTCTGATCTATCACTTCTTTCAGCATTCAAATTTATCATAAATTCAACAATAATAACTGCGATTTGCAATTACTTACATCCCGAAAAGTGTGGTACTCTTCAGTTAACAGATTAAATTAAAGTCCTGTTAGAACTTCTCTCTAACCAAAATAGTTGCAATACACACATAACACAATTATTAGACAAATAAAATAAAAATGTTAAAGCTTAAAATTTCTGCAGAACATATGTTACACAAAATTCGGCACTAAAACTGCATTGCATTTGCTCACTCATAACACAAACGCTCATCATTTATATGTCACATCCAGTAGAAAAATATGCATCAACTACTATGATTAGCATCATCGTTACGATCACTGAACATAAAGGTAAGTCAGTTAGCCTACCGAGACACGTGAAACACCATTAACTTAGCCGATAACTTCTGAAAGCTTTTTAACAACTTTTATTAAGCTTTGCTTCCATAACCGAGGCAGTTTCTGCTGCTAATCAAGATAGCGTTGGATTTTTTATTTTTCCTCAAATGGCTGGTAACAATATGCCATGTTAACACACAACTTCCTGTGAACATTCAAAATAAAATGTCCTGCTAGGGACAGCAGGAAGTGTAGAAATAAACACACATTTTATCACTTCTTGTGACAATAAAATAAAATGAATAAAAGAACAACTGTCTAACTAAAAAAATACCTTATGAAGCTTATCTTGTTTTAACCCGTTTCTTCAACTGGGTTACACCTATATCAGATGTGACACAATTGTAAAGCCTCTTTTCACAAGCTTTTTGTTAGCCCCAATGACTTTTCTACAGTCATTGGTTAGCCCACAACCAACATCTTATAACCATTACTAAAAAAAAAAAGTCCAGCCTTGCTTCATTGTGATCTGCATTTGTGTTTTTAGTCTCTCTTTTTTCCCCTGCATCCATTTATTTCCTAATTATTCTGTCTGTCCTCCCTCCCCTGCCATTCAGTACTGTTCACTATGAAACATAACATGTGGCACTCCTGTATTCCACTGGGAGCAAGGTAAAGCAACAAAGCAAAGTGTGGAGGACTCTGTGTTTCTCTCTGTGCACTCATTCGTTCACATTTAATCAGCCACAATGTCAGTGACCATCATTCCCAACTTCCTCAGTCATTGAGCTGACAGCACAGGGATAGTGAAGCTGAAGCTCCATGCATGCTGATAAAAATATTACAAGCGAACAATGTATTGCACTCTGTCATGTCATACTTCTGTAGTTGTGGTGATATTGCACTGCAATAAAAAAACAGAAAACAAAATCTTCTTGTGTGTGTGTGTTTGGAATTTATGGAAAAACACTCTAAAGCAGCACTTAGGCATTTCAGAAGTGGATTTTGTAGTGTTACACAAGCGACAATGTCTGCAGACTGAGTCTACTAATCTGTGTTGGGAAGGTTACTTTTAAAAAGTATTCCACTACAGATTAAAGAATATATGCCCCAAAATATAGTTTGTAATGTATTCTGCTATGTTACTCAATGTGAGTAACGTATTCTGAATACTTTAGATTACTTGATATATTGTCGTGCTTTTTACAACTACATGAATGTGCTATTACTGTGTGATTTATTACTATTACTTAAGGCTACTCTCCACCAAGCTAACATTGTTAGCTGGCATTACCTGAGATTAGCTCATAGACTGCAGACTGTTGATGTACATTTGCATAATGACTGAAAGATTAAGATTAAGGAACTCACATCGGTGCACACATATACAAACATCCATTCCCACCCACATACCGTTTTGCATTTTGCCCAAAAAGTTCCATTTTGGTCTCATCTGACCAGAGCACCTTCTTCCACATGTTTTCTGTGTCCCCCACAGGGCTTGTGGCAAACTGCAAACGGGACTTCTTATGGTTTTTGGTTAACAACAGCTTCTTGCCACTCTTGCATAGAGGCCAACTTTGTGCAGTGCACAACTAATAGTTGTCCTATGGACAGACTCCCCCACCTGAGCTTTAGATCTCTGCAGCTCGTCCAGAGTCACCATGGGCCTCTTGGCTGCTTTTCTGATCAGCGCTCTCCTTGTTCGGCCTGTGAGTTTAGGTGGACGGCCTTGTCTTGGTAGGTTCACAGTTGTGCCATACTCTTTTTCTGAATGATCGCTTGAACAGTGCTCCGTGGGATGTTCAAGGCTTGGGAAATCTTTTTGTAGCCTAAGCCTGCTTTAAATTTCTCAGTAAATTTATCCCTGACCTGTCTGGTGGTCACCATGGTTTGGACTTCATGGTGTTGTTGCTCCCAATAGTCTCTTACACAACCTCTGAGGCCGTCACAAAGCAGCTGCATTTGTACTGACATTAGATTACGCACAGGTAGGGATGGGTACCGGTATCCGGTGCCATGATGGCACCGGTTCTGACATAAACGGTAATAATCAGACCGAAAAGCAGCGCACATTTCGGTGCTTTATTTCGGTACTTTTTTTTCCTGAGCTGTGATACACTTTAGATTCTAGCCAATCATTTTATGTTTCCGAGGATAGTAGGCGGGCCCAGGTAGGTACGTTCTTTTAGAGTAGAGCTACAGATTAAAAATGCCCAAGGCGAAGCGGTGTCTGGCTGTACTTCACAGCAAAAGATGCAAACTCAGCAGCAACAAGTGCTTTAAGCACTGCTTCCAGCCAAGAGTGATACCATATATGCCCCATAGCTGCAGAAAAGGATAACATTGTTATCCTTTTACAAAAAAACAGCTGAACATGAGAGGTTTTTGGACCAATTTTGTGTTCTCCATTCTTTAAGCACCATTTGAGCACCGTTTAAGCACCGGCACCGTTTCAAAAGTACCGGTTTGGCACCGGTATTGGATAAAACCTAAATGATACCCATCCCTACGCACAGGTGTACTCTATTTAGTCATTAGCACTCATAAGGCAATGTCTATGGGCAACTGACTGCACTCAGACCAAAGGGGGCTGAATAATTACGCACACCCCACTTTTCAGTCATTTAGTTGTGAAAAAAATGTTTGGAATGATTTTCGTTCCACTTCTCACGTGTAGCTACACCACTTTGTGTTGGTCTTTCACGTGGAATTCCAATAAAATTGATTCATGTTTATGGCTGTAATGTGACAAAATGTGGAAAAGTTCAAGGGGGCCGAATACTTTTGCAAGCCACTGTACCTACATTAATAAGAGTATGTCTCAGGTTTGCTATAAGCACAAGGTATTGCATATGAAGATGGATGCTGATTTTGTAGTCATTTTGGATCTCAGTATGCAACACAAAGGAATGTAAAAATAAACCAGTATTGGAATGTATTTTCAGTCATCAATGTTCATTAAAATACTAATAAGAGACTGAGAGGATATTCATCACATACTTCATTTTCTGATTCAATGTCAGCATTGTTGGGCAGCCAGCATGTGAACGAGTCTTCATTATCAGAGAGTGACCCATCCCATAATAATCACATAGGCATTCCTGCTGGTTGGAATTGCTAATAGAGTTTCAGGTCCCTGATTTACAGCTCTTCCTTTCTATGATATAAAGCCTTCCCCTAATGTTATGCTATTCTGGTCTCTTGGGATTGTATTAAGTGTTGAGAATGTCAAATGGCAGTGCGAATGCCCATAACTAAAGCTAATTAGCAAGGCCATTTATTGCTATGACATGTGTGCCTGTGTGTATGTGTGTGCTGAATATGGAACCTTGGCATCGGCATCAAATATTATCAGCCCATTATATGGCCGTTATCACACGTAACCACTTCAATACATGTGATTAGCATGTGCCCTACTTTATCTACTAGTAGGCCAGAAGGTGTTTTTTAATTCATTGTGATTTTTCATGAACAGAAAGCAAACCAGGTTATGGAGGCGACGTCATTAAGCAGAGTTATTAAGTTATTAAGTGGATGTAAACCCTTCTTTTGACTTCTAAAACTGTGTGGGTGGAAACACTACTCTTATATATCTTTAACATTAAATAAGGTGATAATGGTCTACTGAACCTGCAAGCTGATGCAGAAGGCCATCGGTTGGCCATATCTGTGGGAGTGATAACAGCTGATAATTGCCATTTAATGTTCTGATCGTTGCACATTAGACAGGTGGAATGGGTGACCTTGATTTATAATGCTTTTTTTTGTTTTCAGTGGGGTTGATGTGAAAGAATATAAACATTGAACATGTCTTATTGCAGAATATGTCATGACTGGAGGAAGATGGCCTTGTTCACTGTCCTTTGCTGCCCTTGTGGAAAATTAGGGTCAAAGCACACTAGTGTATGTCTAACCTACAAAAAGTTAAATGGTCATGTCAAGGATACTTAGTACACATTTTCTTTTCTAATATTACTAAGCACAAGAGGCAAACAACCTGATATTGACATGGTGTGACATAACTTTCCCCCTGACTACTCCCCCTTGACCATCAATCACCAAGATGGCCCATTCATCAAGTAGCCCCGACGGTCCGACCCCCTTGTGACACAAAAACGTTTTTCCAATTTAAAATCTGATATTGATGGAGCACTGTGTCCTGCTGCAGCCTCTTTGAGCTTCGCTTTGGCCAATATTCTTATCCATATGCTCACTCACAGCCCTTGGTCATAATTCAAAACATGCCATTTCAATATACAACATACAAAAACACAGCAAGAAATAGCCTGTTGTTGTTGAATGATATAGGTCTGCTATTCGATAGGGTTAAATCTTATAGGAAGTGCTATTTAGACAAGTTGGTATTCAGAATACTTTTTTTAAAATTTTGGCTGACAATTTTTGTTAACCGCTATATGTAGAAGAATGTGCCCCATACCCCTGTCAGAAAAGACAAGACACAAATATAAAATTCTGGTTTAGTCCAGTATTTTGATCCAGACTGAACCAAGAGCTATGATAACATTGAAAGTAAATGAAAATAGTTGCATGCCTGCCTGCCAATAAACCTAAACTTGATATAAAGCATAACGGATTGGAAGATTGCGATAATAAATGTGTGAACAATTTTGTTTAGAACTACCCAACAATAATACCACATATTGAACAACAAAAATCATCCTTACCTTCACCACAATCCACCCAAGTAGCACCTACATATTATTACATCATTATAACCCATGATAAACTCTTCAACCATGTTTTATTTTGTATTATATATAGACTTTTTTCGACATTGATGTTGGCGCTTTAACTTGAGTAAACTGTGTGGATTCTGCCTCTACCCCTGAGTGCAGCTTTTTCAGAACTGAGATAGAAGCAAATGCCTTTTAAATGAGAAAAGGCACACAGAGGATCCCAAACACTATCACAGAGCTCACACAGAGGGATGTTCCTATTCATATTCATATTCATATTCATGCCATCTTTCCATCCATTTTCTTCTGGTTAGCATTATCAGGATTGCAGGGGGGTCTGAAGCCTCTCCCAGCCATCCAAGATGGTAATCTAAAACAAGGATAACAGATTCACACCTTTGGGCAATTTAGAATCACCAATTTACCTAGCCCCTCTTATTGCATGTTTTTGGACTGTGGGAGTAAACTGGACACCGAACCACTGTGCCACCATACTACCTTATATCTATGGCCGTTCTATCTTTATTACTTTTTTCTTTTTTTTACATCGGCAAAAAATCTCACCTTGATTTTCTGTTGCTTAAGCTTTGTTCGGGAAAAAAAAAACTATCTTGGCTTCCTTTGAATCTCAGCTGTCAGTAAATCAACAACAATGGCTTCTGTGTCATTCCTTTAAAATCACTGAAAGATAGGTGCCTGGTGTTGATTGTGTTTGACAAGCGCATCCAGCAAATATTATAGGCAGACCAAAGATCAGTATTACAAATTTCTCAGTCCTCTCAGCTCTCACAGCTACTCGTTCCTCTTTGCATGATGACATCAAAGTAAAGAGCACTCTGTTGAGATCAAACAAGCTAGGAAATCAGTGAACCAAAGAAGGAAGTGTTCTGATGTATTTATTGACAAGAGCTTATGAGGGTTAGCAGTTATATGGGCATGCTGAATAGAGTCAGTAGCCTCAGTGATTTTGGTCTGCTGAATGTATCAAGTAAATACATAATTAAATTGACTTGGAGTAATCAAATTTATTGACAACTTGACTATGATATGTCTTTTTTTTTCTGTCCTAAAAGTAAATGCCTCAGATTTAGCATTGCACTCCTATAACACTGTCAGATTTGAAATGGACATCTCGTACTAGTCTGTTCCTTTTCACACATCCTTCTTTCTCATGAAAACCTAATCACACACCCTCAATGCAACTCGACAGCTGACAGTTCTGTCAGAACTTCAGGTGTGTTACAAAGCCTCAGGCCTCAAGCAACGATGAGGTCAGGTAAGCGCACTTCTTCTTCATATATCTGCTTTTTTGGTATTGTCAAACTTACAATCATCAGACCCAAATAAGACTTGCTCAAGTAAGAAAAGTCCTTACATAACCTGCCCAAGAATTCATCCACTGTCATGTTATGAACACACAAGAAATGCAATCACGCTTTATCCAGCCTGGGTTTAACTGGGCTCAGGAACAACAGCACTTTCCTCAGAATGTGTCTATCATACTAAGATGGTGAGAAAAAAAAACAATAGAACCTGTGTGGACGATAAAGCATGATGGAATTTGTTTTGTAGTAAGATATCATAACTGTGTAAATCTGTGGTTTAACCATTAAGTTTGTGGAACACTGCAGACTGAAGTCTGTGCTGATGGTGACAACCGTAAATTAACATGTGACAGCTGTCTCATTCGACTGGATCTAATGTGGGTGTTCAGTAGTGCCGCATCAGACATGTTCATTCATTAAGAAATAGCGCTTTCAAACCTCACATGATGACTCAGAAATACCCCTTAATCAATCTTCTGTGAGTCATGTCTGTAAGTGCATTCATATTCTGCAGCTGTGGTCATTTGACATTCACTTTTTTTTTTCCTTTTAACATGAGATGAAGTATGTAAACTCCAGTAAAACTTCATACTTGGAAACAAGTTTCCACTGGCTGAAAAGGCCAAAAGCGGCATATTTTTAAAAGGGGGTACAGACCACAGGATTGGACTAAGGCCAAGCCCTGAGATCTTCTTTGTAAAGCTTCCTATTGGACAGCAGCCTTAATGGACAGGCAACATTCCACCTCTAAGTGGTTTGACATCTTGCTGCCATAAATAAACGCTAACAGGGATGCTCTATTAGGCTAAACAAGACTTTGTGTGTCCCTCCGAAGCCAGGAAGTGCCCTCCTAATGGTTCTCTAATGCCTTTATTGGATTACTCCAACATCTCCTATTCCAGTGTGTCACAACTACAGCATTCTGGTGGATTTGATGGAATGGAGATAGCTCGGGTGGGATTGATATCACACAGGCCCAAGACGTCTGCAATTAGGCATATTTCCAGCTCAAGACTATAGATGTCTGATTACAAAATGCATTTTTTCAGCAACAGACATAGTGGCTCTTTTTCTACAGTCAGAATTGGTTTCATGATGCACTTCTGTTTTTCAGCTTGTCAACAAGTGGCCATAAGGTCTGTATCGTACGCTTTGTACCATCTACTGGGTGTGTCAGAAAACAAGAGCACCTAAATCACTTAAAGTCAAATTGTACTAACAGAAGATACCGACAGAGAAACTGAATTAAAAACAGCATAGAAAACAAAGTCTAGAACACTGTAGCTCACATCTGAAAAACATTAATGCCTAATATAACATTGATTATTGCTAAATCCACACAGTAGTGCATTTGCAGAGATAAAAGACTGTTATAATTTTCCCATTATTTACACTGCCCTGGAGGTTGCAAATTCTAACCTGCAGGCTGCAGAAGCAATTACTGTGCAAATAACGCAGGTGGTGCAACAGAGCACTTAAGAAAATGGTTTTTCCATTAGACAGACACTTCGGTCTCTATTAGGACCTTGGCTTCAGTGTCATCCCTTTGATGTGTGTTAATGTGTGCATGCATTCATGTCCATACATGTGGGGATTTTGCATGTGTGCTTAGTCATCCTGTCTGATTTTAGCACGGGTTCTTGGTGTTTAAATCTTACAAAGGTCTTGGGCAGCATTTTAAGACAGGTTTGCTGATGACCAAGTAGATCTGTCTCCTACAGTATAATTCAGTCAGTGCTTCAGAATACTGGTTTGGACACACATGATGTGTGCTGACACACACACGCACGCCAAACTGTTCTCATCTTGCATGCTTAATGCCCTGGTAATGGATCTTTTCCGCGCCCAGTTGAATAGGCCTCTCACACCCAGAGGAGTTTGTTAGTGGTGCTGAGAATAATGCTAATGGGGGTAGTTGCCTTCAACATGTGCTCATCTCTCCACATAAATCTCCTTTCACTAAATACAGTCGTCATTCTCTCACTTCATCTTCACACCAATCAACTGTTTGAAGCGGCGTATATCACCTTACACAGCAGAACTTTTCTTTCTCTATAATTCCATATTAATTCCATGGGATCTTTAGCACTGCTTGACCAGATTTTTGGTGTATTTGCTAACCTTATTTTCTCAAGTCTGGAAAAGATGATGCTCTCTTTCCTTGCTATTCCTCATCCATAAGATGAAATCATAACTATTACCAAACCTGGCTTGTGGAACATGGTGTAGCTGAATTAATGGATACATCATTGACTCTTAATTCCAAAGCTATTACTAAATTAGAAGTGATTAAAGTATATTTTCATGTTAGTTTCCTTTCTGTAGTATTCCAAGGCAAAAACACCCCCCGATTGGTTCTACAGTTTTGACCTCAGCTCCCTGCAGAGCACAAATTAGCATGTACTTCTGCATGGCCAGTGATAATGGAGCCGCCCACCCTGACTGGTACAGGCTGTGTAAATCATAGATGTTATGCTTTACTCTAGCATGCACTTTGGAAAATGTATTGTGTTTTTTGTGACCCAAGGTTATAGGCCTGCCTCATTTTGAAGTAATAGCAGGCAGTGCAAGTATTTGACTTTTCCCCTTGTAGTCTGAGAAAATAGGAAGGTGAAGGCTGTCTGAGATACTGTACAATAATGGATACATTATGTAACCACTAGACCTTTTAAGTGCAGCCAGAGCCTTCTAACTTTCTCTGCAGGATGAGTGGATAAGTGAGGGCCACCTGTGCTCATACATCTACGGCTACTATGCATAACTTCTGCTAATACTAAGCGTTTGTCCACAGCTGTGCAAGCAGCTCTGTAAGACTGTACTTTTTAGCTTTTCCTAAGAGGAGCCTTCCAACATTTAGAACTGGGACTGGTAGTATTTTTGCTGTAGTTTTGCCAACAGTATTTGATACTAAACCAAAGGATTTGGAAAAACATGAATTGCTAGCTGATGATTAGCTGGTGAGATGATAGGTCAAGGATTTAGAGGCTTTGGAATTTGTCCTTTAGGGACCTTGAGTATATCACATATCATAGTAAGCCCATATGCAAAAATAAAAAATATAAAAAAATAAATCAAGGTTATGGTGAAGCAAGAGTAGAGAAACAGAGAAAGGTCTTTGAAGTCCAGTGTGAAGTTTTCACAGTCTGTGATAACTTAGGTTTGGTTTCTTCAGCGTGTTTTTATCAAGTCAAATTTTAGAGCACTTCATGCTTCCATCTGCTGACAAGCTTTATGGAGATACCCATTTCCTTTCCCAGCAGGACTTAGCACCTGCACATGGTGCCAAAACTGCTAGCAAATGGTGTACTGACCATGTTTTTACAGTGTTTGATTGGATAGCCAACTTTCCTGACCTGCACCTCGCAGAGAATCTGTGGGGTATTGTCAAGAGAAAGATGAGATACACCCAACCCAAAAATACAGGCGATCTGAAGGCTGCTGTCAAAGCAAACCTGAGCTTCAGTTACACCTCAGCAGCACCCAAGCTGATCATCTCGATGCCACACTGCACTGATGCACTAGCTTGTTCCGAGTGCATAAATGAGCATACTTTTTGGACATTTCTGCATTCCCTTTTTTTTGGATTGATCTAACGATTTAAGATACTGATTTTCATGTGTTACATGCCACAAAGGTCTAAATTGACATAAAAAGGGCTTGAAATATTTCGCTTTACAGAAATGAATATAGAATATATCAAAATTAACCTTTTTTGATGCCGAGCTACAATAAATAAAGAATTTACAGGCTATGTGTCATTGCATTCTGCATTCTTTTTCTGACAAACTTGTATTTTTACTCAGTTGTATATAGCATTTGTATTCTGTTTTATCCTACTGTATATTTTATTTTATTTTATTTTGTTTTTTTCTGTACAGTTGTGTACAGTATATTATTCTTGTATTACAGTGTTCTCTAATTTTTGCTATATAACTCTGCGCTGTCCACTTTCTGCTGTGACAAAACAAATTTCCCAGGTGTGGGACTAATAAAGGTTATCTTATGTTATCTTATCATTTATTGCATCATGTTGTTAAAATTTTGGAGGTTTTAGTATGTGATTATCTATTGCCATTTACCCCAACTGTACACACTTAACCTCACCTTAAAATATTATAAAAACCCAACACCATTATTGTCTCTGTTACCTGCTTTCAGAATTAGAATGATCTACTTCTTATTGTGAGTCTGCACAAGGGAAACCGGGCAAAAAGGGCTCATGTCAAAGTATCTGGTACCTGGAGGTCTTCTGCAGACTTTTGGGGAAAGTTGTCCTAAATAACTGACTGTAGACTGATGGATATACAAAGGAGCCGGAGCTATTATTGGACACAAGGTGACTTCTGCAGGGCTGATTTCTCAGTCCTCTCCACAGGCATATTGTCATATCTGGTTCATCTGGTGGAGTGAAGAGATGAAACCTTTCAGGCATCTATTCATGACTCAAAAAAAAAAAAGAAAAAAAAAAGATTAGCACTGAAGCTGCTGGAGAAAAGAACAATCCAAAGAAATAAACTAGAGAGAAGAGTTTATTAAGAATAGCCAGCTCACTGAGCTGATATTGTGACACTTGAACATTGTTCTCAAGGGCTTATATGCATAACAAAAAGCTCTCTGTTTAAACTCTATATTTGAGCATAAAGCACTGACTCTGTATCCCAATAAAAGTAAAAAAAAAAAAAAAAGATTTGACAGCCTACTTATTCTAAAAATAATAATAATAATAATAGCAGCCAGCAAACAGTTTGTTATAATAAAAGCTTTTCAGATTTTAAACCATCACTTGAGCTTTTTGCAATGATTGGAAAATTATTAATCCATAGGTATTAACTCTCTCGCACTGAATTCCTTTTACTGTATGTGTGGTAAATATCCGTCATCATTTCACAGTGTCTAAATTTTCCCATTTTATTTGCTCTAATCCCTCACAGCAGGTCAAGAGAGGAGAGAGGAGCAGAGGGAGAGTTGAGGGAGAATAATGCCATTTCAGGATAGGCCTTATTTAATTTACTGCAGGTCGATAGAGGTTCTCCAATTGCCTCTCTCAGATTAATAAGTAACCCACACGCGCTGTCCATCACTGTCCATCTCCCATTAGGCCTCTGAAATGGGGGCCCAAATTGCCTGGCAAGGTTGACTCTGATGGAAAACACACTCTCTCACTCCATTTCTCTCCCCCACTTTTCTCTTTTTGCTATCAGGTTTCATTTTTAAGATGTAATCGGTGCAAAGCAACACCAGCATATGTGTAAAAAACACACAATCGCTCATAAATCCCCTGCGATGATGAGGTTTATGAAGTTTTAATTCACAGTCAGCTGTTTTTTTCGCACTCTCATTTTTTTGTTCTTTTTTTTTCCTGCCTTTGTGCAGACATCCACAGAGGATCGAGAGAATCTGCTATCTGTACCTGAAAATATGACTTATTAGAAAGAGTCTCTGAGTGTGCTTGTAAGCAAGAAGCACTGCTTCAGTATTGCGTTGCAGCCTCTCCTCTACAATTTCTCAACACAATTATGAGGGAGTAATTGCTCCCCTTAATGCTGAATGTTGCTTTTCCTGGCAGACCTTTTAAACATAAAGATGAATAGGTTAGGTTTGTTATTTATAGTAATCATGTATATAGTTCTGTTAGTTTTCCTTCTGTTTCTGGTTGTAGTTTGTTAGTATTCCTTCTTTCATCATTCATTTATCCTGCCTCCCCCGGGTCAACTTCAGACTCTCTGCCTGGTGTTCCCATGCTGTGGTTTTCCTGTTTTATTTTGATAGTTTCTTGTTACTTGTGTATTAATTTTAGTTTCACTTCCTCCCCAACAGGTTCTTGTAGTTGTAATGAAAAGCTTATATTTTTTCCTATCCTACTGACAGGAATAATAATAATAATAATAATAATAATTATTATTATTATTATTATTATTATTATTATTATTATTATCATCATCATCATCATCATTATTATTAATATACCTTTATATATCCACTCTGGAAACTAACTTGCGCTTGAACAGGTTAGGTTGCAGATCAGACCTAGTCATCACCTACTGACCAAGTAATTCTGCAATTTGTTCTATATTTGCTTCATTACATGGGGTTGCTTTTGTGTGTGTGGTCTATGCTGCACTACATCACACTGTGACAGCGAAAAGAAAATGCAATCTTAGAGTGCAAAACTGCCCTTTGCATTTTTAAATATCCACCCAAACCTCCTCACTAAAAGCCTTATGTTTAGTTTCACAACTACAACTACATTTTACATTTAAACTGGGAAGTAAATTTTAAGCTAGTATAATAAAAAGCAAAAGATCAAAAGTGCAGCACTCTGAGTATAGGTGAGTATAGACCCTTTTAGCACCCCTAAATTTCATCACAGCACCCCCAAAAATAACTATAGTAATAGCAGTAATGAGAATGTATTTTAGCATTATTTTCTGGCATTGTTGTTTCTGGGCTCTGGGTAGTGACCAAAACAACAAGATTGTGGATACAAGCAACGGAAATGAGCTTTCTCTGAAGGCTGGCAGGCCTCTCCCTTAGAGATAGGGTGAGGAGCTCAGCCATTTGGCAGGGACTCAGAGTAGAGCTGGTGCTCCTCCACATCAAAAAGAGCCAGTTAAGGTGGTTTGGGCATCTGACCCGGTCCTGGAAGCGGAAGAAAATGGATGGAAAATGGATGTCTTCAAATCTTATATTTCCCAACTCGTCTACTGCAGACAGGATAGAGTTAAACTGTCCAGTGTTCTTGATATCTTACAGTTTGGTTTGTCATTAACTGCCTACATATGACTTCTGTTACTGTGACAGAACGAAGACAAAGGGGTAATTTCATGACGCAAATCATTGATGCAGATTTAAATCAAGATCCAGGCCACAACAAGTCAAAAGGATGTTACCTGTCTATGTCCAGCAGCAGCCTGTATTCAGTCTGAATATTACTATTAATGGATATGGTTCAGTTTTTGCCTTTTATTTGTTTGTAAATTAATTTTTTACTGTTACATTTAACTTTTGGGTGACAGCACAAAGACTGAGAGAGAAGGATTTGGTCAGACCACCCACAACCCTGATAATGAGATAAGAGAATGGATGCATGGACATTTTTACATGCATTTCATGGAAGCTTTGCACGCTTTCCAGCAGTACACTTAAAAATGTCAGTGGATGTTTTAAAGAACATATCTATAGATATAAATAGTAGCGTTTGACAGGATTCATATCACTCTAAACATGGCATAAACAGGATGGCTGCCTCTATATTAATGTGACAGAATCTATTCTCCACTCTTGGATTTGAGTGATGCTCTGTGTTCCATCTGCAAAAACTTTAGGGTAAAAGCAGCTCTTTTACCAATTTGCTCCTAGTCTAGGTGTATGGATTGGCAAGGTAATTTTCCGGTTTTGTTATTTTAAAATGCTACTTTAAGTGCTTGATGAATTTGATGGACGTTGTCTATGTGGTTAAGAGACTGAAACAATGTTGTGCATGTTTCTTCTTTCTCCTTACAAATTGTTATTTAACTTATTTTGAAAAATTCTGCTCAACACGATTGAGCCTTTGCCTCAGATTTGATAACTAAAGCATCCACCTTAAAACTGGTTTATTATATTAAAATACACACCTGTGTTTATTCATTCTGAATTATTCTTAGACACTGTAATAGGTCGTCCAACTATGTAAACTAATTTTGAAGGTGAAATTAATTTTGCAAATGTGAAGAGTTGGCTACATGTAGCATATTATATTGCATTGCGTCAGTTATAAACAGCTAGAAGCTGGAGCTGCTAAGGTTTGCAGTATTAGTTACCATGGTGATGTACTCTGGTAAGAAGCACCTTGGTGGCACTGAAAACCCAGGGTTTAACTTGAAGTTACCTCACTAAGCCTCAGATCCTGGTTCATATTACAGGACGTATTACTCTCTGAGAGAAAAAGAGCTGAAAGGTGCAGGCCTGTGTTTGACCAACTCCACTGTAGAAGTTTATCATTGCAGTTCAACCCAAATGAGAAATTTACCATATCCTCCTGAGAACAGAGGAAAGAAGAATCTTCTTCCTGAAAGAAGCCTGTGATTTCCTTCCTCTTTCGAGCTAAAAGAGGCCACCCAAAAACACATGAGGTATCAATAGAAATCCCAGGATGTCCTCTATTTAGTACATCAGAACTTAGTAAGGTAGCTCAAATAAGTCAAGTGATATAGACCAAAAACAAATGTCCATTACAGAGGATATAAATGAACAGGTTGATTCTCAGGAGGATATGAATGGTGAAAATCGCCACCATTAAGATAAATTTTAATGGTGACAATCTTTCACCAGTGTATTGTTTTTTGCCAGCAGCCTACTATGTGAGAGAATTTGTAACATGTGACATGTAGACATTTTAGATAAATGATAAAAGATGATAGAGTTTTTCAGTTTTTTAGAATCTGCTCTTCCGTTTTCTTTTCTGCTTATCCAACTTGGGGTTGCAGAGAAGGCTAGAGCTTGTCTGGGGTAACAGTCAGGTTACATCTCATTCCATCAATGCAAACACTTGGGCAAGAAGAAGTGTACACTTTGAACAGGTCACCAGTCTATCACACTGATAACACAGACAGACTGACATTCACATCTATGGTCAGTTTTGTTTGGCTTGTAGAAGGAAGCCAGATTACCAACATGGAAGGCAAAAAACATGAGGAGGACATGCAAACTCCTCACAGAAGGTCCCCAGCTGGCAACTGAGTTTGGAACTTTCTCACTGTGAGGCAACGGTACAAACCACTGCGTCACCTGTACCAGTCTCTCAGCAGATTCTTGAGTGAATAATCTCTGATACCTACTTATATCTACTATATAATCATTCATGCATTAGGAAAGTATTTATGGATGATACGATAGGTATCCGATTGCTCTGGATGCTTAGTTTCTCAATCATTCTTTACTAAGTAGTAAGTATGTATATGTTTGTGTACCTCACTCCAGTGTTACAGCACTGAAAATAAAAAACAAAAACTTGACACCAAACATTTTGGAGTTATCTTCATGAAAATGAAAATAACATTTAATACTTTAAGATAATACATTTGTATTTTATGTCTGTGAGCCAGCAGATAGTTATCAGATGAATTTATGTTTGAAGCCTACACAATATTTTGTTGCTTGTACAAGATAATCCAGCACAGACTGAGGCTGTGGATCTCAGCAGTGATATCTCCCCACATCAGCTGAGTTGAATGATCTTTTTTTCCTTCAGAGGCAGTGGATAAAGACAGATAGGCTGAAGAACAAGATAAAAAAAATAGCAGAGATGGTACTGTACATGTTCCTTTTAATGCAAAGACTGTCCTGGCCAGGAAACAACAGCGCTGATCATTTGTTAAATTGCTTAAAATGGCTAGGGTTCACACTATTTGACAAGTGACCTTGTTTATGTGTGCAGTAATGGCTGCTCTCTGTCAGTAGCTGTGGAATTGGTGTACCACTGCAGAAACTCATGCACAGAAGGCTTGATGACCCCGGTAAATACCTTGGTTCATTTGTCCTCAGCCACACAAAAGTGACAAGACAAAGATCCAAATGCAACTTGAACACATTCTTTTAAGTGAAGACTTTTTTTTTTTTTTTTGGTTTTAGTCTCTGTTATTGGCAGATAGTTCAATAAAGCACTTAAAAAAAATCACAATACAATACAGTCACTTTGACAAAACACCACAGGGGGAGGTTACTGACAAAATGTTAATCTCACAATTTTTTTTTAATAATGAATGTTTTCAGGATATTTCATTCTGAATAAAGAAAACACCCTGATATAACTTCAGTATTTTAACAGTATTCTGTAATGGCTGCTCTCTGGTGATCCTTTGGTAAGTGGCCTTCATCAGAAGAATGCAAACAACCGTGAGGAAGAATTTTCTGTTGAGTGCTGTTTGCCAAATACAGCAAGACTACAGCCATTGTATTTAATTTGTATATTTATGTATTATTTATAAATATTTTATTAACCCATGATTGTTTTGCATGCATTTGACATTTTATAATACAAAACAAGACAAAAAGGGTTTTTTTGGTTTGTATATTTTTAATCTAAGGAAAAAGTACCTGCACTGTTTAGTAACAAATAACTGCTCTCTTGAATTGCATTAACATCTGTTGTTCTTGGCATCTTCATTATGCAGAGATTCCCACTGTTGGCTCCTCAGTCATAAATAAAGGAGGCAGCATTGTGGGGGGGTTTCTATCAGATGTATGATCATTCACAGTGGCTGTGTTGTGCAGTTTCCCCCTTGCTGGTAAGAGGTAGCTCCATTTTTTTCAAGGAAGGCAACAATTGTATTTGTTGTTTAAACCTTGTTATAGAGGTTGTAATATATGCTCCATCATGATGTTCACAAATCAGTTTTTCATTTGTGAACTTCCAAATACCCCATGATTCCTCCAGGTTTAGAGACTTTCACATTACGTTATTGCAGCAGCACACTGGGCTCTGTTACCGGTTTAATGCGGATGCCTGCAGAACTCTACATAAGAAATGTAATATCCTTCTATTCTGAGCTCCTACAGATAATCAACTCAGCATATTCCAAGCTTGTAATTTGACTGTAGAACACAAAAGTACTGTGGAAGCAAAGAATAATATCCTATGATTAAAAAAGAAAAAAGGATCACTAAGACATTCAGAACCTTTTCTTAGTATCTTGTGAAGGGTTCATCTAAGAGTCACTTAAGACTGGCTCTAAAGTCAAATCAGTCCACATAATCGTGTAAAAATACCCAACTCTACAGCATTAAAATAAATCTTTACAATTTGTCTAAAAACTGGGTATGGATATTAAAGTTAGGGACATGGCCACTTAGTAGTATTAGCATGTGTCCTGATATAGGCAGCTGTTGCCAGTTGGTGTCTGCCAGCCTCAGCTCAACTAATTCGAGTCACTAAACTGGACTTTTCAACTAAGTTTGTGCTGTAGGTACCTTCTGCAATATATTTTTACAGGAGTTAACATGTTAAAAGATTCGCTGTGTGGTGCAGCCTTATGTTTGTGCTTCAGTTTTGGTGGTTTTATTAGACTGTTACTTAGCACTAATTAGTAAATTTGTGTGTTAGAGCATTACACCCACACAGTTTATGGATGCAGCATGGTAACCCTTTAAATGTCATCTAAATATGGTAATTTTGTTCCCCCCAGAAAATCTAACATGGCCAAAATATTAGTGCAGGGGGATCAAAATGTGGTGTTTAAAACTCATGGGTGACACTCATGGATGCTTATTTTTTGCCAATGTTGTTCATTAACTGTTGTTATGCAAGGATGAGTATCCAGAGTGACTAGATCAGACTGAAAACACCCGAAGATCCTGAATTCTGTTATCAAATTGGTCACACATTTAGAATATTTAAAATCACAAGGTTCTTTTAACTGTTTGCTGTTTGTAATTAAGCTTTACATTTCTTATATGTTTTATACTTATTACTTATTAGTGAAAACATGAAACCAGAACCAATGAACTGATCTGGTGGAAAAAAATAACCTACATGGAATGCATACAGTTAAATGAAATAAAATATCAGCGTGTACAGAACTGAATAAAATATTCTTTTCACTGGTATGAAAGTTCTATAGCGAGGAGACTGCACTCAGAGTTAAATGTGATGATAATTAAAAGGTAACAGAATCTCTGTGTCACATTACACTCACAAAGCATTTGTTAAAAGTGGTTTCAAAAGGTCACAGTCTCGCCAGTGCAGTCAGAATTGTCTTTATGCCCACCATGTTGCTAAGTAAGGCACAATCTGTTAACACCAGCTTCAGCAATCAAAACCTCATCCCTACCCAGTAATCCTAAGGTCATCCATGCGTGTCCTGTCACGGGTTGATCTCCTCTGGCAAATTAGCTGACCCACTATCTCAGATATGTAGCCCTCATCCGCATGTAGCCCCTGTGCCATGTCCGGGAGATATTGAACACTTAATAAAACACACGCTCTGGGGCTCAAATGTCACCGTCCTAAGCAGGGCCCTGTCAATACCTCCCTGACCTTTCCCCGTGTTTACCCTTGTAGGATATCTGGCTTGGTGGTACAGCAGAATGGAAGGCAAACAGAGAAGGCGTGCTGTGCAAGAAGGCACAGGAGGTTATGCACTGCAGGCGTGTGAAGCTTTGAAAGCAAGCATAGCCCGCAGAGACATATAAAACCCAAAATAGCAAGTCACTCTCAGCCTCTGGTAATCAGATCATCCAATCAGTCTCCTAGAATCATCAGTGCAGAGCCAGAATAAGTTGACATCGATGTTATAAACAAATGCTTTACTCATTAGGCTCTCGTTTTCTTGAATTCGTACCTAGCTCAAATGAGTGACATTAATTCCTCGTCATTGCAAACAAAATCTTCCTGATTTTTTTTTTTACCAGTTTTAGCAGTTTTAGCAGCAAAATCCATCTCCCCAGAATCCAATTATCTGAAATGAAAATGAATGGCTTCTTCCACGTATTTCCATGAAGCAGAAATAAAATACAAAAAATGGAAAAAGCTGAGCTGAGCTTATCTTTTTCTCTTTGAGAGATGAAGGAGGACTCATTCTGCTTTTTTAATGTCTCTTTTTTATTGCCGTTGACTTGGAAACAGGATCCTGTCAGTCAGAATAACTTTCTTCGAGCAAGAAGAAAAAAGAGCTCACATTTGGCACAGGCCATATTAACAACTTATAGCTGCACACATTTGAGGGGAGGGAATTGGTCAAGGGACGATTGTAAGTCATATTTTCACAGCTCTGGGGTCCATATGCATAATTAAGCGGTTGATCTTTCACTGCTGTGCTTGTTTAGCAGAGTCTCAGAAGAAAACTTCATTTAAGGTCAAATCATTGATTAACACTTTGTCTTACTATAGAGTCAAGGACAGACAGAATGGAAAAAAACTGTAGTGTAATTGGATAATGTAGAGAAAGTAACATTGCTATCCTGTGAGGAAGAGTTTTGAAACTTTGAAATTGTTAATTGTTTGAATTGCTCCAAACACTGAAAACAGTTATCATCAAATACTGCAAAGCAGTGTGCAGGAACTGTCATTCATAGACTGTTTGCTTTCTTATATCAGTTAATTTAGCGCTTGAAACAGATGTGTCTGCAGTTTGTCAGGAAATGATTTGGCATCTGTTGTGTGTCATGTTTCATTGAAAACCCACGAGTGACGAGCATCAGACTTTTGCGTACAGTATACACTGCTAAATTGTACTCAGACTTTGGTTAACAGAGCTGACAATCACAGTACTGTAGACAAATCTTGACTCATTCTTTATTTCTTTATATTTTGCTAAGAAAATGGAAAATAGATGCACGTATGTTTGCAGACACTGAAATGTGTGCAGAAGCACGCGGACATGCGTGGTCATGCTGTATATAAAGCAAAAACAGAGTTTTACAATTCTAATGAGCTTGAGAGTTAATGTTTTTTCAACACAATCTGAACTCTCTCAGGCAGCTTTCTTGCAGTTTCTTTAAGAACTCTTGGAGGACATTCAGAGCTATTCTTTGGATGTCGGCTGCTTTTTGTTCCATTCACTCCCAAGATGATCCCACGTGTCTGAGCTCTAAGGAGACCAATCCATGGCTGATAAAGCTCCACTGTGTGCTTTTCTATCAGGCTATGGTTTTTATTGCACTGACACCGTGCTCATGGTGATTGTTATGATGAAAAATTAAGCCTGCTTTCTAGTTGATATTGCATAGTATATCAAAATCTGCCAATCTCTTTTTACAAGATCCCCAACACTAAGGGCTGAAACGCAGCCCCAAAACATGACAGAGCCTCCAGTTGGCTGTAGACACTTAATAGTATACACCTCTCTGCTCCACATCCATTGATAGTGACAATTAACTAAAATTATGATCACACCATAAGTTGCCACTAGTTTCAGACAGGTTCTTGTGTAAATTGGTATGTCTGAGCCTTTTTTGCTATTTCTTAAGAGCCACCTTTCCACTAAGACCACTTTGAATGAGGCTTCAGCAACCTGTAGATCGATCGTTTGAATGCCTGGGGAACTAATGCCCAGGATCACTTAAAAAATTACAAGAAATCTGCCTCTTTGGAAATAAAACATTGAGAAATGAGGGGTGACTCAAGACTTTAGCACAGTGCTGTACTTTATTATTCAAGTCTATTTTAAGAAGCTTTTTTTTAAGACTTTCAGGGTACTAACCCTATTTATGTTTGTCTACCGTTAATGAATGGCAAATTGATCATGGGAAATACACTGAAATCTAGAGAAACAGCCCCTGAATCTCCTTCATCCACACACATGCACAATGCCTACACTAAACAGTGTTCATAACTCAAAACTAAAATTAATATTCCTGTTACTTCTGTCACATAGCTCTGTCTGCTTTTATGTAACCTCACCTCTTGTTATTAATAAACCTCCTTAAAAATGTTCCTGTTCAGCGTGTGCCTGCCTGCATTCTGTTACCAGCACTATTGAACCATGACCAAAAAACTCATAAAGTCTTTTGAAAGCCTCCTGATAGTGGCAATCACTGACTTACCTGAGGATATAAAACCACTATAAAAAGAGCTTTTCAACCAAAACATTTAAGCTAAAGCCTTACAGTTAATCCATTTGATTCCATGCCGTTCCACTGCTTCAACCCAGACTTCCATTACAAATGCTTTGATTAGAAGCAGTAAGTTAGATAACAGGATTAAGTGTTTCCAAAGGTTCATCACATTTTAAGAGAACAAAAACTATTGTCTTCATCTGCTCCTCTGTCTCTGTCTTCCTTGGTGGCATCATTAAGATAGCGGAGATTATAGCCTTGTGAGATGAATGGACACCCACCTCTGCAGAACAAAGCTGGTCCAGGCACACAGGATCCCAGGTAATGAAGAAGCAGTGTGAGTTATGACTTCATGCGGGGCCAAGCAGATAAATTTGGAGAGCAAGAGTGGTCACTGCTGACTTATCACCCCTGTGGGGATGACTGAAATTCTCAGACTATGTGCTGCTTTAGTACAATGACATATTTCAGCCAAGGGCATAAAAACAATGCTCCTAATTTTGCCTTTGAAAACAGTCTCTCTCAAGTGCATTGAAATATTTCTTGCAACATTTTTGAAGTCCTCAGCACTTGAAGGTGTGTCCACACACCGTTTTTTAAGCATTAAAGAGCAAAAAAATGTCTGTAATATAGAGGCTGGAGGTGCAGTGGATCCAAGTCAAGTCATCAGACTCTCATTGCACAAATGAAAATGTTACACTGTCTTTGGTAATTAACCAATAGAACTGCTGTTTAGGGTTAGGTAAAAGGCTTGGCTTGACACCAAGTTTTTCTAGAAATCAGAAATAAATTTAAAAAAAGCTTTCCCCCGATAGAGATAGTTTATACATTTATTGATTTTGCTGTCAACATACCCCACAGATTAAATTCAGAATTCTTTGAGTGCCATTCCTCCTATAATATCTCATGTTGTAAATGGTCTGTTTTCTTGGTTGCCGTGCTGATGCATACACACAGCGGAGTCTTGAAAACATATGTGATGCAGATACAAAACATTCTTCCAAATGACACAGTGTTTCAGAGTTGTACAGACTGTAACAATTCATCTGCAAGTACACATTCAAACAGACTGCATCTTTGTAACTATTTTGCTATATGGTAGACATTACGCCATATTTTTTTTATGTGCATTACTTTTACTTGACAAAGAGCAGCACACATGTGCTGTAACACGGGGTAACAAATGCATGCAAAAGAATGTCCTTAGTAACAATTATACCACAGAGAGTGACATGGTGGCCATATGCAATGTGTCTGAGACTGTTCTATTCTTGTTTTTGTACCCCTGCCCTCCAGCACTGTGTGTCGGTCTCTGTGGACTTCCATGTGCGAGTGTGTCTGTGGTGGCCCTGTGATTGACTGATGACCTGTTCGCACTGTCATTCTGCCTTCCCCACAGTGCATGCTGGGAAATGTGTAGGAAGAAAAGGTTTTATTTAGATAGGTCACCTCTCATCAACACTTCCAGGGACATTTTTTTTTCTTTTTAAATATCAGCACAAACACAGAGAAATGTCTTTTTTTAATATATTTTTTTTCTTGCCAACAGTGATATTAACTAAAACTAATGGAAAATAGATGTGCACAGACATTTTATTGATTTCAGCACACAATTATTCATGAATAATAATCATCAGATTTCTACAAAATGATCAGTTTTCACATATATTATAAGAACAAACACAAACTTACACATATTCTTTCATCAAGCTTGCATGAGTTGTACAGTCCAGTCAGAGTAGTGCACCAACTGCACCAGACATGAGAGGATCTGACAGGATACTCTTGTGCTTGTGAGTTGATATTATTCCAGAGGATTTTTGGCTACACCCGTAACCACTTTTTAAATCAATGACCATGTGCAATCAATGACCAAGTAATGGCCATCACCAGACTGATGATGATGGCCATTATTTGAAGAAGTCACTTGGATAGTAACTAAGCACATCTCCTACTGAAAATGTTACATCCATATGAACAGAGTCAGTGTCCTGGGATAAAATCAGAACAACCTTTTTTTATAAAGTAATGCCTGGCTATCATTGATCATGTTTGTATCAACAGGTTATAACAATATTTTAATTTCTGACCACCGTGCACGAGGCTTGGGCAAACACCGTTTTTACCAGGTCAGAGACATTATGCTCCTCAGGGCGTTTGGATGGCTTGCTTACCTGGCTGTGATGACAAGAAAAGTCAAAGGAGGAGCCAGGGCATGTGCGCTCTAGCAGAATTACACAACTGCAACTGCTGGGCATGGAAATCATTTTAATTAGGAAATTGCTATGAACCAAATTTAAAATTAAAATAGAAAAAAGGAGGTAGTCGAGCACAACCTGAGGGCTATTTTTGTGCCTAACACCAGTTATTTGTGGCCTTTTTGCCACAGTCTGCAAAAAACAGCCATTGTTAACTTTAATTCTTTGCAGATAGTTTTTCTTGTTTTTTTTTTTTTTATTAAAAAATAGTCATTTGTATGCCTTAATCCTTGGATGCACAACCTACCAGTACCTACACTCTTCCACGAGTGGGGTCAAAAATGACCCCGAAATAGAAACAATACATTTTGCTATAAGCACGGTTGTTATTCTTCAAAATCTTTAAAACGAAGAGTTGTAACATTCTCATATTTGAGGTATTCCTCATAAAACATGTTTGTGACATGAGGCACTTGGCATTTTTATTTATTTTTTCATTAATTTTAAGAAATTGCAGTTTTTGCATCCTTGTATCACTTTTGTATGCTTGCTCCGCATATACTGCAGAAGCTGGGTCTTCCCTCTGAAAGGCACAAGTTGTTCATCCACTGTAACACAATCACTGAGGATGAATTTCTGCCTGCAGTTGACCAGGAACAGACCCCATATGTTGCAGAAAGCTGCCATGTGGTTTGTTTTCAGTCGCTAGGCTCTAGTCCTCTTGTCATCAAAGTGCAAGAAACGGCGAATATCTTTAAATCTTTGAATTGACATAGTGGCCTTGTACAATGGGTTATGCAGAGGACTCCCAAAAAGCACACTGACTGGTACATCCCAGTTCTTCTCACTTCCTGCAAAAATGGTCAATCAAAAGCACCTCTTCTACTAAATTACATGACATGGACATCTTCCTTGCATCTATTGGGGAGACAGTACTAGACCCAGGTGCAAGCCCTGGCCGTCTAATTCAGAATATTGTGACTAGAGCAGTAAGAGGGGCTCATTCTGTTAGACTCAATATCCATTTCCTCTTCAGAGGACTCATCAGAGGACTCCTCTGTATCTGACTGGCCTTGTCCAGTGGGGGGGACAATAGTCTGGGTCCTCCATATCTGAGATGTCCGATTCTGAGTCAATGCCTCCGATGGGCTCTTCATCACATCCGTCCTGGATCATTTGTAGGCACAGGGATCCTAGCTGGCCTCATAGCAGCCATATTACTTTAGATATTTAAAAAAAAACATCAGAAAGGACAATGTTTGAAATGCACAGAAAACTATAAACAGGGCTGCACATAAATTGTCCGCAGGTGCGCATTTGCTGTCAAACTAAAAGACGCATACCAGATAAGAAGTTGGATCGTTCGTTTACTTACATTAGATGTTCTGGAGGAGGACAGACATTTGTTCAGAACTCTTAAAGATGTTGAAGAAGCAAGCTCCGTAAGCAATTACTTAGGTGTTCCTCCACCGCAAAAGAAAAACGTATTCTCTGAATTTCCAGGAATACTTTTATTTTGACAGCGAATGCACACCTGCAGACCACTTATGTGCAGCCCTGACTATAAATCATGTATGTTACTGTGTAAAAATGAATTCTTGATCCATCAGAAGTGTAAGTGGAACAGTCAGAGTTGCTAAGAATGAAAGTTTCATAGAAGATTCCACGGGAACTGTTTGGGGTCATTTCTGACCCCACTTGTGGAAGAGTGGGGTAGTGATACAAAAACTGCATTTTTTTTTAATTAATGAAAAAATTAATAAAAATGCAAATGGCCTCATGTTACAAACATATTTTATGAGGAATACCTGGAATATGGATATTACAACTTTGTATTTTAAAGATTTTGAAGAAAAACAACCCGTGGGGTCATTTTTGAAAAATGAAAACAAACAGCATTATTAACTCTTTGTTTATCGAGATTTTAGGGAGATTTCTTTGTCTGTAAATGTTGCATCTACACCCTCCAGGAATGTTTCAATGATTGCTCAAACATTAACACTGTGTTTGCACTGTCAAGTTTTTAAATAACACAAAGCACACAATGAAGTGCTCAGCTTACCACCACTACCTCTGATTTTTAAAAATTAAAGGCACCGCAAACCTGTTTATCTATACTTAATTCACAAGAACAGATTATTTCACGGTGTAAATGCAAAGCTATTAAATATTCCCCTCAGGTAAGTCCCTAGAACGTGACTTTAGCTGTAGAGGGCACCGCCACGTCACATAACATGACACAAATGAATTAATGAACTGCTTAATTAGAAGGCGTATATTGCTCATGTTTGCGGGGGTGTATTCACAGTCTAGCACTCATGAGACACCAGACAGACTGTGTCTTGCTGTAAAAACCCAGAGGAGATGGAGTGTGACTGTCTGTGACACTGTAATGTGGTGCGTCATGCCATAGGTTGTGCCCTCTCTGTCCTTGCCTGCAGCAAACGTGTAGACCAAAAGAGCCTCTTCCTGGAACATGTGGCAGGGCACATTACATGGCCCATTGGATTCATCCGAGCAGCCTTGTGATATGCTGTCCTGTATTTTGTCCTTGTATCCCTTTAACAGAAGATTTTATTGTTTATTTTCTATTTTATTTGGGGTAGATGTAGATGGAGGTTGTCCTATTAGCTAAAAGAGTCATTTGAATTAAATTTGAGTAGCTTCTTTGCCTCTAATACAGAGTAATGGGACAATTATCACTTTAAAATATTTCACCACACTGCTGCCTGCCAATTGTTCCCAGTTATGTCTATAAAATAAAAGACGTGGTAAATTCTAGCAGCCTTCTAGTTAAATTTTGTTTTTACAAGTTTCATCAAAGTGATTTTCAACACCTCTCACCGTGCCAGCATTTCTCAGTGGCTGTGCTGTCACGTGCCTGTGGCATTGGCTATTTTTAGTGAGTGGAGAAGGGCAGCAGCATTTCAGTCAGCCAACCATCAGCTGGATGGAAATGTAAATGGGTTGTGACTGTGCATACCTAATCACGTATCCACATTATTTGACTGGGGAACTCCTTCTACATTGTTATTGTCCTAAATTATTAAACTGCACCATTAAAGTTAGATTTTTTCATAAATATAACTTCAGATGAAGGAAATGCATTGAAAGGTTAAAATGCTATTTATATATTTTAGTTCTGCAGACCATACAGCCACGTGAAATTATTATTTTTTTAATTCAGTGGTGGAGTTGATAAATTACATCAAATTTCAAATATAAAAATAACTGATGACAAAGCATCCTGGAAGCCCACTGGCTAATCGGTCGACTTTCTGTTTTAGTACACCAAATATATTTATATATACATAATTTTTGTCAGCCTGTTTATTTTCACATGGACCGTTTACCTGCAGGCAATCAAACCTCGCTCAATAAAACTCTGAGTACAAACAGAAACCAAAAAACCATGTCTCTTCCATTCACATTCATATGCAGAATCTGTTTATAGAGATAAATGATAACGCTATTAAAGTAAGCTAAAATTAGTATAAGTCTACTAACCATCTCCTAAGGGAAATATAGTATCTGACTCATTTGCTACACTACATTAATTCAAGGTGGATGCTAATAGTGTCTCTCTGTACCATTTTGGTACTGAGCAGTTAGTGTAAAGTGGGTTTTTGGACTTTTAGCAGAGGAGACGACTGCCTGATGTGATCCAGAATGATAGTAGGAGAGGACTGAGTGAGAGCTAAAATTTTTGTGATTTTAAATTGAATGTTTTCCTAAAAATTCTTAGTTTGCACTCAAGAAGTGAAATGAAAGCAACAGTTTTTATGTCTACATGTCTTTTTTTATGCCATATGCAATTGTCAGACCTTTTTTTTGCCTCGTTAAAATTTAGATTTTGTATCGATTGTATTATTTTTAATTCATTTTTCTTCTTTTTTTGGAACATCACAGCATGAAACCTGCCTTTGGATTTGTATCGTAATGTAAAATATAATACCGGGTTTTAGAATAACAGTAATGCATGTCAAGGTATAATGTATGAGCTAAATGAATATGAATAATATAATGCTAGGTGCGCAGCTGTAAATTAGGCCGTCATTGTAAACCATACAACTAATACAAACAGGAGGTGGAAGGATAAGCTTCATTTGCAGCAGTTATTGTATCATGAAAGGGTGTAAAACCTGACTGTTGTGGCTGAAAGACATTATTATCGTGCAGAAAGCTATAAAATTATAAGATGATCAGTGCTTCTGGTTTTTGTACTTCTAGGACAGCTTAGCTATTGGTCAGGTTGTTCACGGTATTACCCTTTTGCAGTGGCAGTACCTGAGGAGCTTGTCATACTGAATAATAACTAGAGCACTGAGGTGAATGATCAAAGCTGGCCTCTTTTAGAGAGTATTATTTTAGGTTTACATTTATTGAATTGTATACCTAGGAGTATGTGATGGGTCTAAAAACAGACTGTGAAGGAGAAAATAGAGTCCAGAGTGTTGTCTGTTGGAGAGGTACAAACATTATAACACTATATTATCAAAATGACAAAAGCTTCAGTGATGCCACTGTGTAGCACAAGTACACATATTAATTACATAAGGAGAAGTAGATGTTTAAAAATACTCTGGGAAAAGTTTCAGTAGTGACTGATTCACTACTTCACTTCTTTATTCAAGTGAAAATGTAGCCTGACCGTTCTCCATTCAAAGGTGGTGCTTTCAAAACACTGCAAATTGTCACGTTTATGAATAAGTGGATTGGGTGAAATTTATGGTGATCCTAAAAGTTTTGTAAGGATCTTGAATAAAACATGTTTTTCTGATGTTTGACATCAAAGAAAAGCTCATCTGCGTTTTTTTAAATAATAGATACAAAGTGTCTATATGCGATATCCAACTGGAGGAGGTAAATCTTAAATCACAGCTAATCCTGAACTCAAGTAAATGAAGTGATATAGGAGGCGATCTGTATACTTTGTAGATAATGAAACTTCACGTAGTCCCTGTTTGGGTGACAGCTAAATATAAATTGCACATTTGCTTGTGGACTGCACATCGTTGCCTGGATTACTATGTGTAAAAAAAAAACATCACAGACAAAGCACTTTTGCCTGCAGTTACTTTTCTCCATCTTCACCTTTGTTCGCATGATGCTATAGCTCTTGTACTACAACCACCAACTACACAGCTCAAGAAGTAGAAAACTCCACAGGGCACCTTTCATCTGTAGATTTAACACTGTGCTAAATCTACAGCCTTTGATGTAGCTCCCAACACTGCACCTTGCAGATAAAAACAAACTGACTTTTAAAGAAAAACTCTGTTTTTAAACCATTCAGTGTCTCATGATCTTCAAACCCTTTTATGGGTCACAAAATCAGCAATCTAGGCAACAAGAGGCACCCAGATCTGCCTCTCCTCAGTGACCTTCTTCACTTCATCTGGGGGTCAATTGAAAGGCATAATCTCTGGGTGGAACCCAGTTGGCATCCTATGCCCAAGCCTCCTCCACTGGCTCCTTCAGATGTGGAACCAGATGCTCTTAAAGTAGAGATGAGATCCTGAGACCACTAAACCAAGACCACCAACCCCATGACTGCATCTAGAACTTCATAAAAGTTCTCAACAGAATCACTGTCAAAGGGCAAGACGGGCGACATTAATACCAGGAACCGCTTTGACTTATTGCCAGCAAAGCAAACGAAGCTCTTCCTATGTTAGTACAAGCCTGAATGGGCTGTAAATAGGCAGAAAAAGAGTTTTTCTTAGCAGCATTTAATCATAAGTTATATGTGACTGTAAACACAGTTTCATAGTGTTCAATTTAAAAATAAACAAAAGCCCAAATAAAGAAGCCATCATCAGCTTTAGGTAGGGAAAGGGCACCTCTGGTAATAAGAGGCCTTGTGTCAAAATCTTATCAGAGAAGCCAAAAACCTAATCTGTTTGAGTAGTTAATTTGGAGCGAGGAGCTCCATTGTTCATTGCACTTTATTCCAGCCATCTTCTGTTTTAATACTGTCAGATCCTTGTGCCCTTCACGCCTGAGAAGAGAGGAAGTACATGTTAAGTCACAGTGATCATGTAGTCGAGTGCAACTTACTCCCGTGAGAGTTTCCTCTCCCTCCGTTTTAAATGATGTTAATGCAAATCAAGTGGGAGTGGAGGACTAAGTGCAAAAATGTGAGATGAATATCAATACCTGCCGATTAACATAAAAGCCTCAATTCTTTTTAACCCACTGATGGTCATCTACATCTAGTGAACCAAACTTAATTCCCAAGCAGCTTATTTAAATAAAGCTATTTAACCCACAGCAACAGCCAATAGAAAAAGTTATCTAGGAATTATGAATAGTTGTAAACATCTGCATTAAAGATTATAGAAACATGTGTGATTGAAACGAGCAGTTCTGTGGTTCAGGAAATTGTAATGACTCCAGCATAACATATTTTGTTCGTAATAGAACATAGAAAACATCAAATGTGTAAACGGTGATGTTTCACTTCTATGAAATGATTCCTCTCTAAGTACAGATAGGCAGAGATTCACCAATATGCAAAAAACTGCATCAACAATTATTGGCTGTGTTTCAGAATAATGTTCCTTAACATAAAATTGGAAATATTGAATATTTCATCACCTACAATATATAATATCACATATATTTTGCTTTCTATTATTGTAGGGTTTTTACCTTACTACATGTAGTTAAATAACACTGAATTTAATTGACATTGTGCAAACACTCTTTAATGTGTTTCTTAAAGATGACGATCATTTTAAACAGAAAAGTTCAGCAGATCAACACAAAAAGCAGGGGTCATACAAAGGCAGTCAGTAAGGCAAAAACAGTAGATGGGAAGCTGGCAGGTATGCAAATACCAATGGGAGTCCAAAAGAAGAAAGAAATAAAAAGAAACAAACAAACAAAAAACACATAAAGCACAACAAGACAAACAAGGCATTATAGAGAGTCAGACAAAAAAGGTTTTTAACACAAGTACAATAATGTGATATTGGTGCTGCAGCTTACATTTCGGCATCACAATATATCCAAGACAATGATGGAATGGCTTAAACCAAGTCTCTCACTCTCCTTCACATACATGGCCAAACCCTGACTCAAAACCCAACAAGTGTAGACATGAAGATGGCATATGTAAAAATATACAGGAACTTATATTTAACTCCATGAGAACCCAGAAAAAAAGAATCTTCCCATTGAACTTTTCTGTGGTTTCCTCCCTATTTGAGGCCAGGGTACCAGATGTAAATTGAGTTCACCCAAACACATTAGATGGCAATGGAAAGCCCAGGACGACCTCTACTTAGTACATCAGGACTTAGCATTTGGTTAGGGTAGTTTAAATAAGTCAAAACATATAGACCAAAGAGGACATAAATGAATAGGCTGGTTCTCAGGACGTTATAGGAACTTACCGAAGAAAACTGGGAGATGCTGACAAAACCTAAACAGTCAATCCCAAATATCCAATTATATTTAGCATCTCTAGTTCAGTTAGCTGTTACGCAATTCTCCTTCTCTCACACACAAAAACACACACGTAAACACACATATATAATGCAATTTCTGGTAAATACTCTTTGTTTGGTGCATTTACGAATTCCCACGCCACAGTTCGTGTTGTCATTAAAAATCATCTCTTCAACCATGCAATTCTTCCATTCTTTATTGCGATTCAATGTCATGGACAGAAGACTCCTTATTTTCTGATAGCACTCTACGGCTGTATAAAAGCTGCATTTAATTATACCGCTATTGCAAACATAACAACTTAAGAATTGTTTTTCTTTTCCTTGTTTTTAATGCATGGTACTGTACAGCTATACAAGTGATGAACAATGGGGTAATTTAGTATTTAATATCACTGAAGGGGCATGCAGTGTCACAAATGATAGTAGAGCATATTATTAATCATTAAAAAATGGGTCTACATAGTCACATTCTGCCAGAATATATCTAAGAATAAAACAAAATGAAAAAAAGAAAACCCTACATTTCCCATTCTATTTGTGGACAGCTACATAAAGTAATTCAAACAACATGTCTGTGAAGGTTCTCAGTCATCCAGGTCATTGTAGTCAAAGGAGCTTGCAAAGAAAAGCGTCTGGACTTCTTTAAGTTACTTGAAGATGTTTCACCTCTCATCCGAGAAGCTTCCTCAGTTCTAAGGTCAAATGGTGGGGAGTCCCAGATTTAAACCTAGTGGGAGTATCCCCCCACAGAGGGACAAAAGGACCCCCTGATGATCCTCTAATCGCCTGAGCCAAAGTGTGAAATTGGGCGTGGGTCCCAATCAGCCAGAGTTTCGGGTGAGCTCATTGTGAAACCTGGCCCCACCTTATCATGCGAATTCCTGAGATCAGATGGCCCAGGATGTGAGTGGGCGTTAAGGCGTCTGGGAAGGGATCTCAAAACTGGATTATAGATGGCAGAGAGTTGGTGTCGTAAACCACCGCCTCTGTTCAAAGATGGTCGCTCACAGTGGACATAGATGGCTTCTTTCACTCCTCTTTCAAACCATCTGTCCTCTCTGTCCAAAATGTGAACATTGGGATCCTCGAAAGAGTGTCCTTTATCCTTAAGATGCAGATGGACAGCTGAGTCTTGTCCTGTGGAGGTGGCTCTTCTGTGTTGTGCCATGCGCTTGTGAAGTGGCTGTTTGGTCTCTCCAATGTAGAGGTCTGGGCATTCCTCGCTGCACTGTACAGCATACACCACATTGTTAAGTCTGTGTTTTGGTGTTTTGTCTTTCGGGTGAACCAGTTTTTGTCTGAGCGTGTTGCTTGGTCTGAAATGCACCGGGATGTCATGCTTGGAGAAAACCCTCCTGAGTTTTTCTGATACACCGGCTACATAGGGGATGACAATGTTGTTGCGTCTGTCCTTCTGTCCTCTCCACCATTTGACCTTAGAACTGAAGAAGCTTCTCGGATGAGAGGTGAAACGTCTTCAAGTAACTTAAAGAAGTCCAGACGCTTTTCTTTGCAAGCTCCTTTGACTAATTCAAACAACATAATGCAGTGTATCCCATTTTTCCTCAATTTATTTGCCTGTGTTAAAAAAGATTTACAAGTTGCTGTTCTGTGGCATTTTTGACAAAGTAGCAGCTGGAGGCATGTTTGTTGCCTTCTAGTTGATACATGTGTGGGAACTGTAGTACTAAAACACTTCATCATCATCATCATATCAGCACTTGTAAAATCATCATTATTTTACAAGTGCTGTAAAATTACACAATACAGTAATGATTAAAGCTTACAGTTATTTCTTATATCATTTAATTTAATTTTATTTAAAGTTTTGGACTTCATAAGTAGCTTTGCGTGCATTGCAGTTCCAAAAAATCAGTTTTCAGTTGTTTTTGTTTTGTTACATTGGCTCTCGGTGATGCTTGAGTAGAAAAACACTGTTTACAACAGTCAAAAACCCTAACATATGGTTTATATGCAATCTCTTGCACATAACACATAACTGTTTGACACTTTTGGCTACGTCTAATATAAACATGTGCCATTGTACCATTATACACTGTATATAACAGAAAAGTAAAGAAAGGGAGTGAGTAGTTGCAAAATAAAAATATAATGTAAGATTGTATCTAGTCTGTTATCTGTTTGTTTGGTACAGATTTCTATGAAATGCAGATTAGCTATCAAAATAATTTAATTACAAAACAATAATAATCTTGTTCTTCAGAACTTACATTAGCACTTTCAATCAAATCTTTCTAGATACATTTCAGAAAAAAAAGTATCAGTGTCACTTCAGGATTGATGCTTATAAACGGAATAAAAGCACCTTTTCCACATTGCTTAAGCTTCTTTAATGGACTACCACAGACTAGGAAACACTAGAGTTCCTGTATAATGAACAGAAACTTCTGACGAGCTCTGATACGTGACAGTGCATCTTCAGGATTTGTTAGTAAAGAGGTAGTGGCATATGTGACATCATCCATTAAAAAGACACCTAAATAACAGCAATCAAGTACAAATAAAAGAACTTGTGTGAGTGACAATGATGTCCATCCTTGTCTCTGTTTTGCATGAAGACATGCAATCTTCTGAAGCTCCTATTGTTCTAAACCTTATTTTAAGAGGAAACTATTCTATCTCTGTTTATAAGTAAAGAAAAAAAGAGAAAGAACAAGATGTTCTTCCTCTGCCCCCTGAGTTCCTCCAGTCAGAATCGCCCTGGCAAGCCTGTAGGTTGGAAACACAGGATACTCTTTCAGCCTCGGGGCTCTTTTGGGACCAACGTGTCACTAAAACATAGAGTCTCAGTACTGCAACACTTTCAAAATGGCCCAGGGTGAAAGTGCATTGACATCATTCACAATAAAAACAAAACCTCTGACCTTTTGGTGTTTGTGTGTTTGCATGGGTGTTTGGCTTTATTCTGACACAGAGCACATCAAGTGTTACTTCTTGTGAATATCTTCTATGCATTATTTTAGTAATGTCTCACAATGACTGTTGAGTGGTGAAATAAGTTAAAGCCAAGAACAATACTTAAAAAATTTGCAAAACAAACAAAAACAAACAAACAAACAAACAAACAAACAAACAAACAAACAAACAGAAGATAATCAGTAAAAAATATATGAATAATAAGGGTGTAAGAGTAAATTATAATGAAACTGTACAGTATTTTCTGGCCTGTTTTTATCATTATGGTTTCCTACTATGGTCCTAGGCTCTTGTAATACATTGTTTCCTGTGTGCATATTTTTGTAGGCTGTGGTCAAATAGACTGAAAAATAGATCCAACAGACCTGACTTCTTAAAAAAAAACTATGTAAAGTTTCATTTTAAAGAAAACGAAGCAAATGATATGATACATGACTAAAGTAAAATTCTGTCCATCAGTCCCTTGTCCCAGCTAACCTAAAATAAAAATTAATTCAAAATAACTCTAAAGGCTAAAATTAACTATTTGTACAGTTTATTCAAAATATATCTGCAAGATATGGCATGAAATATAATTATATCCATCCATTTGTCTGCCTTACTTACCCACAGTGAGGTTATGGGGGGAGCAGCCTAAGCAGAGAACCCCCCACCCAGTCACCTCCTTCAGTTTATCTGAGGGAACACTGAGGCGTTCCCAGGACAGCCAAAAGATATAATCTCTCCAGTGTGTTGGTCTACCCTGGGGCCTCCTCCTAGTAGAACATGCCCAGAACACCTTGCCCAGGAGGTGCCTGGGAGAGATCCTACTCAGATAACCTGAGGACAAGCATCACAGACTTGACTGCATAGATAGATAATAAAATTAATTATAATTAACATTTACTTGTTCTTGCTGATAATTTTCATAACTGCTTGGCTGATGCATCATTATGACTTGTGCGAGGTAATTATCTCCTTGCATTTCATACTGGCTGGTCCAGGTTATCCTATATTAAAGAAGTAAAAAGTATTTGGAGCATTCAAATAGCTCAAGATCATGTCACTGAGTTTGGAACCTTCCAAAGAACAATTGGCTATTTGACTGCACCTTTGACTGCACCTTGTCATTCTCTTCAATTTTGTTTCTCCACTAGTTTCCTTGTCTTCCTTGTTTCCACTTCCTGTTTCATTTTGGTAATTGTTCTTCCCTGCATGCTTCCTGCACCTTAACTTGCTGTCTCTGTCTCCGCTCTGCAATTCCCGATTGTTTCCACTTATTTCTCGTTTTCATCTAAGTCTGATTTCCTCTCACTGAAACCTCCTGGAGCTCGGCAATTCATCCATTTAACCCAAATTAACATTGACTAAATAGAGAACTTCCTTTTCTAACATTTGTTGAGAAAATGTCTTTTCGTCTATAGTAAAATTCCTCCCTGGGATGACATTAATTTAGAGGAGGATCTTTCCTCTAAATTAATGTCATCCCAGGGAGGAATTTATAGAAGTATTTATTTTTTCGAGGCTGGAAATCAGTTTCTTGATGGCATTTTTTTATTTTCAAACTTTTTTAAGCTCTTTGCCAGTTTGTATTCTTGGCTACTGGACATATTTTCTCATCAGGAATCACTGTGAATGTTTTTAGTATTCATGAGTTTATTTCCTCCTCTGAGTCTCATCCTGTGTGACATCATGTCTTCCCCACGTGATGCAGTTTCCTTGTGTCTTAACTACCTATTTGAGCAAACACAAAACATTGCTGCATCTATCCACCCAGTAGGCTACTTCTCTGAACAGCTTCCATGCACAGATACATACATGCTTGCTTGCTTGCTCTGTTGGTGTGGTATGTCCAGTGCCAGCTTCTCATTAGCCAGTTTGCAGGTCAGTAACAAACATGAGTGCATTGCATATTCTTCCTTCAGGGCATGGCTGACGAGTGGAGATGCCATTTTCCCCACTGGTCTTGCAGCAACAGGAGCAGCAGCAACAGGAGCAGCAGATAAGGTTCTCGTTTTAGATTTAAATCATGGCCATCTGCTGTTTTGGGGAAAGTTTATCCTGCAATGGAAGTCATTATACTTTGCCAGGGCTGTAAGGGACTTTGTGGAGAAAGTTTGAAGGCGCTACGTGTGTGTGTGCTGGCATTGGAGAGCAGTCCTTATTTTTAGAACTCAGCATTTGGCAGGTATGGCTTCGCATCACAGCAACTGGTGAACATATGCATGGCTTTCTGTCTCATTGAGTGGGAGGCTCACAAGTAGATTATACCGCATCGCAAATTTTATTTATTTATTTTTAAACATGCTTATTCAGAAGGCATGGCTAACATACAGCTGGTGTGAACAGAGCTGTTTAATGGAGGGTACAGTAATTCTGCGTTATTTATAGCTGGTTCGTTGTCACTTCTATGCATTTCCTAATGCATTCTAGGCTCCAGGGCCCTGCATTGTTTAGCAAGTTCTGTGAGTGGTCTTGTAAAATGATAAGGCTTTAACATATTTCAGCACACAAATAAACATGTGCAAACAAATGGCCTAGATTCTTGCATACACATCCACAAACATGAACAGATACGTGCTAACGTACTGAGCACAATCCCATGCACGTAGACCTTTTGAAGTTGAGCAAAAACACCAAGATGGGGGTGTTTTTAGAACATGATGTTACACACTGAATTCCAAATCTGTTCGCTTGGTTTTGTGTTTACTGTTCACGCTCCCTCAAGCAGCCAATTTTTTATCTGCAAGGCAAAGTGTTGCCAAAAAGCTTCAAGCATAAATCCTCCAGAAGAATGAATTGCTCACTGTTGGCATGGTCTGATTGTCCAACCATGTGTCTCTTTAAAGGGGCTAAATGAGGCTAGATGACGTGATTAGTGGGAGTAAATGAGACAAATGTTTGGACGGTCTTTGATATAAATGATGCGATGTATTCTTGTTTTTTTTTGTTTTTTTAAGATTTAAATGTACACTAAGAATAAATCTGTTTCATTCCAAGCTTGGAATATTTCCCACAAATGTCGCTATTGTGGCTCTGTGCATGATGCTAACTTTGAACATGACGCCTCCTTCAACAAATTCACAGAAACGAGGATGAAACAGTGTATCAAGGACAAACAGCCCAGGCCTCCTACAGCTTTTCAGAACATGACTTTTTACGTAAAACATTTCAAACACTTGCTTCAGTCTGATCAAAGGTAAAAAATTTGGGGTGCAAAGATGCACAAAATTCACTGTTCGGTTCGATACTTTTGGTGTCATGGTTCGATATTTTTGCGATACAAAAAAATGTTCATGCCTTTTTAATTTGTCATTTATTAAAATTATAAATATATATTTTAACTCAAAAGTACAGTTTTTAAATTTAATGTTGCTGAAACAACAAAGTAATAAAAAAATAAATCTATCTGATCGAGTAATCATTCATCTTTGGAAAAGAGAGTTTATTACAGAGAAATGGCTCTTTCCAAAATAAAAGCTATACTATACGCTTCTTCTGGGCTATATTCTCAGCAGCATATTAAACATATCAGGTCCCCATAAGGAGAATCATGTGCTAACGGCTGTCTAAATGACTCGGGTAAAGTTTGTAGCATGCGTGCTTGTTGTTTTTGTCTGCTTCCACTTGTCTTTGCACTAGGATGATGTTGGAGTAAATGTGCAGTCATATTCGTTGTGTTCCCACTAGTGCTGTCAGCGTTAATCTCGTTGAAATGACATTAACGCCACAACACGGCAAATCTTCGTTAACAAGCTACTGCGGCTGTGCAGGGTCAACACGTTAACAAACTAAATGCGCTAACGCACTAGTTCCCACCAATGTAATTGAGCATTGCATGGCACATCCAACATACTGTTTTACTTTTGTCCATGACGCGCTTACCTTCAGGGTCATACTTAACATGAAAACCAAAATAGTTCCAAACGCCATATCTGAATGAGGGTGGGGGAGGTTCAATTTGCCATGTTGCAACGAGCTTAGCTTCTGTCTTGCTAGCTTGCGCTGCGCTCAGTGGATCTGAGCTCGACAGTGCAGCCTAGGCGGATAAGTCGAGCGCAGATCCACTGAGCGCTCAACACAGACAGCATCGTCAGAGGAAAAGTTGATAAAATAAATTAAAAATTTTGTATTGTTCGATACATATGCGTACCGAACCGAAAGCACTGTATCGAACGGTTCAATATCGATACGAGTATTGCACCCCTAGTAAAAAATATGTAGTAGTTGCAAGAAAGATACTCATAAGTCACTTCACTTTAATGGTGGACCATTTAATGGAACTCTATGTCTTTTGATCTTTGATGGAAAGAATAAAGGCAGAGACCATGTTGATGCCAGACTGAAACCAATTGCACACATGGCATATATAACTCAGCTGGCTTCATATGTCTGTTGTAGTTATCATTCTATCATTTAGATATTAGTCATTTTTAATGTTCTTAATGTACTCAGGTGGTGGAGGTGGATTTTCAGAGTCTTTTCTGTTATTAACAGTTGTTTCAGTGATCGCTATCAGCCCTTACAAGTCGTTGGAAAGCATTCAGATGCTTTTTGCATCTGCTGCCAGATTCATGTGTTTATATGTGAATCTGTGGACAGCTTAACATGTAAATAAGTTCCCAGGATGTTGATCTCTGTAAAATTAGCCATAATGGCCGTTCCAGGCTACTTTCCATGTTTACAGTCAGCATCAGAGACAAGTGCTTGCAATGATTGCATCCGTCAACACTTTTTGCTCTATTCTTTTGACTCATAGAGGCACAATTGCTACATTTATGGGAGACACGACAGGTTGAAATAAACTTGAATTATCTTTAAATGTGGAGGAAAATGTCTGCAGAGGTGCACAGAATGGTGTCACTGGTAATTGCAGGCTGCAGAGCCACTCAGAGTAGCTGATGTTCACACCGTCCAAATCACTACAATATTTATGCAGACACAGCATCATTAAGAAATATCAAGGAACTGGATGTTATTGTGGGTATACACTTTATACTTGGAGTAGGAGGTACGTATATGAGGCAGCTGAGAGTAGAGGAGAGAGCAAAGTGAAGACAAGCAGTAAATGGCCAACCCAGGCCTCTGCTATAGTGTTGTGGAGAATTAGGGGTCTGCTCAACCTCTTGTTTTACATTTTAAATATGTTGGTGTGTGTGTGTGAGCATGTGTGCCACAAAGGGGGTGTGACCTTTTCGGCTAATGGTTGTTAAGCAATCCTGCAGATATCATGAAGACACTTGCTGTCCAACTCATGGCCCAAGTTCCTAAATAGCAAAATTCAATTCAGTTTTATTTATATAGCACCAAATCACAACAACAGTCACCTCAAGGTGCTTAAATATATAATCATGTAACAATCTATAAATAAGTCCAAAAGTCAACATGGTGGCAGAGTAGCTATTGCGATCCCATTATAACACAGCTTCTTGCTGGTATCTCTTTTTCGTAACCAGGTCTATTCCAAAAAACGACTACCAACTCGAATAGCAACAAATTCTTAAACATCTTCAACAATATGCTTTTTGTTAGAGCCATAAATAAAACTGCTACTGCTGTTACTAGTCAAAGTAACAGGTGTCTAGTTCATGTATTTATCATTACACAACACAAAAAAATATAATTAAATGCAAGCTCCACTCCTTTTCTGCTAATCACAAAGTTAAAATATTACACTAAATCAATGAACCTTATTTGTATAGCACCTAATGAGTTGATTCATGTCAAAATAAGCAGCTGTTCAAATGCATTTGAACAGCTGCTTAACTGGAACACCAAAGACAAAAACAGTGATAAATCATAATATTGAGCACTAATTTCAAGCTTTAAGCTAACTTTTTATTCAACAAAAACTACAGTAATCAGAAACACGTGCAACTCCAGCTCTATACCTGAGTCAGTACACTGACAGTTGTGTTTCCTAGAGGCCATGTCAGATGCTATTTTCTGGCCAATGTCTCTTTGTAACAAGAAGAATTAACCAGGACACCAGGAGGCAGAATAAAAGTCCTAAAATCCAACCGTTTGATCAAGACAGACAGAGGAAGCAAACAAATGAGGGAAACAAAAGCTTCAATCCAAAAATGAAGCTCCTAGACGGGCTTAAATTACAAATAAGAGAGATACAAAGATAAAGAATATATATATATAAAAAATATATATATACACTGTAATGATCTAGATGCTGGAGAATAGAAGGTAGCAAGTACATAGTGAGTGGGGAGTGACTGGCTAATTGGAAATAGGTAGAAGGAGAACATAGATGAGATCACTCAGGGGCATCCAATCACAAAGGAGGGAGACAGGAAGTAAATAACAGGAAAACCCGACATCATGACACACCTGTCTAATACCTCCCTTGGCTTTGGTGCTAATGGCACACTTTTCTCAGCACTCATATGTCAGACCACACCTATCTCCTAGCCCAAGCTTCATTTTCACCTCTACTACATACCAGAATGGTTTTGTCACTGTCTCTTGTACTAGTGTCACACACTAAGAAAAATTAATAGTACACAAATGTCTTTCCATGAATCTTTAGCCTGAAGCAGGAAAAGGTACAGTATGGAAAGAACAGGCATTCTAAAATACGAAATGTTTGTTGGCCAACAAGCATCAATTTGCATATGTTACACTGAAAAGTATACATATGTTCACACACATATGCCCGAGTTATTATTCCAATCACTGAGACACACGCCCTCGAGCTGAAGTGCAACCTCATTAAAAGAACATGATGCAATTTGGATCAAATGTTGATAAGAAGCCACATTAGCTTGCCCATAAGGGACCCATCTATAGTGATACTGTGTGCATTGTGCCAGGCACGCTATGTACTCCCGGCTGTGTAACCACATCAATTGAGGGGCAATTCAGTCCTTTCCTGCAGGACGATTTAATCCTCATTTTCCACGGAGAGTAGAGTGCTTCGTCCTGCAAAATCTAATAAGCACTGTACTGCTCTAAGGAACTACCCCACCACAGCAGCGGGCTTAGATGTAACACCAAATAACAATTGAAGGCCAAATTTTCTAAAGCTTCCAGGTGAAAGTGAGATGAGTGCACCTGAGCTTAACCTGTGGGAGTCTACAGCCACATATTTCCTTCAATAGAGTGATCATTTGTCTTCCCTCCTCTTAAAGGTACATGTTTAATTAGTTAGAGACTGAATCAGGATTTATACTTATCGGGGTTTTGGGGCATTAGGAAAACTAATTCTCCCATATGTTAAAAGGCTAAATGATACCGCCCTACCTACTGCTGCTGTCTTTATCCACTAACTCCAGTTTTTCTCAATTGGCTGTAGCACTAATGTCACACATCTCCAGCCACTTCCATCCCCATCTACGCCTTCTCTTCCTCTACCTCTTTCTCTCCTCTCTCATTATCGCTCTCTTGTGTCTTGGCCTGGACTTGTTCTCACTGTTTTAGTATCGATTGGAGGCTCCCTCTTGAGCACAGGCCTGCCTGTGTCTGATCTAACGGAACCGAGATTTGTTCACATTTCTCTTCGCATCCCTGATGGGATTTTCTTCAAAATGTCTCAGCACCTGATGTTGAATTTTCTTTATGAAACCCCACAGCCATCTGCTTACTTTCAATTAGAAACAGAACGCATGACATTTCCTTCAATTGATTAAGCGCCGGCGTGCGTACGTGCCTGGAGGGTGTGTTTCAAAGTGTGTGGAAATGCGTTTAGCTTCCTTTAAAGGAGCTGAACTGAGAATTCCTATCGTTCTCCGCCTCCATGTACAGTCGGAATACATATAACATCCGTACAAAAGGCTTGTGTGGACATGTTTTTTATTCAGACTCAGGCTTCAAGCTGCTCTAAATGCCCCATTTAAAACATTTTATTCAGACTCCATCATAGCAGATATCCCTAATATAGTCGTCTGAGACACACAGCTAAGGCACTGTTGTGGCTGGTAAATATTATGTGTTGCTACATGATGAGCGTGATGATGCTTTATGTGGGACAACAAATACATCAAGATTGAAAAGAATATAAAGGTATAGTTTAAAAAGAACATTAGGCTCGACCACACCCTTCTTTTGAACCTAGCCTTTATTTTGAGATCATCTACAGAGGTGTTTAGTTTATGTCTGTGACAATCTCCCCAGTGACTACAGACATCCTAACAGAAAGAAATACCTGTGTCTCTAGGATCACATTTTGCCTCAGTGACACACACACACACACACACACACACACACACACACACACACACACACACACACACACACACACACACACACTTGACTCAATGTGAAAACAAAACCAGCCTTGCTGTCACAGCTGGTAATAAGTCCTAATAAACAGACAAAAACAAGATAAGGAGAACTCATATTCAGAGAGACAGAAGGAGTGTGTGTGTGTGTGTGTGTGTGTGTGGTTGACGTGTAGTGTTCCTTACTTCGAATTATGGATATTGAGTCGTGAGCAAAGACTGTTGTTTATAAAAGACAGCCGTTGCTTCTCGGTCTGAGAAGCGGAGCCAGTGTCGAGGTGCCTTACACCTGCATTCTTTCTGGGAGCCAGCAGGGGGGTGAGTCATTTGATATCAACAAAGAAGTCCAGTTGTATATACGTTTACTGCAAGACAGTCCTTCAGCCTTGATTTATGACTCCTCTAAACATGCCTCTGTTGAGTTTACTCAACAGTTTTAGTTCTTGCTGAATACAGTGGGGCTAATTAAGCAACTTATAAATAAAGTGTATGCTGCTGTATGAGAATATAGTGTCTCTCAGTTCCTCAGTGAGACCTCTTGCTGGTTACAGCTGGTTTTAAAATACCAAGTTTGTTAGAGCAAAAACCTTCAGCTTAAGACTTCACAATAGTACTTGACTAACCTCCAAATTACTTGCATACTACACAAATGAATGCAGAGCATATTTCTTTAATCATTAGAGTTTTCCAAACACTGCTAAAAAAAATTAAAGCCTGAAGAGAAAATACTTAGATGCAAGACGATTCAAAATGCACGTCATTAAAAATGCAACGCTGTTGCGAGATGATTCCATTTGCTCAAAACAACAAATGACAGTGACACATGTTGTGCATTAAGATGAGATACATCAGTAAGGACATTTTCAAAAGATGTGCTTTGAATGCACAATGGGTATTTTATTTATTTTTTAAAGGAAGTGTAATATTGGAAGTGAGATTTCTGTATGCAGAGAAAGGAGGATGCGTTCAAGGTATGAGAAAGGAATTGTCAGGTTTGCTTGTCTTTTGAAAAGATGAATGATTTGATCCCATTTTGATGTCATCTCCTGTTCTTTTAATGCTACTATGCTTAAAATATTAAAACAGTAGCATGAAACTGTCTATTTTGATGGATAATAAGCTATTCTCCAAGGACTTTAGTTGTCATGCAACCCTGCTCTGCTGCTGTTCTTGACAGGACTATGATGTTTCAAACTTCAAGCAATATTAACTGTGTATTCATATGTGTAAAGCAACTTATGTGTGAAGTTTAAGTGCCAAGGCTTTGCTCAGTTGCTGTCTTTTCAGATGTGGCTCAGAGACTCACTGAACTGACACTGGAAATGTAGCTTTAAGCGCATCTTGACACCCAAATGTCAGCTTCCCCTGTGCGAAATGGTGTCTGTCTCCAATTACTGTTTTTATTCACACCACTATTGGACATCTTTCTAAGTGGATATACTTAGATGGGGGACAAATATGCTAGAAGTATACGAGTATAAGACAATTAGCTGACAAAGGGAAAAGGGAAGAAGAAAAATAAGGCAATTTTTTAAAATCATCCTAACAGCATAACAGCTGTCTTCAGGTTTCTTTAGAATATTTCCACAGTTTATGTGGTTAAACTGAAGCTTTAGGTGTGAATATTAGACCTGAAACTACAGACCGTGCCTTGACATTGCTTTCTAGCAAAGAAAGTTTATGCTTTATTTGGATTGACACTAACTTCGCAACAGGGGTCTGCAGCAATCCAATTGTCTGCAATATTTCAGTCAATAGAAAAACCCAGATGCTGCAAATAATAAGTCTGAATTTTCTCTCGGAGTTAGTGCTCTATTTGCCACAAATAATAAAGTGTCTGACCGAGTGATGGGTAACAGTTATTTGACATTTAATTATAAAGCAGCTGAGTTTTGCAAGGAACTAGGACACATTGTCCATCAAAGTGAAAAGGAGTTTGAAGTCTGCAAGAGGGAGGAGAGAATAAATTGGGGCAAGCTTGGCCACAAAGACGAGCCGTCAGTCACTGGCCTCATTTGTGATCCACAGCTCACACCTGCCACCCCTCGTGACATGTCTCTTTCTGTCTCCCACATCAGCCACTGTATATACCGCATGTGCCCAATATGCTAGCATATACAGTTGCAGGAACCCTTTGAGATTTTGTATATATGACCCAAATCATTGAATTTTCACATATTTCTAAAAGATTAACCAACTAAATATTTTACTTCATTTCGTAATTTTCTTTTAACCTTCTTGGACCTGGCATTCCCAACACGAACACGTTCTCACTCCCAAAGCGTAACATTTTACGCTAGGTGACAAATCGTCACCATATTACGTTTTCGGCTACCCACCACATTCCTAAATGACGACCTCGGAAAAAAGAGGAAATAAGGTTATGGTCAGGGCTAGGGATAAGGTTAGGTTTAGGGCTGGAATACAGGGCTGGAACGTCTATTACCGCGGGAGCGTCATTGCACTGGATTCCAGCCATAGCCCGCCGCGTACCATAAGAACGCCTAAGGTCTCCTTTCGCGTTCCTCAGGAACGCCGCGGGACGTGACAAAACGTCGACATGTTACGCCTCGGGAGTGAGAACGGGGCATTCACATATGTGGATATCACATTTTGGGTTGTCTAGACCAAAATACTAAATTCTGCTCTACAAGGGCCTGATATCCATTTACGAGGACATTATACTGTCACTGTTCTATCAAAATTTAAACCGAATGTCCTCATATATATATCCTCTCATTTTTCTCAGAAACAAAAATCAGGTAAAAAAAATAAATAAATAAATCTGGTAATTCTTTGGTCCCAATCAGCCCAGGTAGCAAAGAGAAATTAAAAATGCATGCCATGAAAGAGTTTGGGTCTTAGGAGGTTAATGTGATTTAATCAAATTTACAACACACATTTGAGGAAGCTTAACTTGCTATGAACAACTATTCTTTAGAAATCTTTAGAAAAACAGTCACTGATGCTCATAAGGTGTTAGAAGGTTACAAAACTCTAAAGAGCTCTAAATCTCTAAAGGGCTTGGAATCTACCTGCCCACATTCAGCTGGTCTGGGAACAGAAAGGAAAAGAAACACAATTATTAATCATCCATAGGAGCAATGGAGCAAAAAACATCAGTCCAAGAAGCAGGGCATGTAATAGTCTGGGAGGTCACAAAGACACCCCAGGTAATGTCTAAGCAACTAAAACCCCTCCCTTACTGATGAATGTTCACAAGGTCACCATCCGAATAACAAAGGTGTGCATCACAGGATGCAAGGAGAAAGAACTGCTCTTCAAAAAGAACACTGCTGCCCATCTGTGGTTCGCTAAAGATTACAACCAGAAGACAACTTGAATTAATTTCATTGGACTGAAAGACCTGAAGAGAATTCTTTGGTTTCAGTGAGAAGTGTTATGTTTGGAGGAAGGAAAACACCACAGGTTTATCCCATCTGTGAAGCATGATCCGTTCCTGCATTTGCTGCATCATGGCCAGGACGGCTTGTCAAGGAAAGTGTCAGGACATCTGTCTGAGAACGCAATATCAAGAGAAAGCGAGAGGCAGAGCAAAGCTGTGACCCGAAGCACACAGATGGTTCTACCAAAGAGTGGTTAAAGAAAAATAAAGATGTTTGGAAGTGATCACGTCAAAGTTCTGATCACAGCCCATCACATCTGTTTGGGAAGTTCCTGTGAAAAAAAAAAACATAATTGCAGCCACAACACTGTCACTGCAGCAGTCACTGACATGTATAATTCCACCTTTTATATTCATACCAGTTACTCAGAGCAAATGTATACATTTGACATGTGGTGCTGTGTGAATTTTCAATAAATGAAAACCCTTCTCCAATAATATTTAACTACATTTGTGTAATTAAATTCTCTGTTTTTAGCTGCAGTATGTCTATGAAAAATTACTGCATTGTATGTCGTTTTTAAGCAGAAATGTAGTTTTTTTTCCCTGTAAAGTTACATTTGTGATAAAAAAAAACAAACTTGTCTTACACATGTACCAAAAGACAAATATGTCCAAAACGAAACTGAAGACTTGCTTGCACACACACAGATTCTTGTCTCTGAAGTCCAGCTGTAGGGCCTGCTGCACTTTGTTGAACTCCCATGATATCAGCAGTCCGCCTCTGGGTATCTCCTCTACTATAGCCCCCTCCATTTCATCCTCCACCCACTTCTCTCCATCTTCCTTTCTTTGTTTTCTGCCTGTCAGTGAAACATGTGCGCTCAGAACTGCACCAGCAGCATCTTCATTTGAAGTTACTGAAGATATCCAACCATACGTAGGTTTCCAGTCCAGTGAAATGTGCATGTTCATAATACGAATTATTTGACTTCTGCTTTTTGCCAAGACAGTATCTTTAGAAACCTATTCCTCGGGTAAAGCTTTACTAACCATCAGTTGGATTAGCACAGAACAATGTAATGTGGGTATAGACAAAAAGACAGGATATACATTTCTTTATACTCTTCCCCCTGCAAGAATAAGTTGCTTTGCCAAGAAGGGGGTGGCATTCAATTCTCTCTGCTGCATTGCTTACGGCAGGAAGGACCAGTGAAATACATAATTTATTATTCTGTTTTGCATTGATTCATTGCATCCATTGACATTCATGCATAATAGACGTGGATGTGAAATCAGTACTCTGGAGGGACAAGAAGAAAGCCTACCATTGTTGTTGTTGGTGATGCTTTTTTCAGTTTTTGTTTTTCACTTTTCGGGAAGAGGCACTGAAGCAAACCTTTAAACCAAACTGAGCAAGGACCTGGGGCTGGGCCTGCGGGGGGTTTGGTGGTCCCGGGGTTTCAAGGCAGTTTCCATGACAAACAACAGCTGGATCCATCATCTTGAATTGATTGCTGCACTGCAGTATATCTGTACTGTACTTATTTTGAGACAAACCACTTTCAACTTGCCTGTTTTTATACGATATTAAGTGTGTATTGTGTGATGCGTGTGTGTGTGCGCGCGTGTGAATGCATGATGTGTTATGCCTGACATTTTAAATGAAAGATATGGCATGGTAGAGTTCTTCAACGATGGCGGTTGCCAAGGCCCATTAAACAGCTAAACTTGGAAACATACAGACCAGTGATGTTGCTGGGTTTAATGATAGTTTCAGCAATGTGGTTGCAGGCATATCATCTCATTATTTAAATTAAGATGCAGGTAAGTAGGTAAATAGAAGTAGATATTTCTCATTTTTCTAGACTTCCTGGGTTCATAATGTGAATTAGCATGGCATTTGTTCAAGTGGTGGGAAGAGCCAGACACAATGTGTTGGTATTCCGGATTGATCCGTACTGTTAAATTACAGAATGATGTAATCTGTTTTTTTTTTAGATTTGTGTGCTTAGGGTGTTGTTGTTTTTTTTGTTTTTTTTGTTTTGTTTTTTTTAAAACGTGGTGACCACTGAATCAAAGTAATTATTCTCTTCCTAATTAGTGATTTACAGAGATGATGAAATAGTCAGAGTTGATTCTTGTTTACGCTCTCTAATCAGCACCGTACTGTGTCATAATCACAGAACTATCTGTTAATTGTTATTTTGTCAGCAGAGTTATGCATTTATCTTATCATCATCTCTTATCACTGGAAGCTCCATCCATGCTCAGCTACTTATGAATTATCTTCATTTTAACATTTGTTTAGATTTCTTTTAAGCCATATGTACTTCAGCTCTAGTTATTTAAATTTTGACCAAGAAGACATGCATACAGTATGTTCTAGCAGACTGCTGCATATTCACAAGTAAACAAACTCTTCCAGCAGACAGGTTCTTTTGACATGAGGGGCAGTTAAGCTGTCTTCTGCATTCTTTCATTTCCTCACTGGATTTAGGGGAATAAACCTGAGATCATGAATGTGGGTTAGTATGTGTTAAAATTCAGTCTGCCTTATGGTTTCCATTATGCCACAAAGCTATGCAAAGAAAATGCACATTTTTTGTATTACCTTCTCCTCCTTTGCCTCGGATGCTTGTTTAGTAAAGCAACAGTAAAGTGTTCACAGAACTGCAAAAGATTTTTGGATCAATATAGAATATTATTTGTAAATCATTGTGCAATTTCAGCGTGTTAGTATTCACCTCAAAGTAGAATGTAAGTACACATGTGTTTATATAGTCAATACTAACACATGGCAGCCAGCTGTCTGCACAAAATCAGACTGATGCCAAGGAAAAAAAACTAAACAAATTTTTACGGTCTGCAACTTATCCCACCAAGTATCACAATAAAACATGTAATAAATGTCCTCTTCCACCATGTCTATCCCACGCTTTGCCTCTTCAAAACATGCAATGGACATACATGCAGAAATTGCATTATCATGTGATTATTTTAATGTTGGCTTTAAATAAAATATCTCCCTCTGATGTTACTGCAACTTCTGGATGTGTGTACATTTCACATTTTGGTGAAGCAAAGCGGGAAATGTACACGTTGGTCCAGCATCTGTTATCACTTTGCTGAGTTGTCGGTTTGAGTTATCACAACAGATATTCTTTAACACATTTAGAAATTATCATTTAATATTTTAAATAGTGTAAAATCATGGTAGCGGTACAAATTTTCAAGATCCTGTTAATTTTGCTTAACTGTGTGGCACATTAAAATATTTAAAAATGTTTACAAATAAAAATGTTTGACTCTTACAACCAGCCTGCCTTGTGCTCTTCAAAAGGAGGCAAATACAACTTTTATTGACAGCTTTCTTTCCTCCCCTGCTGTCATCATATTCCGTCGTAGCGTATTTTGCATTTTTTAGAGATGGTGTAAAAAATTCAGTGCGTGTGTTAAGTAAATATAACATTTATATTAGAGAAGTCTCTTTTTACTTAAAAAAAGAAGGAAAAGTCCTTATGTTTTGTGGGTTTATTCATGTGATTTGTCTCAGACTGGTTTAAAACAAACCAGAACAAGAAAGGTTTGGACCAACCCAAGAAGATTTACCAGTATAGATGTAACTGTAGCGACTGTGTTCTAATCCACAGGCTTAAAATACTGCAGGTCTATCAGATGCGGCTGGTACTGCAGGGATACCATAAGGTGTTTTTCAGCATCAGTGCCTTTAGGCTGCAACTACGGCAATACTGAGTGTATTGGTCCTCTTTTAAAGAGCGAGTTTGGAGGGAGAAATACGTTTGACAGCCATGGTTTGCGTCTTATTTATGAGATTTATGTCTTTTTGCACTGATTTATTATGTCCATTGACATTCATCCATAATAAACGTAGATGTTAGCAAGATTTAGGCAACTAGAAGAACATGTAGTAGTAAAACAATACGATCAGAGTTAATATTTATAGCAGGGGTGTGGAACTCCAGGCCTCCAGGGCTGGTGTCCTGAAGGTATTAGATATCAGCCTGGATCAACACACCTGAATCAAATGATTATGTCATTACCAGGAGGAGGAGGTCATTTAGCCATTTGAATCAGCTGTGTTGGATCATGGACACATCAAAAACCTGCAGGACACTGACCCTTAAGGCCTGGAATTCCCCCAACCCTGATTTACCGGATTGACCCTTCATGCCAAAATACTGCTTTTATCCAGTCTTCTCAACTGTGATTTTAAAGTGTCCAAATGTTAAAACTTGGAGATTACACCAATCCCACTATTGCCTAATGACTACATAATGTTTATCAAGTTCATAAAAGGTTATCTGGGGGCTTTTATACACTGACCCAGTTTAAAGGTAAAGTAAATGTCTCAGGAATTCCTTCACATTTTGAAGGCAGTTGATTGATATAAAACATTTCTTCTGTGGTTGACAATTAGCAAAGAGGAAAATTCACTCAGCAGCACATGCAAGTTCTTCAGATGGCGACTGATATACGTTTTTGAAGATTATGTGCTTAGTATAAGAGGGAAAACTTTAAAATGTTTGCATCAATATAGAAAATAAAATTTGCACCTCAGTTGCCAGTGGACAAAGGATCTATACTACGCTAAATTTTATGACTTTAAATCAGGGGTCCCAACTCCAGGCCCCAAGGGCTGGGGTCATGCAGTTTTTAGATGTGTCCATGATCCAACACAGCTAATTCAAATGGCTAAATTACCTCCTTAACATGTCTTGCAGTTCTCCAGAGGCCTGGTAATGAACTAATCATTTGATTCAGGTGTGTAGACCCCGGGTTAGATCTAAATCCTGCAGGACACCGGCCCTCGAGGCCTGGAGTTGTGGACCTCTGCCTTAAATCTTTGGCTGATGCAATCCTGAAAGAAACTGCAGCTGAAAATGCACCTAGGATGAGACAGACAATGGAAACAATCACCTTTCAACAGTAGTTACTTATTGATTTAAAGCCATTGGCACCACTTCATAATTATAATTAAAGTAGAATTAGATGGTGTGAAAGACTTCATTTTCTACAGATTAATAAACACACTGTATGAATTCATTTGGATTCATTTTAATCAAACTCTATTTAAAGCACCAAATCTCAACAACTGTCACTGCAACTGCTTGTGAATTATTGAATGAAAGCAGTGACGCGCTGCTTTAATATTGTGGGGTTTTTTTGTTGTTGTATTGTTACAGTTTTTATTGTTGGGTTATTTCTTAGATTTATTGTAAAAGATACACTCAAGTTATGTGAATGAGGAGGACCATGTTTATTGTTGTAAAAGATTTGTAAAATCTAAAATTAGCTCGTCATGGTCCTGGATCTTGGCCTCTGTTTTGATTTGTTTTGGGACTTATGATTTGTTTTTTTGGATTTAAGAAGTATTTATGTTCTAGCTCTGTATTTGTCTTGAGTTTGGCATCTCATAGACACTCACAGCTTTGTTATTTTTATTTCTTGGTTACTTGGTTGATAATGTATCCTGCCCAGTCTGTCCCCGTCTCGTCTCCATGTCCTGTCAGCAATGCATCTGTGTTTGGTTACCTATAGTGTCCCCAGTCGTCTGTCCGGTCTGTCTGTGTTCTGTCTCTGTAGCTTTCTGGTTTCCCTGTCTTGTAGAGTTCATTCTCCTTTAGTCTGGTCTCTGCGTTTACCCTTTCCCGTTATCATCACTCTGTGTTTTATCCTTTACCTTCCCAGTCAGTCATGTCTCAATGTCTGTTTATCGCCGGTCCCTAGGTCATGTTCACAAGTCTTAGTATTGGTTTCAGTGTGTGTGTATGTGTTACTTTTTTATACTTTTGTGTTTGAGTTCAGTTTGTGTTATGTGTTGAATCTTCCAAGGCCATAAAGTCTGCTCTTAATCACTGACAAGAAAACACACTCACTGGCATCTTGGAACTCATTCTTGACTTACACTGGAGTAACTGGTTTTTTTTTCACCCTGCAAATGGGTTTGATCAGCTTTTTGTTTGTTTGTTTGTTTGTTTACTTTTCCTTTCAGCATACCAACTATCTCTGATATCTTTCTGACAGTTGTAAAAGAGGTACAATGCAACTATTGGCATCTCAATTTCATTCTAAATGGCTATTTGCAAGCTAGACCAAAACAAATAATAGATCCCAACCTACTGCTTCTTCAACCTGCAGCGAGTCTCTGATGATATTTTGATGCAAACTGACACAGGATATTGTTCTGTTGTTTTAATGTTGGATCTAACCTCAGCCTTTGACACAGTTGATCCCCACATCTTGCTTGACAGGCTGAGATAATAGGTGTATATCTGCCTTACAGTAGTTTACTTCATATCATTCAGATTTTTCACTTATAGAACTATATGCCCATAGCAGGTGAAAAAGGTCATGTGAATAAGGCCTGCTGGTTGGGCTACATACAAGACAGAAAACTAAAGGTGACAGAGCCTCCTCAATAGTAGCAGGACTCTCTGCCCTTTAGTTTGAGGTCAGCAGGCGCTGAGCTTTTTAAAAATCAACTAAAAACTCACAACTTATTTTTAATTAAATATTTCAATATGCTGATGTCTAATGTTTTTTGTTTTATTTTGTTCAGCACTTTGTGATCAATATCTTTAAATGTGCTATATAAATAAGGCTTTGACTTTACTTACTTTTCTACAGCTAAACAAAGCTGTCCATTAAATTATAAATTTGAGTGTTTTCTCCTCTACATACACCAATTACATCAGCATTAACCGCTATCAGCATCCAGTGATTTTTATAGTATTTGGGCACTTGGCCAAGGAAGAAAACAGAAGTCAATTGCAATTCTGCTGAACAACAGTGAGTGTAGAACCTGGGAGGTTGTTTTTTCTAGGCTATCTTTCACTCAGGGTTGCCACGGAACCACCCACACACATATACTGGAAGCTGTTTGTTTGAGCTGGAGGTGACGGACCTCTTAATCGATACACATCAGCGTTGAGCTGGGAACATAATATAGCTCGTGTGTAGACATGCGCAAACGTTGTGTATGATCATCCATAGATGCACACACTGACACACACACAAACAATCACATTTAGTACTTGCCAGCATAATTTTAGGCATTTTCTGAATAGCAGGTAGTTAAACGTGTCTTTTTCAAAATAAAATTAAGCCTTACATTTTGATGCTGGCCAAATAGCCAAACGCAAAGGCACCTCAAATATCATTTTCAGAATCATTACAGTCAAATTATCTGCAGAAGTTGTTTTTCATTTCATCTGGTATGTCATGAAGATGATTGACAGCCAGCAAGAAAAAACAGACAAAGTATGCACGCTGTAAAAAGCCTTCTGTGTCAGTAAGGTGAGTAATCCTGAAAGCTTGATCATGCTCTTTGCTATAGTTTGAACTGAGAAAGTGCAGAATTGAAAAAAAAAAAACTCAAATAAATAAATAAAAACAAGGTCCAAGTTGAAACTAATTCGTGATTATACGTTGGCTAAATTTATTGTCTCATTACTCTCTCGATCACTCTCTATCTCCTTAATGTGAGGCTTTGATGCATAATCACGATTGAGATAATTTGATGGTGTGTAGCAACTTTGAAGTAGCTGTTTCTTTCACATTTTCTATCAAGCACAAATGCAGGAAAAATACAGCACAATTAAGACACTTGTTGGTATTCTCAAACATATTTTCTGTATAAAATGGCTAAAGAAGGTTCTACTGAAGTGTGGACATTCTTCTGAAAGACAGAGATCCCTGGTCAGTACAAACCTCTGAACTCTGATAACAGCTGCCAAAATCTATAGAGGTGGAAAAGATTAAACAACAGTGAAACTACCTGGGGATGATGAGTAGATGCTCCTTTTAAAGTCTATATTGATCCCACAGGTCCAGTTCTGATATTGAGGGACAGTGCTAAACAGGTCATTATGACTTTATGATACCACAACAGGGACCACTGTGTTGCTGAAAGCCTCCTGGATGCATAGGATGACTATAAGTAAATGGACCTGGGGCCAGATGCATAAAACATTATGGGCAAAGTCAGAAATGCATTTTCCCCTTTTAAAAGGGTGTGGATATTATATGCATTCTTCTTCTTTTACAGATCATGAAATTTGTACAAATGTGCATGTATGTTCCCGTTTTCCAAAACCCTCCTAGATCAGTGTCATCATGTTTTTAAATGTTATTTTTTTCAATTTAGTTTGAATTGTAAACAATTTCATTTATATTTGATTATTACTTTTTTGTTTTAGTCATGTTATAATGGAATATTTGTCAGATGCAAAACGCGATAGGTTCAGAATACAGTGTCTCAGAATTATGTTAACATAATCACAAAAAACTCTTAACAATTGTTAATGCTTCTTAACAAAACAAATTAGCAAAATCTATCTAAATACATAGTATATTATGTAAATATATTTATGTAACATACATTTTGTTGTATGTAACTCATGGTTAAGTCAACAACTGTGAGCAGAAATCAAAAGTCAGACTAGTTAATGCTTTTCCAATCCTTTGTTTAATTTTGATGATTATGTTATTTTTCTTAGCTGACATCTGCTTTAAGGACATGTTGTGCATTCATACATGCTCGTTTGCATACTTTGTTTGTAATGACTGATTATTTGAGTTAATTTGCTTTCCTATCAGCTCAAAACAGTCTGACCTCCTAAGACCCGAACTCTTCCATGGCATGCATTTTTAATTTCTCTTTGATATTTGGGCTGATTGGGACCTGATGAATGTTTTTTACCTAATTTTTGTTTCTAAGAAAAATGAGAGCCACATATGAGGATATTCATTTAAAATTTTGATAGAACAGTAGCAGTGTAATGTCCTCGTAAGTGGATATCAGGCCCTTGTAGAGCAAAATTGAGTATTTTGGTCTAAATAACCCAAAATGTGATGTCCACATATTTGGACGCCAGGACCTAGGAGGTTAAAGCATTCTCTGCAAACCTTATATATGATAATGCAGGAAAACTTTCAGCAGATGAGCAGTTTCTGAAATACTCAGAACAGCCTGTTACGCCCCTCGATGACACTTATTCTCTTCGAAATGGCAGTGGAAGACTCTTCAGGTGTTGCCTGGGCTAAATTGCTAATTGACCACAATTGATGAGGTGTGGATAAAGGCAGTGTTGGGCTTTCTGCATGCCCAACACAGCATGTTGATTCTGGTACTAATTACTTTTAGCTAACTTATTCTGTAATTTAAAATAAAACCTAAAAACCTATTCTACCATTTTCTGGTCTCTTGAGACAGGTTGTGACATAAATGGGGGCTCTCCCGAGATATTTTGGACTCATCAGAGTCTTTTTAGTGTATGGGTCATGGTTAAGGTGTTCACTGTGGTTGAGCAAACTCTCTTTAGTAAGTGTGTTTCAGCCGGCTGACTGTGCTGACCTTCCATTGAACCTCTTGTGTTTTTTGTTTTTTTTTTGTTTTGTTTTGCATTGTTGTTTTAGTTTGTCTTTGGTGGTTATCCTGAGTGGAGGTCAGCATCAAGCCCATGTGGTGCCATTGACCATGTCAGTTCAGTCACTAAGATAACCCTTCTTACTTATTCTGATGCTCAGTTTAAACTTCAGGAGGTTGTCTTCACACTGTCTACATGCTTAAATGCATTGATTTGCTGCTATGTGATGTGCTGATGAGACATCTATATTAATAATACATTGATTGGGTGTACCTAATAAAGTGTCTGTTGAGTGTAATTACAGCAAAAAAGGTGGTAAAACATCAGGCATGCATAGATGAAAGTCTCAATTTAGATTTTTTTTTTTGTTTTGTTAGTTTATGCTTGCTCACATCACTGCAGTGCTGTCAGTCAAAGGAATGTCAACAAGCCATAAAGAAACACTTCCAGGGAAACTTGGCAATGGTGTAACTGGGCATGTTTCACTGTGTGTTAACTTTGTTGCTTGTAGTGTGACAGTAGCAGCAGTCAGAACATCAGAGAAAAATATAAAAAATGTTGCTAGTAATTCCAATTCCAATAAATAATATAGAGATAAAATGAAACAGGATTACCAGGGGAAAAAGTACCACATGTGTCATTGCACTCCAATTAGAGGTGTGAATGCAAACAGAAAAAAAAGGCTTAGAGGATAGATATATTTTTGGGTTTAAAAGCAGATTTCATTGCTGCTCATACTCACTCCAAAATTTCAGTAATTTAACAAGGTAGTGTTTCGTAAACATTTCAGTATATGGATGAAAACAATATCTAATAATTCACTTTTGTGTGGGTTCTCATTGAAGAACACCAGTCCTTCTGCACCGCACCTGCAAGACAGCAATTCATAACAGCAGCCCTGAAGTAGCCATCAGTCGAGTCGTGTCACCCGCTGATAGTTTGCAACCCCAAGTGCAGTTGAGCTCAGGCTCCTTTCATTTCAACAACAAAACTAAAACGGAGACTGACTGGAAGTTTGAACTGTCAGAAAGCGATCGCTTTAAAACTTTGTCACTATAGAGACTGGGAGTAAGAGTATAAGGGGCCCCTGGACAGGCTAGATCATTGTGCTAAAAAGGAATCTTCTTTAGCTCTGTCTCTGTCACTCTTTTGCTTGATCACTTGTTTAGCTGTCATGATGGGTGCTGAAAAGCAAAGTGACACATTCATACATCTGTAAGTAGAACGCAGAGTTCAGAATGCTGAACAAACTGAGACACAAACAAAGAGACGATGGGATGGGTTAGAGAAAACATGCAAACTTTTCTTTGCTGGTTTTCTAATTGTGTTTCTGTGCGTCAAATAAGAGGAAAACTAAATTAATTTCAGTCTCAGTGCCACTGGTATAAACCTGCACCTCACGAGTGCAAACTTGTCATGGTCGTTTTGAGTTTTTGTAGGTTGATTATTTTGGGTATTCTGGGTGTTAGTTCACAAACTTTACTACAACCTTCACAAAGTCAGTTTCTCACAGTTACTTCCTGTTTTATTTTGACAGTCTCTCGTCTCAAGTTTTGTATTTACTTCTACTTCCCTTGTCTTGTCATCTGTGATTAGTCCCAGCTGTGCTTCCACCTGTTCCCTCTCGTTGTGTGTATTTATTGTCCGGGGGGTGATTAAGTTAGGACACCTTATTTTTCTTGAGTGAGCAATACTAAATGTTTATCAGCTGACAAACATTTCAATTTGTAGTTTGTGTTATTTATTAACATTTTTTCATAATATCACATTCCAATTTTATATTTATTTGTTAAACAAGTTTTAGAATTATTTATTCTGAAACTAGATTTAAGCTCAGTTTCTTCTTATGATCTTTCAAGAAATACAGCCCAAACTGTTGTTGTTTGTATTTACTTGCACAATATGTTTTATAGAATTTACTGAACTCAACACCAAGTACTGCTGTAATTCCTTTGAGGACAACAGCATAGTGTAATCATATCTCAAGTCTAATAACAGATAATGGAAAATATCTCTGAGAAAACAGTTATGCAAAGCACAAATCAAATGAGAAGTAAAACAGGTTGGTCTAAAGTAGGATTAAACTTCAGCATGATCAATATAAATGAAAATGAAGATTACTAATATATTGGGAAACCAAAATACTTACCACTCTGACATCTTTCTGTCCAACAGTTGCTTTTCTAGAGTTGCAAGAGTTTGGTGTAATGTGGTGAGTGCTGGTCCAGAACCTCAAAGAAATCTCTTTCAACAGTCTAATGACAAATGTATCAACTCAGAAAATATCTGATATTAAAAGTAAAAAGTAAGCAGAGGGAGAAAAGCCACCAAATTATTTAGAAGCTGATTTGATTCTTAATGGCTGTGGAATGATTATAGCTTACAAAATGTACAAAAACACTTCTACTACCACTACTTCTCACTGTGTGGTATTGCCACCTTCAGCTTATGCCTAAAAAGAAGTTTATTTATTTTTTTAAAAATTGCCACAGATGTTCAAAACAAGCCACAATGCTTAACCAGCAGGGATTAAGAATACATCTATTTTCTTACTGTGTATAGAATGTATAAAGCAATAAACAACCTACTTCCTGAGAATATTCTAAAATAGTTTTTTTTAAAGGGAACTGGGAAACAATTTGAGGGGGGAATTAAATGTAAAACATCTCTGTATCCCTGCAACACTAAAGTTTTTGCATCTCTGTGTGTGGAGTAAAGTTGTGGAATAGACTAAGTGAAGAACTAAAGCATTGTCCCAGCATGACTCAGTTTAAAAAGTGGTTGAAAAATATGTTTTTTGCAAAATACAGGGAGGAGATAGGGCTTTGATTGGGTATTCTCACCCACTATTTTCACAATAGGGATGTGTGTGTGTTGTGTGTGTGTGTGTGTGTGTGTGTGTGCGTGTGTGTGTGTGTGCGTGTGCGTGTGTGTGTGTGTGTGTGCGCAAGTATGTTATACATCTGTAAATGTGTATATTTTTTTAGATGCGTTACTACGGTTTAAAAAAAAAATACAAAACAAATACAAATTGTAATGAAGAATTTATAAGAATTTAATATTGGACAGGCCATAAACAGGAAGGAAAAAGTGTAGATTATTAGTTACTAAATGGTGAAAAGGGGGTGGGATTAATTAAGCTATGCTTCTCCCTACTTCGTTTTGAACATGTAAGTTATTTCCAATTATTATTATTGTTTTGTTTTCCTTTTGTTTTGCTTTGTTTGATGGTCTATTTTTTCTCTTTTGTTGTTGTTATACCATTTTAACATGTTCAAAATAAAGATTCAGTACAATACATTACAATACAAAAAGTCACCTGTTTGTTAATTAATGTGCTTTGTTGATTTTGCCACCTTGTGTGGATTGAAAACAAGCCTGCACTGTGGTTTTAATAAAAATTATGAGGGCATTTGTATGACCTAAGATAAGATGTAGTCTCTCAATTTAGTTCTTTGTTTCTGTCTAAAAACAAAAAAAGGTACAAAAAAATCAACAAGCAAAAAGGAAATCCAAACTCGATTAAGTCTGTGAAGGTTCTCAGTCATCCAGGTCATCGTAGTCAAAGGAGCTTGCAAAGAAAAGCGTCTGGACTTCTTTAAGTTGCTTGAAGACGTTTCACCTCTCATCCGAGAAGCTTCTTCAGTTCTAAGGTCAAATGGTGGGGAGTCCCAGATATAAACCTAGTGGGAGTGACCCCCCACAGAGGGACAAAAGGACCCCCTGATGATCCTCTAATCGCCTGAGCCAAGGTGTGAAACTGGACGTGGGTCCAAATCAGCCAGAGTTTCGGGTGAGCTCATTGTGAAACCTGGCCCCACCTTATCATGCGAATTCCTGAGGTCAGATGGCCCAGGATGTGAGTGGGCGTTAAGGCGTCTGGGAAGGGATCTCAAAACTGGATTATAGATGGCAGAGAGTTGGTGTCGTTGAACAGAGGTGGGGGTTTACGACACCAACTCTCTGCCATCTATAATCCAGTACAAAGAGTCCAGCAGGGGGCTCAGAACACACCCCTGGGGGGCTCCAGTGCTGAGAGTGGTGCTGAGAGTAATAATAATGAATAATGACATAATAATGAATAATAATGAAGTAAAATGTAAAATATAGCAAAGCAGCAATAGACAGAGGCATAAAAGGGAAGCCAAAAGCTCCAGTATTGCAGGCTATCTGTGAATTGTACTGTACTGTAACCTAGGGCGATCGTGGCTCAAGAGTTGGGAGTTTGCCTTGTAATCGGAAGGTTGCCGGTTTGAGCCCCGGCTCGGACAGTCTCGGTCGTTGTGTCCTTGGGCAAGACACTTCACCTACTTGCCTACTGGTGTTGGCCAGAGGGGCCGATGGCGTGATATGGCAGCCTCGCTTCTGTCAGTCTGCCCCAGGGCAGCTGTGGCTACAACTGTAGCTTGCCTCCACCAGTGTGTGAATGGGTGGATGACTGGGTGTGTAAAGCGCTTTGGGGTCCCTAGGGGGGACTAGTAAAAGCGCTATACAAATACAGGCCATTTACCATTTACTTAAGTAGAGTATAGATAAAATTTACTTAGCTGCATTCCACCACTGAAAAGCAAAATTTCCAGCTACTTAATTTAAACCAACTCAAATAAGTGTTGATCAGCTTTTTGAATGAAAATGACGGGTAACCTATTTAAACAGAGTGCTAATAACAGTTGATAGTAAAAACCAAGTTCAGTCTAGTTAATATTTTTAATTAAGCACAACATCAGGTTTTTACATTGCATATGAATGTATGTGCCGCTGCCATGACTGTGCACACACTGGGTCATGAAATGTATGTGAAATTTGATATTAATAAAACACTGAGCGTTGACAGGAAACACTATCTTCTCTATGAAATATGCTGCATTTGTACTCATTAGAACCCATCCCAGCAACAGGAGGGCTATCTACCGTACATTTAGAGTCCTGTTCGCTGCTCATGGAGCTCATGTAATGCTTCCCCATCAGCATGTGATGGGTGAGATAGTTCTTCCTTATCTTTTTACATTGCCTGCAGCTTCCAGTGCACACTAAATTTGATTTTCAACCGAGGCATTACGAAGCATTACGAATGTGCTACACACTGACTTCAGCTTGTTAAAGAAATGTCCAGAGAAAGCCAATCAGAGCTGAAAAAGTGCCGAAGGTTTTTGAATAAAGTTGACAATGGGGATTTATATCTTACCACAAGTGGTATTTTCCTGATCTTTCTATATATTTAGCACAGCACAACAGGAAGTATACCTAAACAAAAGTTATGATTCAGAGCATCAGGTAGGCTACATGTTGATTAGAATGCAGTGCCTAGCATTAGCATGTAAATGAGATTCAGCCAACATGTGTGATGTAGAGAAGATAGTGTGTGAAAATCTTAACTGGAAAGCTCTAATGATGATGGTGAGGGTACGGCAGCTCTGCCGTTATTCAATTTTTAATCAAGAGATAGGCCTCTGTTTCTGCACTCGTGAACAACGTTTTTTGTGTGTGTGTGTTTGTTTGTTTGTTTGTTTTTTTATGATATATGTGCTTCTCACATGTATTGCAACTACAAAAATGTGATTTTCTCATGATGATAAATATGATGGTGGACATAGACAATATAAAATGTTTAAAAAGAGCTCAACCTTAAAATATATTCAGCAGTAATATTAATCCATTTAAAACTGATGGTAATCATTTTTCTGTACATTTGTTTAGTAAACTTTTGATAGTTTAGGTAGAATTTTCTAATACCACTGTTTTATGTATAGTCTAGTGTCTTCAAGTGTTTAATTTATGTATATAAGACCACCTTGTGTCTTCCTTTTATATTTTATATTCCCTTTGCTATAAGAGCTGTGTAACACCCAAATTTCTCATCCGTGGGATAATAAAGGTTTATTTGATTCTATTCTGTTCTATTCTATTCTAATTTCTCCTTTTCCATAAGGAATAGCTTCCTCTATCACTCATTGTAAGCTAATAGTAAATCATTTTTGATAATGTTCGGTAGTAGATATTTATTTAACTATAGAAATAATAATATTTTACCTTTAAGTTTTCAGCCAGGAAGGAGAGCAGAAAGGTGACGACGTGCATGTAGAGTGCAGATATAGACAGACAACACAAATGCTATGTTTTAATCGCATCCATTTTATGATGTTAAATTGTGAAACAGTGTCAATCAGTCTCTGTTTGACTTTCTGTAAAAGTCACTGCTTCTAGTCTCTGCTTTCAATAATAGATGCATTAGTAACGAAGCTGCAGTGTCTTGATTATTGCTCTTTAAAAATACTGTACAAATATCCTAAGAGATTAATGTGTGGTGACAGTGGAAAAGTAGAACTTTTTCAGTATTTCCATCTGTGGGCTGTAGCAGTGTGAAGACAGACTTTCACTTTGCAGTCAGCTAATTAGTGAGCTGACTGGACTGAACTCTTCTCTCTCTTATCAGGGGTCTGGCTGACAGGGTGATCAGGACAGAAAAACACCACTGGGTGCTTACAACTTTTGGCAACTGCTTACTGCATCTGATCTATGACTAATTGCCTGATATTATGATAGATAAAATGTTCTATTTTCACCCTGCCACCAATATCTGCAAATTATACCCTTGTCAGCTGTGTTTGTGTATAACACAAATGTTAGTATGCTAAAGTAAAATAGAGATAACTATAAATGGAGTATAACTGTTTATCTAACAGACCCAGCAAGCAAAGAAATGTGAGTTAGCTGCAGACTATGGTTCTCCGCTGTTCTTTTAATGTGCTTCTAAGACTAAAGTTGGGATACTATGTAAAATGCAGAAGATGCACAAAAAGCACATGATGCTCTAAAACCTGTATATACCTTACAGCACAGATGGTGCTTCTCCAGATGTGGAAGCTGCCAGTTCCATAGTCACTAATGCACCACCATATCATCAGTGATTCAGGCTTTTGAAGTGAGTGCTGAAAACAAGCTGGATGGTGCCTCTCTGTACTTCGGAGGATGCTGCATCTACACTATCTTTTCCGAAAGGAATTTCAAATTTCAGCTTTTTTGCCTCATTCCATTTAAAATGAGTTTTGACCCCGAAGAGGCAGTGGAGTTTCTTCATGACTTCTTCTTCGCATGACAGAGCTTTAACCTGCATCTATCCATGGCAAGGCCGACTGGGTTCCCTGACGATGTTTTCTAGAAGTGTTCCTGACCCATGCTGGAATTTAATATAGTTCATGCAGTACTGCTTTGTCCCTCATCCCTTACACACAGAGATTTCTCCAGATTTTCTGAATCTTTTTATGATATCATGGACTGTAGATAATAAGATATTTAAATTCTTTGCAATTTTATATTGAAGATCGTTATTCTGAAATTATTCCAGTTTTTTGCAAATTGATGAACCACTGGTTTTTTTATGCCATGTTTTGTTATTGACCTGTTGTTGCTTAACCTAGGTAGCTTTTTGTTGGCTTGTTTTTTATTTATCAAATTCTAGTCAGAGAGTTACTTGAAATACTAACTTACACAGAGGAGAGAGAGCCGAAATGTAGGACACATGGATGGCGATTAGAGACCAAAACCAATTCTTTTAATCAACAGGCTAATGTGGCAAGCCAGGCAGCCAGGTAAATAGTTCAGGTGGGACCTGCTAAGTCCAGAAATACTCCAACAAGGTCATACACGAAGAAAAAAGAAGAGTAATAAAAGGAACAGGTGTGGAAGAGGACCCAGGTGAGTCTGGTCACAGCAGGCAGACAAAAACCAAAGAATTAATAGAGATGAAGGAACTCTAAAAATGATACACAACAAATAGTAAACATAACATACAACAGGAAATGACTTAAAGCTAAATATAAATAATAATAATAAATGACATCAATCAATGGCTGTGCAGCATTTGAGTGAAATTCTTTTTTTATTTTTGTGTTTATTTTGAGGGAATTGAGCAGATCATGTCCAACATAATATATCTATTTTATAAAAGGAAAAGCTGTCGGGCCAGATTTGAGTTCAGCCAATTTAATTTTAAGTTTTATTTAAAGCAATAAAAGGAGAAAAAAGTCAGAGTTAACTATACTCCAGAGCAGGTATTTGTTTACTATGTTTAAATCCTAATTAGGACTTTAAAAACGTTTTAACAAAATCTTTGTCATAGTAACACAATCCCACATGAAATTAGTCTGATTCAAATGTGGCATATTAAGGCTCTAATGTCCCAATTAAAATACAAACTTTATGCCTCATTTACCAAGCTGTCAAAGCCAACATGAATGAAAAGACATTGTGTTGTGTTACACAGAAACATAAAATAAATGGATGATTGGAGACATAGTTTCTGTTTAGTGATGCACCTGAGACTCAGCACTCAAAGACACCAAGCCAACAGATGTTCTGTGCTGTGGGAGCACCCCACCACCCACCCTCTTGCCTCCACCTCTCATTTCTCTCCTCCTTCCACTCGTCTGCGTGATGTAAGGTCCCCCTGGCATTTTTTTTTCTCATCCTTGAAATTCACAAACAACGTCCTTGTAACTTATTTCTCCCCAAACTCCTTTCCACCATCTGTTTTAGAGCAGGTCATGTACTGAGTGGAAGAGGAAAATATTGAGTAAAAAGGGTGGAGGAAAGGAAGACGAGCCTGATGGGCTCTTCACTACACTCTGAGGCATTTAGGGATACGTTCAACAAGAGCTAGCACTCCTTGTGTGTTGACAACAACAGAAGTACATCTCAGATCTAACTGACAGTTTGCCAGTGCCAGTTTTTATTTGCTAACAAGCACATCGACTTCCCATTAACAGCCTTCTAGGAGAGACAGCATGGGTCTGCAAAAAAAGGGGGATTCAAGACAGACTCTCATAAAAATTACATCAGATAAGGTGATGCAGCTCATTGAACCATAACCGTATTGGGAGCAATTTTGAGTTTCCATTAATAGTAAAAGACAGACAAATGTGTGGGGGAAATATCCTGAGTTTTCTATTCTAATCAGTATTCAGGAGTGCAGTGACTCTTCATTATCCTCTAAAAAGACTTAGAATAGGTGGGTGAATATGTGGCACCTTTTCTTCTTTTCTCTCTCTTCAAACCCAGTAACTGTCTTAGCTTCTCACCATCTGATATTCACCTTCTCTTTCCTTAGATTTTTCTCCTTTCTCACTGACATTGCACTCTTTATCCCAAATCTTGCTTCAACAACTTCTCCCCAAGGCCTTATCTCTACCCCACCAGCTCTGCCATACACTCGCACACACTTAACACCATGAAAGCACACACGCATGCACACACACCAAACCCTGTCCTTCATTTTAGTTTCAGGCGTCTGTCTCTTCAGCTCCAGCAGTGTAGCCAGCCAGCTAGCTGTCAGGGCCTGGGAGCTGTCTACCTCTGATTATGCTATCATATTGCCCTGGCGATGCAGTTATCTCCCATTCAGACTAGGAGGAATCCAGTTTCATATTGGCCATTAATGTTTAACGAGACAGAAGTTTAGAGATGGGTGTGGAAAACCAGTGACCCTCAGGGTTCGATCTGGTTCAGCTTTGGGCAGGACAAGAGTGTGAGTGTGACATCAGAGTAGCACATGCTATAAATTGGTAACATACGTGCGTTTAATCTTGACACTGTAGAACGAGAACTGGATCAAAACAAACATAAAAATAACTGTAATCCCATGACCCTCTTGCCTCTTGTTCCTTCCTTACACTTTAATGTTTTTAATATGAGTTTATTAAGAGAGCAGAGTATTGCACCACCAAGGTTGTACTAAGGCATCATGTGACCCGGGGCTAAAACCTTTATAAACAGCTAAAGGTTTCTGCTGGAGTGATCTACCAAGAGGTAGAATACAAAAACAAATTGAAGTGCATTTGTTTTCTTCTTTTTTCTGCAGGGAAAATACAAATTAAAATGTTAAAAGAAAAATGAGATATTTTGGGCAAGGAACAAGCTCCCTTTTAACAGGAAGTTACCTCCAGCAGAAACTTCCGGGAGGGGGAGAGACAGGACAAAAGACACACTGTGGAAGAGAACCAGAGGTTTATAATAACAAAAAGTGAAAAGAGGCGAATAAAAAATAAATTCTCAGTGTGCTGTGGAAAGCCCCCGGCAACCTGGGTCTATTGCAGCGTAACTAAGGGAAGAGTCAGGGTCACCTGATCCAACCCTAACTATATGCTTTGTGAAAAAGGAAAGTTTTAAGCATAAAAGACTTAAAACTAGAGGCAGTGTCTGTCTCCCACATCCAAACTGGAAGCTGGTTCCACAGAAGACAGTTTTTAGGACAGCCTGAAAATATAATTAGCAATCCAGCCTGGAAGTAATAAATGCATTAACTACTTTTTTCAGCATTACTCTCAGACAGGATATGTCTAATTTTATGGTAGAACTTCTTTGACCATTCTTCAAACTTTCTGCTTCCAGGAAACAGAAAGTAAATGAATTTAAACTAGCCTCCTACTGGGACGTTTGATTTCATCCCTTTGTGACCAAAAGTATTAACAACGTTACAAGTCAAGTGTGCAAGACATCCCTGGTCCACACATATGCAAGCTGGGAACACATCAGTTAATATGGCTTAGCTTCTGGGGGACTTTGCTTCTGAACAGAAATCCAATGAAAGAGTTTTTGTTCCACGTGCTGGCAATTGTTTACATTTATAGACTGGTTATAAGAAACTGAACCATCTTCAGGTAAAACTGATGATTTTGAAATTGAAATTTTGACAAAAACCATCCTGCTCTGCTCAAATGTGATTGTGGAACACAAACCAGCTACCAGTACCACAGATGTTGTCCCCTGTGTACTGATATTTGCATATTCATACAGATATCCGTTTATACAGCCTAATATATTCCTGAGGTAAGCCACTATTTCATAATGATAAAAATGTCTCGGTTTACATATCGTTTTTTGCCTGGAAGCTGGCCCAAATGAAAACAAATTATAATAGTGCAGAATGTAGAAAATAAAAACTTAAAATTTGTGTGTAGAAACATTAAAATGCCACCAGTCGATGATACATTTACAATACAACAGATGTGGCTAGTTGTGATATCAGACAAGTTGTAGATAATAAGTGAAAATTCTGTACAACGGATCTTTGTTTTACTTCTCTTTGTTTCAGTAGACTAAAATATGAATTAATTCACAGACCGAGAAAAGTTATTTCATCAGCCAAACAACTGTATTTAAAATAAATAATTCTGCCACTCTCTGAGGCACTGACAGTCCTGAATGTCACAGGATATTTTCCAAGACAATGCAGGAGTGCTTCAAGTCAGACTTAAACCCTTATATCATGGAGACAACTGAACATTGCACATTCAAAAAGCATCAAAACTGGCATGAGCTGTTAGGTAGAATGGGATAAACTGCTCAAATCTACATGTGCAGTTCCACTTACCCTTGAAGAAAAGCTTGCTGCTGGACAGGATTTTACAGAAAAAAGTTGTAATATTTCTGTAAATGATCTCCACATTTATGCTACAGTTGCATGTCATTAACTTTGTTTCTTCTCTCTCATACTTGCTCCTTTTCCTCAATCTCATTCCTCTTTCTTCCATCTGCTAGTATCTCTGGCTACTGGCCCCACCAAACTGCTCACTTTACTTATTTTGTGTTTCTCAGTTCTCAGTTTTGTTTTTGCTTACGCCAACCAACAGATGCAGATGGTCGCCCTCCCTGAAGCTCTTTCTGCTGGTGATTTCTTCTTCTTAAAAGGGAATCATTCCTCCTCAGAGATGCTAAATGCTTGCTCAAAGAGACATGTTCAGTTCCTCTCCATAATATTATGAGGTCTTGACCCTTTATTTGTAAATCATGGCTGAGTAATGAATAAGGCAACTCAGTGTGCACAGTGGTTAGCACTCACAGGAAGAAGCTAGGGTTAAAAGTCCTGCCTCTCTCTCTCTGGGTGCTCCCCTTTCATACCATAGTTAAAAAAACATACACTTGGGTTAACCAGGAACTCAAAATGTCCTGTAGGAGTGAATACAATAGTGCATGTGGTGGTCTCTATGTTAGCCCTGTAATAGATTGGTGACCACAGTCAATCCCATCTCTTTAATTATGAGAGTCTGGACTGGCCCTATGAGCAGTTAAGAAAATTGATGTATGGAGAAACTAGATGGAGTTTACAATTAATCTTGAGAGTGTTTGGTTTAATATATCCAATTGATTAATTTCTCCTCTGGCACCTCTGCTATTTCATTGTTTCTGTGACAAATTCAGAACTTCATGGCTAAAGTGTAACACCAAGTAGACTACTGCTATGAATTCATATCTCAGAAATCACTACCCATCGCCTCGAGGAAATCTTGGTTCCTTGTGAAACACTGACTCAGAAATGGATCTTTTAACAGAGGAAAGTGCTTCAATAAGAAAAGAAAAGTTAAAAAGACATAAATGGGACCAATGTGACCCTTCAAGTTCTCATTTTCCAGAGTATTGAGTGTTGTTCAGAGCATGCAACGCTTTTAGTGTTAAAAGGGAGTGACAGTGGTGATACTCAATCAGACAAGCGCCAAATGCTTTATTTACTCTATGCAATATTGACATTTTCTCTCCAGTGTTAATTAACTATGCTGTGGCCTTAGCACAGTTATCTGGTTTTCAATAGGAACACAACATTCACAGTAATACTGCTGCTAATTAACGATGACCACTGACAAAGGATATAGCCTTTCTAAACCTGTTGAGAGGTACATTTCTAGTTGAGAGGCAACTGAAGTGATGTTTGAAAAATGGCAGACCATACAGACATTGCCTGATATATATATATATATATAATTATTATTATTATTATTATAATCATCTCTTAAAGATTCACCCATCCATTTTCTTCTGCTTATCTAATTCAGTCGCAGGGAGAGCTGTCACAGAGCAAGAGGCAGGGTACACAGGGCTAACGCAGAGAGACAGACAACCACTCATAGTCACACCTACAGCTAATTTAGAGTCACCAATTAACCGAACGGACATGTCTTTGGACTGTGGGAGGAAGCCAGAGTACACAGAACGAACCCCATCCAGCCAGTTGATTCAAACCCTGGACCTTCTTGATGTGAGGTAACGGTGATCATCATCCCTCTACAAAACTTGATAAGTGTAAATATTCTTAGTATTTTCTTTATATCATGTATAAATGAATGTGCTTAACTTATTTCAGTGTATTACACAAAAATTAATACATATAGTTCAAACTGAGGTGCTCCCCTCCTTATTTTGACTTATATCAGATGATGGACCTTTATTCATTCATGTATAACTTTGAGGGTGATTATTGTTTATATTTGATGCTTTATTCCAGAATTCGACAGCATCAATAATGAATTATATTTAGAATTAGATCCATTTTGTGTTTATTTGAGCTATTTTGTTACACTTGATAACTCTGTAATATATTGTATTAATTAATTTAGTTAGTTAGTTTAAGTTCTTACTGCCTTGGAGCAACTGTGACCACATAATTTCCTCTAAGCACTTTTTAGCCCTTTATTGGGTGATTATCTGATTGCTGGCATGCTTTTAGTGTAAATACTTAAATAATTTGCTCTGTGTGTTTTTCTTTGGTCTTTCACATGTACATTGTCCATGTTTAATATGAGCATCCACCACTGTAACAAAATGTTAATGAATAGAGTCAGTGTGTGTGAGTAAAAAGCTCGGGCTTGAGGTGTAAAGGATCTATTTCAGAGTCTCAATACGGTCCACTCGAAGATACAGGGTTTAAAATTATGAAAATAGCGGGCCTTCTTAAACATACTACTTACAGAGGTTATTCAGGTGCTCTAATTTGTCTAGTATCATGAAAGCATACTAGCAAGATGTAAAGGCCCTGTTTTCCAGGTATGTGTGAAACATGAGAAATGTACGTGCTTTAGTCTTGTGTCTCTTTAATTTTTTGTGTTTTGTCATAATACCCTTGCAGCCGTTTTCTGCATCTATGGTCCTTCTCTGTCTGTGTAGCAGTATCAGTTCTGTTTCTTTGAGGTAAACCATCATTCTGTCCTGTGTCTTTATACTCTTTTTCTGGATCTTTGTGGGAAGTTTATGTATTTTTGTAGTGTGTGTTTCTCTACAGTCTACAGTAGTTTTTGTTATGTCTCTCTCTATGGAGGTTTGATGTCTCTTTGTAGTTATTTTTTGAGAATTTCTGATGATTTTGTAACAAAAAAATGTAAAAGTTTTTTTTTTGTGTAATTCATCCATGATCTCATGAGGTCTCCTAAAACCAGCACTACTTGTACCACACTCATATTACACTCACACCTGTGTCGGTGCTTCAATGCAGTGTCTGTGAAATGGTCCTGCAGCAGTTGGTCAGTCTGGAAAAGCAGTAACTTTTCTCTAAATGCCCATACATTTACCAGCTATGTTAAGCATTACTTATGTAAGTATTTTTTTCCAACTCATCACTTACAGAATAAGTAAATATCTCATCACAAAGCCTGCTACATGGAAACCAGTAATAAGCTAAAGTATTTGCCAACTTGCCAACCTTGAGTAAGTTATAAGAATCTTTCTTGCTTTCATAAAAGACATTCATCTTGCACATCCATTGTGAAATGTGTCATTTTAATCAAAATACTATTATTGTGTCACTGTGTTCACTGGAAAGTCAACATGTTCATCTGTTTTGGATGAGAATGGTTCTGCTGCATTCAGTTGAAATTGCAACATCCACAAAGGTTTGGTAGTTGTCACTGACTGAAGAGTATTTTCCTTTTATCGAGATAACAGTAACTCAGGGAAAAGAGTTTTCTGAAGAATAAATATTTTTCCGTCAAACCTAACTGAAAAACTGTGTGAAATGAACTGTCATTTTCCTGCTGTATTTGTATCAGGGTGGAACATTGTTTTGGTATACCCCCCCTCAAATCTGATACCAATTTTTGATGTAGCTGCTGAAAATACACTTTACAGTACAAGAGGAATTGCACTATTGTTTTTGGTGTTGGTGCATCATATGCTTAAGTACCGTATGTGTTACCTCTGCTCTCAGCTAATTTAACAAAATATATTCACTATCTGCGTCTAATATTTCTGAGCTGAACGACGACTATTGCAGTTTATTTTCAGATTGGCCTCTGATCACTTTTTTTAATCATTTCTATCTGAATATACGATGCTCACAGTTTTTTCAAGCTTGAGTAAATTTAGAAATTGCAAAATGAACATGAAATGAAGTGCTTAGTAATTTTCTTGCAAATTGCTACAATACTCAAGAAACATAAAAATAAAACAACGAAAAAACAAATATCTCTATCAAACATCGGTGTTGTTAATTTAACATCTAACAATAATAATAATAATAGATTGGATTTATATAGCGCTTATCTAGGCACCCAAAGCGCTTTACAATGCCACTATTCATTCACTCTCACATTCATACACTGGTGGAGGCAGCTACAGTTGTAGCCACAGCTGCCCTGGGGCAGACTGACAGAAGCGAGGCTGCCATATCGCGCCATCGGCCCCTCTGGCCATCACCAGTAGGCAAGTAGGGTAAAGTGTCTTGCCCAAGGACACAACGACCAGGACAGAGAGCACGGGGATCGAACCGGCGACCTTCCGGTTACAGATGCGATTGTTTGTTAAGATGTAGAACTAGGCATAGGCAAATTTGGACATTTGTCTGTGTATACCGTACTAAGTTGTTATGTAAGCCAAGAATCAAAAAAGCAAGTCTGTCTTGCTGACTATTATAACTATTGGGCCACATGTTCTCATGACGATGTAATGAATCCGTCCTCAGTCCTAATGCCAGACAAGTAGCATTCATGGGCTCCAGGAAGGACATCTGGTCATTTGGGTTTTGATGCCATTAATTTCCAAGCAGAGGAGAATTCCTCTTTTGGGTTCAGAGAAGAAGAGAATCAGGGGAGGAACTGGATCATCCTAAGTGAATCCACAAATAATTCATTCCAAGGTAGTAGAAGACAAATGACAATAAAAGGCGCAACAGTCTGTGCTCTCGCCATCTTTAAGTGCATTAAAAAAGTTGAGGCATTCTGGACTGAATGGGCTGCTACCTGGACATATCGTAGCACGACGCAATGTTTTGGCATTGTAACAGTGGCACTGCGCCAGTTGATCTTCCTCGAATAAGGACTTACTTTAAAGGTAGCTGCTCAATTTGTTGCTGTACTCTGAGCAGTTACTTTCATGTTGCTGTGGTTTGGAGGCTCAAAAATAGAAGAAGAATCTCACACTGTTGATATATTTAAAAGTTATATGATCTACAATTACTGCTACCTGGATTTCAGGTAGTCTGTTGTGCATTGCTTGCAACTACCATCAACATCAGCTACCAACCAGGACTAAAGATATATCTGTGAAATGCACTATACACAGGTACACACACACACAGGTCTTTATCACCAGGTTCCACATTTATTTACAGTTTTCCCAGGTTATGACTGAACACAGTCTGACAGCTGTCGGTCCCAGCTGATTTCCCTCTCTCTCCGCTCCTCTCCGTCTCACTATAAAAAGGGAAGGAAACCATTATCAGTCCAAATCGCCATCAGCTGTTCTCACCGGCATCTCCAGCACCGCCCCGTTGAGCCCACTACACCACTCCTCCCCTGCAGCCGCGCCCAGGACCACACCTCCACCACAATATCCTGTGCCAAAAATGTCTCGTAGGTGAAGATTTGCTAAAGTAAAATAAAATATAACATGACAGTTAGGTAAATGGGATTGATGAATCAACTGCACTACTGTAGGAACACTTTGTTCTACCAACAAGGCAATAAAGTTGAATTACTAGTACTATTCAATAAACCTGTAATTTACATATTTTCATTGTGAATAGTGTATCAATAAATGCCTCTGGATTCGCTGCCTCTTTAAAAGACACGCTAGGATTGACGACATGGTCAATAACTGATTTGAGCGCTACTTCTTCCTCTTACTGTGCCTCCTCCACCACAAATGCATACTTCTCTCCTTTGGATCCAATGACTCACTCCTTCCTTGCCTCTTTTTACTGTTTTTCAACCAACATGACTCCAGTGCTAGAGGCCAGTCTAGAACCTGTTCCACCCAAAAAAGCATTTTTTGCAACTTTGTGGTGCCAAGCTGGTGCCAAAGTTGCTGGAATTGTGGCTATGGAAGTGACTCTCACCAGAAAGTTTACCACTGATTGGCAGGTACAGCCCACATATTCCATCTGCCATGCTTTCATTCCACAGCAAGTACAGAAACTTCTGTGGGAAGAAATTCTGTACTTTCTGTGGGATAGTTTGACAGAGGATACATCTCCCTTACAAAAAACATAAACTTGGTATAAGTTTGGTGCAGTGAAAATACATAAATTACAACACAGCAATAATCAGAATCGCTGAGTGTAATGTTGTTTCTCATCTCATAAACCACGCACAAGCAATTTTGTTAACATTTTTAAACGACAAACTTGTTTCACTCTCCTGTTCCCTCTTCTTTTCATCTCTCTCTTTTCTTGCTCCTCAGCCACAGCGTTCTCATTAATTCTTGCTGATGTTCAGTTTCATTTGACCTTTTCTTTCAGTTTGTTCATTTTTAATCTCCTGTTACTGAGCACCTTCCCTACAAAACACTTTGAAGCATTTTCTCTGCATAGTAAATGATTTTGATGAGGCCAGTATGTAAACTCTTCCTTGTATTTCCCCCTTTTACATCACACATGTGATTGAAAAAGGGGAACTCTCACAAGCAAAAAGGGTCAACGTGTTTTCAGATACAAGCAGAGAGAGTGCCCTGCACAAAGCATCTGAGCTGAACTGACCAGCACAGCAATGCTACAGAATGCTACTTTAAATGAATTTACAATGCCATTTTCCTCTACCCATTGACAACCCCTTTAAAATTTGGTCAGCGGCCCATTTTGGGTTTCTGAAAGGCAGTAACAGTTTTGGGTCACTCGCCCTGTTGTTAGAACTTTCTTTTTTGGTGAAAAATGCGAGAAATGAATGAAAAGCCATTAGAACAAACAAGTAGTAAAATCTGATACACTTATTAATGTTTCTTTTTGGCCTACTCAAATTATGCTTTGTTTGCCTTGCAAAGTATAATAATATTTTGACAAGAAGTCACATCACTTTTTTTAAAATAAAGTTTTGTCTCAGTGTCCAAAAGGCAGATTTGATATGACTGTGTGTCAACAGTTGGTGATATTTCACTGGCAATTACTCATGTTTCGTACTGAGTGTTCCAGTTCGACTCATGCTTAACATTACAGAAATGAGGAACAGACTTTCGCTTTTTTAAATGAGTGAGAACTAAGACGAAGAACTTAAAGGGTAAAAAGTAGGTGTTCAGTTTGGGTACAAGTCGTTATTATTTCTTTTCTCTCCAGAGCTGTTGAAATTTGTCAATAATGTTTCGACTGCATTAAGTTTGAATTGTATTCCTTTCCTGATAACAACCGACATTTGATTCAGAGGTCTGATACTTTTTTCTATATGCAATGACAACACTGCACTGTTAAGCATGTTTGTGTTTGTCTGCTCACTCTGTGACATACAATCCTACGGTACATCAATAGCTGTCTGAGGCGAGACCTCCATTACTGGTTTTGTGTTGCATGCATCCGAGGCCCATTGCTCGGAAATGTCGGTTCCTTCTCTGATCTGTGTCTCCTCACATGCCACTGCGGCACTATGGGACACCTCCTGGGGCTATTGGTGTTGACGCTCAGCAACTGAAAACCAATCCATCACACAGAAAAAAAGGGTTAGGGAGGGAAAAGAGGGAGGAGAAAAGGGCAAGCCAGGAGGTGGTGAACAAAACAATGGCGGCACTGCACTTCATGGTTTTAAAGGCTATTCATCACAATGGTCCCACTGTCAGGCTCCCTGCCTGTATATCCGTGGAGGGAATCAAACCCATGCCAAACTCATTAACGAGCATGGACGTGGAGGAATGAGCCATCATTAAGTCACACAGACAGACTGCAGGTGACCACAGCCACTTGTGCACTATCCGGTGCTGTGAAGTAGGCATAGCATCTTCAGTGCAGACCCAGGACATTATTGGGTCTGTTGTCCACCAGTTGAAAGGCTTAAATTCCATATCTGTGCAAATCACTTTTCTGTGACCTTGATGACAAATTTGTGAAGGAGATTTTAAGGGAAGACATAACAATGTTCAGAGAATCTAACAGCACTTTCAGAGGCTGCTTTATGAAATGTGGAAGCTATGATAGGCTAAAGACAGACCCCAAAAAAAGATTATTTTAGATGACTTGCTTCGGGGTTTCATCCTTTTCATGTATTAATAATTATGGACAACCTGGTGAAAAGGGGTTCCTATCCCTTTATTTCCAAGGTTGGTACATAAAAAAGATGTACAAATGTTGTAATAAACACAAAAGAGGTGTAACATTCATGGGTTTAATACATTATTTAGTCTTATGTTAGCAAGTTTTGGCAGAAGATGAAAAACACAGCAGTAATGTCCATGATGGTGTGAGTGGTGGCTTTCACACAGACACTTAACTTTGGTTAGTTAGGAACTCTCCAAAGCAAAGCTGATCAGTTGTCAGAAACCTGTATCTGACGGTTGATTTGGAAATGCTGTGGTACAGAGGCCTGGGTAGCTTCACTTAAACTGCTGTCCCTATCCTGTCTTCCAGATGGCCCCGCCCCTCCCTGAGCCTGGTTCTGCTGGAGGTTTCTTCCTGTTAAAGCGAGTTTTTCCTTCCCACTGTTGCCAAAGTGCTTGGTCATAGAGGATCATATGATTGTTGGGTTTATATATTATTATAGGGTCTACCTTACAATATAAAGCTCCTTGAGGGGACTATTGTTGTGATTTGGTGCCGTGTAAATAAATTGCATTGAATTGAATTGAAACCTGTACCCAGTTCACCTGATGTTGCATAGATACAGTGGCAGGCAGTGACTTTCAGAAAAAGGCAGCAGAGCAGATACACCAGGATGATGGACTGTTGATCATACAATTTAAAATCTGTACTTAAGCATCTGAATTGTACTCACAGAAAAAAAAAAGAAAACTAGAAAAAAAACTGTCCAGATCACATGATACACGTGACTAATGCATTTCGTTACACATTACTACACAGAAGCATTATTAAAAAGGAAAAAAGTATTGAGTTGTGAAAAATATAGGTACTTTTTTAAGCCCTTTTAATTTGTCACCAGTTTCTTTCTAATATTTACCATAAAAGATAAGAGTACTCATTTTGAAGTTCTACTATCGCCTCTGAGTCAAACTCAAGCACAAATGCTTGTTCGATATCATCTCGTTGCAGTTTTGGCTCTGCTGAAAATGCACTCAGACTAAACAGTTTGTCAAAATACCCCAATACAGCAGTTCAGAGCCCTCAGCCATCTGCTGTTGATGAAACAGTCACAAAGCTGGGGTGAGGAGGCTTTCAATTATTCAGCTGTGCAGTTTCCTACACCTTGTGTGGGTATCCTCCCGTACTGTTCTACAGTCTCTCTTGTGTCTTTCATAAATGCAGATCAATTTTTCTTCCTACATTTCAGTGACCTAGTAGAGATCTTGTCTTTACTGCAATAGTTTGCCTACTTATGCATCTACTAATTGAGTAAGTAAAGTGACATTATCTGGTATAGATATTATAAATAAAGTTGGCCAGTGAATGCCTACCAGCAGCCTGAACTTCAACAGGTAACAAACAGATGGGCAGGCAGGCTGCAGCCTCCATTTCTACTTGTTCAAGTAGAATCACTGTGGTGATGGCTTTAAAGTCTTTTTGTGCCAGTTTTCATCTTTGCTTTGTGCTGTTGAGTTTGTGTTCATACTGAAATGCTAAGAGAAAGATGATATGTGTGACCTCATTAGGATAGAAACCTAAAGCTATTATGAGACATCGCGATTCAAGTCATTTTACGGAGAAACATTAAGGAGTGTAACGTACTTACTTTAAAGAAAGTGTTCTGTGTACTATGTAATATTACTTCTTCAGTAATGACCGCAACACTGATCACAACAAAGAGGGAAAATACCTCCAACATGCACAAACATTTGGCCAGGGATGTGAGGATGTAATTGATTTGCGCAAATATAATGTCTTTGATGTGCTTCTTAGCGATGGCAGTGACTGTCATAGCAGAGCTGATGAGAACCCCATGAGAATCGATAAGAGAACTGACAATGGAATCACAATCACTAAATTCTTTTCAATTCTCATCGGTAGTCCTGAATGAAAGTAGCTTTAGAGTAACACCTCAGCAATTTAAAAGAAAAATTTCAACTTCAATCTACTGGTACTCCTTTTTGGTTTTTTTTATTTATTTATTTGCTCTGTGTCATCATCAGTCTTCAGAATCACTTGACATGGATTTAAAAAATAATGATGTCCTCATTAAGTATAGGTTATATATGATACACGTTCTGATTCGATTGGACAGATAAAGGACTATCTCGTACCACTCTATTTTAGGTATTTTAGCTTTCTACTTTTGTCACTAAAAGACATTGTTAAAAAGCAGCAGTGCTGTGATCTGCTGGATGAGAATGCTGCTTTTTATTCTCTTGACTTTCAAATAAAATAAAAAGGGGAAACACTTTTTTCGGCTTCTAACCTGTGAAACTTTCCAAAAGTATTAGTGGCATTTAGATTTCAGAAAATGATAAATCCTGCATTTTATTTATGGTCAATAAAATTGTAAATCATGTTCCAACACTTTTCTTATTTTATAGACCAAAACTCTTTTTTTTGAAATAAACTAGGATTAAATGGATCAATTTAAAGCTCTCTCTCCAGTCTAAGCGATTGTATGGTGTAACAAATCGCTCAGGGTGGAATTACAATGTTTAATGAAAACTTGAAAGCAAAGAGGAAATGTAATTGTTATACACTGGTATTTGTTGGAGGCTCCTTCATTAACTGCTGAAAATGAAATCTATTGCTTGTGTAGTTTTCACTTTGCTCTTGCTCTCTTTGCCAGCAGGTGTCTAAACAAAGCCGAGACAGGGAAAGTGAATGGCGTGTAATAGGTCTTCAGCATTAAATGTTGAGTTTGGGGCGCTGCATGTCCAGGGAAATCAGTTTAAAGGGTTCTTCAAATGAAAGGATCTGGAAATTAATTGAACTCCCAGTGGCTGAACATGGTGAGTGTGTTGGCTCTTTGAATGGTCGAATCTAGAACAAGCAGCTGTAGGGAGAGAACAAATCTTGCCATTATTTTAAATTTGTGTCAGCCCCTTTTCATGAATGGTGGCTCATAAAGTCATCTGATTTCCCCTTTTTGGCCTGTTTTCAAATGCAGTGCCTCAGACTTGTCGCTGCACAGTCAAAAAAAAGAAAAAAAGAAAGAGAATTATCAGGATGATTAAGAGACAGGTTATTTTGCCTTTGGTTCCCTTACCAGCTCCCTTTCTGACACTGTTAGCAATCTGGGCGTGTTGCTTGACAGCTCGTTCAAACTCGATAAACAAGTGTCTGCTGTAGTTAGTTCTAGTTTCTACCAACTCCGTCTCATCTCTAAGGCTTGGCAGTATGTTCTGCATAAGGACCTGGAAAAGCTCATCCACGCCTTTGTGACCTCAAGGCTGGATTACTGCAACTCACTTTATTTTGGTCTTCATTCTGCCCTCCTTCATAGACTGCAGACAGTCCAAAATGCTGCAGCGCGCATTCTGACCAGAACTGGGAAGTTCTGGTCAGAATGCTGCTGCTCACGTTTAAGATTACCAACAACACAGCACCGAGCTACCTTAAGGAACTCCTTAAATCGTATGTTCCTGCCAGAGTATTAAGATAATCTACTCAGTTACTCTTGGTGCAGCCTAGATCTCGGCTGAAGTCTAGAAGTGACCGGGCGTTTGCCCTGGCTGCACCAGAGTTGTGGAATAACCTTCCAATTGTGATCCGGGCGTCTGATTCCATCCAATCTTTTAAATCACTGTTAAAAACCTATTTGTTTAATCTCGCCTTTCCTGCTTGTTAATGCTCGCACCTGATTTTTAGACTTACTCTATTTTTTCTTATACGTGTTTTTTTATGGCTTGTGCTTTTATTGTGTTTTTATTTTGATATGCATTTTATATTACCCCTGTGTATTAGTGGCATTGACCTGTGAGTATATTTGATACTTTGCTAAAGCCTTATAATACTCGTGTTACTTCTCTGTCTCTTATGTTAAGCACTTTGGTATACCGCTGGTTTTTAAATGTGCTCTATAAATAAAGTTTGTTGTTGTTGTATTTTTAGGCAAAATGATAAAAAATAAATAAAATACCCCAAACATTTTTTCCCACAGTTTTTTTTAGCATCCCTAACCCACTCTGGGTCAGCTTCTTCTGTTCCTAGAACTGAAGAAGCTTCTTGGATGAGAGGTGAAACATCTTCAAGCAACTTAAAGAAGTCCAGATGCTTTTCTTTCCAAGCTCCTTAGACTACGATGACCTGGATGACTGAGAACCTTCACAGACAGTGATTACTTGAAGTTTATCAAACAAGTGTTTTTTCCAGTCACACATTCAAAGAGTATTTTTGTGACTTTTGTAAGTAAGGGAAAGTATTGACATGTTTATGCACGCTCTAGAGTCTGACGTGTGTTTAAAGTTTCACTGTTGGAATCACTGACAGAACAGACTGATGTATTCTGAATGTTAACAGGTTATTAAACAGCTGTGCTGAGTAATAATACTGCATGACTCATCAGTAATACTAATTCTTATAATAGAGTGGTAGTGGGTGTATTCAGTTCCAGATGTGTAGGATTAAGCAAATAAAAGACTGCATCTTGATATCTTTCTTCGGAGAACAGTGTTTATTAAAAATCAAACGTTTTCTCTCTACCCTGTACCAGTAGGGTAGTTAACTAATTTCATTTTTTTAAATATAGTATCCCTGAAAACTTCTGCATGTTCTTAAATTGTCATATGAATAAAATACACATACCTAAGGTCTGATAAAAGTCAAAATGTGTGGATTGTAATAAGAACTGGACCCAAGCACAGGATGCTGAATCTTCAGAAGGCAGCGAAGTTTGAACCACAGTGATGAACATGCAGATCTACAACAGACAAGTCAGCAAGAACGAAAGGAGAACATTGGACTACTACAATGACTGATTGGGAATGAGAAGGAGAAGGTATAAAAGTAAACATGAAGGAAGTACCTTCATAGTAAAACAGGAAACAACCAAGGGACAACTAAACCAATACAGGTAGACCAGATTCAATGAAAAAGGTGTTACCACAGGAACAAAGGAACATAGAAGACTAGTCACATAAAGGACCTGAAGAGAATTTACACCAGCATGAGAACAGTAAACAGAGGCATGAACTAAAATAATAGAGCACAAACAATAATGAAACTCAATCTAAAAATGTTAGAGCACAAAAACAGCAGTAGAACCAAACACAAAGATGTTAACAAATGATCCAAATAGCAAGCAAAATACAAACTTCATGACATCTACAGCAGGGCAATGTGTCAGTTATGTTAAATATGTCAAATAAAATATCGAGCATCTGAGGTCAGCGTCTCTTTCATACTTTCTGAATACGTTTAAGTAGCCTTATTATTTTCGACTGCAGATTCACATTTCATCCTTGGACTTTACTATAGAGCAGCTTTGCAAAACGTCATTACTTAACTTACCCAACCTTGGTGCAGCCCTTTGGTTTATCTGTTCTCTGAAAGAAGCTCTTTCAGCTTCTGCCCCATCCTCACACTTTTAAGCCACCCTCTCTTTTAGCCAGACCTGCTGCCTCTTGCAACCAGAAGGCGTGAATAGCAGGCGGGTAGCACTTCTGACACCGGCAGCATACAGAGCCAGTGGTAGAAATGCATGAAACCAAGTATTTGGAGCAATGTGCAGAAGTAGCTTTTACCTCAGGATTTTTATAACCATTACACATAGCCACTTTATTAGGAGCACATGTTCAATTGCTCGTTAATTCAAATATCTAATCTGCCAATCGTGTGGCAGCAACTCAAAGCTTTTATGCATGTGGACGGTCAAGATGAACTGCTGAAGTTCAAACTGAGCATCAGAATAGTGCAGAAAGGCAGTTTAAGTTACATGGAATGTTATTTCAGAAACTGTTGATCTACTGGGATTTTCCTACACAGACAAAATAGAAAATCAACAGTTCTCTGGCTAAATATGCCTTGTTGATGGTAGAGGTCAGAAGCTTTAAGCTGACCACAACCCACTGGACCTTGATGCAGATGGGCTACAGCAGCAGAAGGCCACCATGAAAGAAAACAATTGGCTCACAAAAGTTGGACAATAGAAGATTGGAAAAATATTGTCTGGTCTGATGAGTCAGCTCCTGCTCTGTTATAAACAAAATGAAAGCATGGATCCATCCTGTCCTGAATCAACAGTTCAGGCTGGTGGCGGTGGTGTAATACTTTTGTGCCAAATGAGCATCATTTAAATGCCACAGACCACCAGAGCATTGTTGCTGGTGATGTCCATCCCTTAAAGATCACAGTGTATCCATCTTTTGATGGTCATGTTCAGCAGGATAACACACCATGTCACAGAGCTCATTTCATCTCAAATTGGTTTCTTGAATGTGACAATGATTTCATTGTACTCAGATGACCTCCACAGCCACCAGATCTCAGTCCAGCAGAGCATCTTTGGGAGTGGTGGAATGGGCGAGTCACATCATGGATGAGCAGTCGACAAATTTGCTTTAGCTGTGCAATGCTGTCATGTCGGTAAGGACCAACAACTCCAACATTTGAAAAAAAGAGAATGCAACTGCTGTCTGCATCATTAAAATTAGAATATGCCTGTTTCACAACAGTTTTTATTTGACATGAATGAAAATACTAATAAGTTTGGCTCAGTATGTTAGCTCACAGGAACATTCAAATGGAAGCTAGACATCATTATTATGACATTATTAGTTTCACCTGGGCTTTTCCTCCTGTGACAAGCCAAATAAGTGCAGTTATAAGGGCCCTGTCTGTGTTTTGTGCTTCTATAAAGCACTAACTAGACAACTAAATGATGCACAGGCTACTTTTTTCTATAGGAAGTGAAACATAGTCAGCCAGCTAGGAACATTTTACACTGACATAAGTTGGGGTGACATTTTTATTACACTCTGGGTTACTGTAGTATTACATCAGCAGTTGTTACAGTGCTTCATAAGCAGACAGGATAAAACTAGCAAACCATAGTGTTTGTACATCATTGGTATCGCACTGTGGCAACAAGGGTCTGACATGTTCATCTGTTTATCAGATGCACTTGTCATTTGTTTTGTCACTGATGTGCAGCCAGTAGGTCCTGACATGTGTTGTGCAGTCCCCTTATGTAATCACCCTCTGGGCTTTACTTTATAGCACAGACAAGGTGAGTGGCCTTGAAAAGGGCCACTGCTGCCAGAAACTGTATATCAGCATCAGTGCACTGTAATAACAGCGAATGATTATTGGTATCTCTAGCTGATCTTGAATCAAGGTTGACATATCTATATTACATGAGAGCATGGGACTGTTTACAGCTGCAGGTATATATATATATAATACTAATAGTATAATATATAATGTATATATGTGATTATATATATATATATATATATATATACGATTATATATATGTGTGTTATATATATATATGTGTTATTAGTATATATGTGATATATATATATATGTGTGTATATATATATATATATATATGTGATATATATATATATATGTATATATATATGTGTGTATATATATATATGTGTATATTATGTGTGTATATATATATGTATGTATATATATATATGTATTATATATATATATATATATATATATATATATATATATATATATATATATATATATATATATATATATATATATATGTGTATATATATATATATGTGTATATATATATATATGTGTGTTCTGGGATATTCTTGCTTTTAAATGCGCAAATATGAAAAGCATCCATATCCTTCCCTGAGCATGTATTTGAAGCCAGCGGCAGGAAGAGCAGCAGCAGCAAGTCCACGTACAAAGCAGGCATCAGGGATAACAGATATAATTCATTAAGTGAGAAACAGCATGAGAAGGAGCAGCTGGGGTGGTTGGTTGGAAAGAACCTTACAGATGCACAGCAAATTTGGGGAGGCAAAAGTGGCTTAGATACCATGACCTATGGAAGATTTCCCAGTTTGATGTATAGAAGATTATCAGCTGAGCTGAGCCATAGGCTGATCTGCCTGTCTGTTCTATTTTTAGAGTCTAATGTGCTGGCTCACATTCCTAATGCAAATTCCCCTTGTGTGTTTGAAAAGCTTCAAGTTCTAAACAGTTTTTCCTTCTAGGTTAAACTTCAACCATTGCCTCATTATTAGCTAATACCTACACTGGTATGTTTTAGAAGTGTGGTCAAATAGACTCGTTATCCTGCCATCCACTAAGGTCAAAGTGACAAATTTACTTAATCCTACCAAAAGCACTTAAAAGGTTGAAACTTAAATGAGACCAGTGCTTTGTGAACACACCTGCAGAATGTGTCTCACGTTGCTGTTCACCTTTCCCACTATTACATCAGCTTCTTGAAACCCTTGCCGGTGATTGGAGGAAGTATGGTGGTGAGCAAGACTTACAATCAGCCAAGCAAGACGAATGACAATGAAGACTTTCCCATTTGTCTCTCTGCTGTTGTTTAACGGAGGCTGGCAACTGCACAGATGCAGAGTGCTCATCTTTTTCCCTCCTTTGGAAGAAGTGACATGCTGGGTTGTTGCCATGGTTACTACCTATGTAAGTCAACCAATTTTTGCTAATACAGCACATTGCTACTGTTTCAAAAGCACCCATTATAGTTGTTTAAAGGGTGATATTCTCTTTAATAAATACCTTTGAATATGCATGTAAACAAATGTCTTTTAGCTGACTAGATTTTTAATTACTTAACTTGCCTCTATATGAAAGGGACTTAGAAATAACATTGTAATATGGCATCAGTTAAACTAAGCTGTATTATGTTTTCCTGTGCATGGGTTCATTATAAAAAATGTATATATCCCTTCACATATCACATATATCACAGTGTAAAGGTTTTAAATGTTGTTTTTGGATAAGCAAGGAGATCTGAACATGTAGCTCTGCTCTCTCATGCTAAGTGGTGTGAAGCCTATTGAAAGCAATCATTTAACTAAAAAGGAGCCCATTCTAAAGCATATAGTTTTTGTCTGTAAGCTTTTTAAGTGTGAAGAAGCTTTGCCTTCTCCTAAACAACTGTGCCACTTACTAAAGGTGTGTGACCGCGGATAACCTTGCTTGATCAAATGTGGCTCACTAGAATTTGGAGTAGAAAGAGAACCCAGAAAACATCCAGGGGTTGAGATGTAAATTTAAATATAGCACGTCATCCTGCAGTAAGTTTTTATATTCTCTAAAGATACACGAGAACCCTGGTGCTGGCAATACAGCCGGATAATTACTGCAGTTTTGTGAAAGGCAATCAAGTTCTTTTAAAGCCCATTTTGAATCAAATTTTGCCACCTGGAAGCGATGTTGGTAGTTTTGTGTCAATCATTTTCACGCTCTTGTCTAAATAAATACAGTGATAAAAGGATTGCTCCTACAACTACCAATAAACTTGAACTTTAATTTTAGTGGTAAATGGGACATTTAAATAAACAGCAATCATCGAGTGAAATGTTTGATCTGGTAAAAACTGATTCAAAGATTTTTAGGGCTCAAAATGAGGTTAAAATTGTTTTCTTCCTTGAAGTTATGATCACATTATGAATGTGCCAAGCTACATGTTTTCTCCAGCAGATATACCTTCCAGCACATAATTGAAATTGTTGTGAACTTCAGCTGCACTATGCATACAACATGCATGCTCCTGGTTAGGTTCTTAATTGGGTTTTTGGAGGTAGCAGCCTTTGCGATGGCCCTGCCATCCTCACTCATCTTGTAATGCAAACCTTGAAAAGCCGCTTAAAGGGTATTTAAAAGGAAAGGTAAGCATGCACTTGATCCCAACTAATTTGCACACAGAGATTTTGAGGTCTCCAGGTTACTACAACGATTTTCCTTAGCCTTTGTTTTAACATCTACAGCAAATAAAAACTGGTCCCGGCTGCTATTGATCTCTTCATCCCCAAATTTTAGGCATACACTTGAAAGAGAGTGTTGTGTGACAGTCTAGAAGGCTGGAGAGCGGACTCTCTGCCAAACAAACAAACAAACAAAAAAGGATAAATGTTTTATAATTATTGTAATTATATTTTTATCAAGTTTGTTATGTTCATAGACAAGCTCCCCTTTGGATGTGTTTTCACACTTGTAACTTGCATTCTTTATATAAACACAATATAGGAAAGTATTGGAATCTGGAGATATTAAACATTTTTTTGGACATAGCTATTTATTTATTTATTGGCAAAGCTTATGTCTGAATCACTTACCTGCCACCGCATTAGTCATACCTTTGCTAGTTTCAGGGTTGGACCTCTTTTTGCTTTCACAACTGTTTTGTGTGTTCATAGTGTTTTCAGCTGTGGAGTGAATCTTCAATCTGCACAGCAATAATAAAGAAACCTTGAACCTGCCTTAACAAAACCTTGGCCCTCAAGGTTTTCTACTCTTAAGGCCACATAGCTCATAGTTACAAAGCACTTTACAAAGACCCTGGTCAAAATGTGTGCTGTTGTCACCCCTTCCATACACACATAACTACAAAATTAAGAGTTGTGGTATTAAAACTGATTAGAAAAATGGTTAAAAAGGGTTCAGCAAATTAATTGGGGTTATATAAAATAGTGGTGGTTAGAGGTGAGCATGCAGAGTGCATCTGTTACCACTAATAACACTTATACCAACATTTCTATTGAATTTTTTTGTAGATAGCCTTTAGTGCTGCACATCTTTCTTTTTTCTATTTTGAGATGTGAAAAAATTTAACGGCTTGTTTTAAACAATCAACAAACAAAGAGATGGGGTCACGTCACACTCAGCATCATATTGTTAACATGTTAAAATAGTCAAAGTGTGATGATTGTTTAAAAAAATGGTTAGAGACACAAATATAATTTTCTGCACCAGCAGCAATGTCATAGTAAAGGAACTAGTGGAACTAAGTGTTGTATTGATTTCACATTTAGAAACTATTACTGGTAAATCAATAAATAGTTCATTAGATTGTTTCTTGTGTCTAAAACATCAAAACTGTTGATGAGACCCCCATCGCACCTCCTGCAGTAGGGTGGCCAAAAATAAGTGCATGAAAACAGCGATGCTGATGCTGATGATGTCATTTGAACTTTGAAGTAAGCTACAGAAATAGAAAAGAGAATTTCATGGAAAAAGAGACACAGTTGTGTCAGCTGCAGTTTCATTCTCATTTTAGAGTGAAACTACTTTAATTTTTGCTATTTTATTTTTCTTTTATTTTCATAATGGGAGAAATTGTGCTAGCTGGTGATGGAAGTGACTGAATGGAACAATTGGTATTTTTACCTGGTTTTCTCTCTCAGGGCGTCAAATCATTCTTTTCTGTCAGAAGCAGCTGATGTAGTGCTGAGACTCACAACAGAACCTGGGGTAATGGTGTATTACTGCTGCAAGCTGTGGAAATGTTAGATGACCCGTTTGAAAGTGAAACAAAGGTTGCATAAGAAGTCAGAGGTAGTGCCAAAAATGTAAATCACAAAACTGTCCGCCAACAGGCTCTGATTTTATCTGGGAGCTCTGTGAACTCTACTTTTCTTTTGATTTGTTTTTGCTCACTTTCTGGTTTCAGTTCACCCTCTCAGCAGACTTTACTGTGAGGTTTTTAGGAAAAGAGCAGGTTGGGTTTGATAACGCCACTTCAGGTGGTTCTGGACAGTTTCCCACATGTAGCAAGTTCAGACTGAGATGACATCAAAAGGCAACGTGACAGCTTACGTTAACTCCTGTATTCAATTTTTTGCAATTACATTTAACTTTAGGTCAACATCTGCTCTAAAACTAGGATTTTCTTTCATTCTTTGCTGGCTATCAGTTGTTTTTGATGAACAAACTCAACACATCTCATCAAAAAATTCTGGATGTTTAAAAAACTCTACAAGCAAAGGCTTTTTCTGTACATCAGGATGCTATATTTTCATGGGCATGAATACCTACTCCTTGAATATGAAATTACCTCTGATGTGTCTTTTTTTATTATTTATTTATTTATTGCACATAAAAATATATTGGCTTGTAAAATGAATCCTTTTTGTTGGCACATGTTGCTGTCTTGGGGTAGCGCATAAAGTATCCAAATGCATATGAATGAGCAAACTGATGTTCTTTATGATTATTGCAGTACTCTGAGTTCTATTGTAGTGTGAAAATTTTAGGATGACTTATCATTTTCTACCCTTATCGGGTCTTTATTTGAACTTCCTCCAGACAGTGAGAGTGAGTCAGACATCCTCCTTCACAGGAGCCAGGGAGGCAAGATAGGAATCAGCCACTGAAGGGACTTCCAGGTTAATAATGTAGCTGTCAAATGTGCTGAGAGTGGTTGGGATAAGTGCATGCCATGTCTGTGAGAATGCATATGTGAACCTTGATTTATGTTACCTGCCTACCTGCAGCCTACGTTTTAATGATACACTAAAGTGTTTTTGCAAATGCAAGACCTCACCATGTTGAATGAAGACATTTCTAATACTCTGTTCCCCCACTGTGACAAATCAATGTCTGCTATAAAAACAAAAATGCTGTGAAAGAATTTGAATCCCCTTAACCTGAACCTGCTCTGGAGTCAGTTGTCTTGTTGTATTGTCCCATATTTAGTTTTTACAAAATCAGCTTTGTGGGACCAAAAGATATGAAATCACTTAGTTAGGGCTGTGTTATACTGTGAAGCAACAAAGACTGTGTTATTACGTCATGGTAAACTGCAATAAACTCGTGCCTGTTTTGTCTAATTTGAGTAAGACTATTATATCAGTTGGACACATCAAGGACTGTGAAATGAATACATAGTGATTTTTATATACATTTAGATGGTAAAGAGCCCAGGCACATCAACAGGCATCTGCTGATGCCCTGAACTCTGTAGCTTTCTGATGTTTTCAAAACGCAGCACTGCAAGATCTTGTTCTTTGCCAGAGTCACACAAACTTTCTTTCTCATGCGTGTGTATTTCTGCATCAATTCTCGTCATGCTACAGTTCGTTGAGCTTTAGACACGAGTTGTGGAGGCAGACAAACGGTAAGAATTTCGTGCAAAGTATTAACAAGGCTAAATGTTTTCTTTGATCCCAGAAGCCTAAAGTCAGCCTTCAGTGCATGTTTCATTGCAGTGACAATCAAAGATTTCGCAGTGTTTCCCATTGACCCTTAATGTCTCAGATGCTCCAAAACAGCATAGTGCAGAGAAGTAATTATGTCTGAGCTCTACTCTGCCCCGGCTCAGATGTTGTAGGCTGTTGTTTGAGTCAGGTATGAAAGCAGGTGTCATACAGTCAAATGGTTGATCATTTTATGTTTCATAATACGTCACAATGGACTGCATCTGCTCACATTATTTATCACACTGAGACTTACACGCTATTTATTTATTTAGTTTTCCACAAAGGTTTCTTCATTTCTATGAGGATGACCAATCTGTGCACAACATGCTCACCAGCATTTTTTATTTTTCATCACTGAAATCCAGCTTCAGTTCAGCCTGTTGTCTGTTTTTCATTGTCTTCCTGGAAATTGCTACCTAGCACCTCCTTTCCAATGACATTGTGCACACTGTGAAAGACTGCAAGCATGATTGGGCAGCAATGTGTAGTTTTATTATGTCAGTCAGTCATGAAAAGGCAAGCTATTATGACTCTAATTGCCTAATCTGACACAGGGACCCATCTTGACAAATAGAAATACTGTGTAGTCTTAGTCCAGCCTTTATCTTTCCTCTTGATGGATAACTCACAGTCAGATCAGAGAGCAGCTAATTTCATACATGTTAAGAGATCCTTCACATATTGCCATTTTTCCAGTTAAAATGGATGTTTATCCATGCCCTTAATTGCTAAGATATCATGTGTGAAATCAGAAGATAAATACCTCTGGAACACTCCAGTACCAGATTCCTCCACAGCAGCTCTCAGAACTGCAGTTCTCTCACACTCTGCGTTCGTGGCCCGTTATAAATGCAATCCCTTCTATCCCTTAATTCATGATGCCATTTCTCCACTCCCCTGAGCTTTCAGTGCAATAGCACATCCAGTCGGCTGGCCAGTGTAAAGGTGAATATGCTGCACATTCCTGCCAGCTTCTTCTTACAGGTACATAATGGTGGTCCGCTCACAGACAGACCCCCAAAGTGCATGTTTGCCTGCTGCCACAGAGACAGGCCCTCATAAATCACTGTTATCTCCAACCAGTGGCACACGCCGCTTTTGTCCGTCACACAATGAGGGCCTTCTTCCATGATAGCTGCAGACAGTTTGTAAGCTGTGGGGCAGCTGGAGACTGATGCACTAAACACATGTACACAAACACACATATTTGTGTGAATAACACTGCATCCCACTCTGATTATTAGTCACATGCATTTTAAAATTCATGACAAATTTCATCTTTTAGTCCATCATTCTCATACTAGAGGCCAAATTTGTTGGTCCTGTCACAGAGCCTCGGACCAGCCTTTGGTATGTGTAACCTCTTCCCCGTCCACCTGCTAACACCTCATCTTCACTCTAACTCTCATTTCAAATCAGATTCTGTGGGTTTTTGTTTTTTGTCTCATGTTTGTATGCAACTGACAGAAAGTTACAAGAGATAAGTCTTTGCTGGAATATATGAAACCTCTAGCAGGTGAGAAAGGTGTTCAAACAGATTTGCACATGTTCACGTGCATTAACTGAGACAGACGCACATGTTACAGTGACAGAATTGTGTCCTGTACAAACAAGGAAGGGGGAAGAATATAAATGACGCATAGTGCAGATGTAATTACCATATTTCCAATAGACTGCATTGCTTCAATAGCAGTACAATCCACTAGCATTACTATTGCGGCAATAAAGTTGCTGGATATTTGACAGAAGATTTTTACCCTAGTCATAAAGCCATATGTCAGTGAAGTATAGCTCTCTCTCATAATGCATGCATTACTGCTTTGTGCTCGTGCAAGTTGGGGGCGTGCGTCTGTGCCTTCTTAGCTAAATCATTTCTTTTACAATAGTATTATCAGTACACTGCACACTAGGGACCCATTGACATGTAGATTCTGCGCATATGTCATTTTAAAATGGCAATGCTCATCTGTAATGAGGCCCCACGTGTTCCTTTATTGTCAACAAAGCAGCTATTTTCCCCATTTACAATTTTTCCTCCTTTTTTCTTATTTTTCTATGTACAGTGTCACTGTGTCTTTAATATTTTGCTAATCATGGGGGGTTATTAGAGAGAGAATGGGGGAACAATATCCAAAGTACTGGCAATCCAGTGTCAGTATAGTCAATAGACAACAAATAATAATGATGAAAGGCACTCTACTTATTAACAAACAGACCTGGCATTTTAAAGTGACACAATCTCTTGTTGACATTAACAAAGATTAGCAGTTCAGCAGCATACAGTACACTGTGAACCATTATGTGCAATCTGGTTACAGTTTTTAGTTAACATAGTGTTTTTTATATAGGTAAGTATTTATAAATTTTCTATAAAGTATTTAACATCAATTTAGGCTTGATTCATATTCATCTATTGTTAATTGAGTACCGCTGAGAATTTTTTAAAGTGAGTCTTTTATTAAAGTAACATTAAACATAAACTAACCATAAGTTATAAAAATCTTTCAAAAACATTTTCTCAAGAATATAAAAACTACTTAATTGTTGCAATATACATACTGTAAGTCATTTCGAAAAGATTGGGCACAGGACTAAAATCAGAACAGTGTCCTGCTAAGATTGTACAAAGCTTGTAAGACCACAAGCAGCCAAATTACTGGCTGCATCACACATCTCAGTGCCCCTGACACACACACCGACCAGGAATTTCAATGAAAATGCCAACCTGCTCAAGTCTTTCAAAGCCATGCTTGTTCATGTCAGGTACTTTGCATAGCAAAGCTATGACAGGTAGGCTGGACTTGTACTAACTGGGTGCAAAAGCAGACAAGCAAGCAATACACAGAACAAAGTGGAACTTTCAAGTTGTTTCTGTCACATCCAAAACTGGTGACGAATTTAACTCTATGGCTGATAACAATACCTGAATGCATGCCTACACTACTGATATCAGTTAGTTCACCTTTTTTTTATTTTACCAAAGAGCGCTCTAATTCCTAAGAAGTACTATTTCAGCAAGTGTTTGAACATTTTTTGTACGTCTAGTGAAATTTATCATAAGCTGTATATTATTACCAAGACATGTGGTAACATGTAACATGTGGTTAAAGGATGTATTTTGTCTAAAAACATGATCTTTCCGTATCCCTCAACAAAGTAGTCTATTGATCCATCCATTTTCTTCCGCTTATCCAGTTCAGGAGTACGATGGGGTGCTGGGGGCTATCCCAGTTGCCAGAGAGCAAGAGGCAGTGTAAACCCTTGACAGGTCACCACCTGGCTCCAACGAAATAGTTTTGATGATTAATCTTTACCAAGATAAGACTTAAAACTTTTACTATTTAAAAACGTGTACCTCAACCTCACTTTGCTTTCCAACACAGAAGTTAGGACCTGTGTAAATAACAGAATCCAGTGATTTGCAAATCGTATAAAGCCATACTGTAAAATAAAGGGCTTCTACTTTAAAAAAAACACAGAAAACATAATAAATTTCAAAGACAGAAAACAAAGCATTTAATTAAAACGCATCTGAAAATGTTTGCAATTGGGCAGAAGAGTCCTCTCTTCTTTTAACAACAGTGTCTAAACATCTGGGAACTCAGGAGACCAGCAGCTAGACCTCTGCGAGATGAATGTTGGTGGGGAAAGAGCTGGACTGCAGGCAGGTCGGTTCAGCACCCAGACTATTCTGTTAAGCTGTACAACTGTTGTTAAGGCTGCAGCACAGTTTAGCTTTGTCTTGCTTAAATATGCAGACAGGAAGATGATATGGAAGCAGATGTTGTTCTGAAACCTTTAATGCAGTTTTCAAAAGAAATTGTGATGATGGTGATGATGACGATGATGATGATGATAATGATGACGGTGATGATGATGATGATGATGATAAGACATTCAAAGTCTTTACAAGTTATGTTGAGAAACATTATTCTGAAGATGTTCCAGTTTGTTGTTTGATTTATTGTTTGATTTTTGGAGACGAACCTTTACAGGTAAACTTCTGCTCATCTTCTGTGAAACTGCTCTTTTTGTCATAAAGCCATGTTACTCACCTGTTACATATTTTCATTTGAGTAACATAAACATTTAGCCGATAAAATGACTATTAAAAATAAATACCTCATTTATGCTTTTGTGTATATTTCAATACACTCTACTGCTGCCTGTCAGGATTAGGTAATGCAAACTTAGGACACGTGAATGACTATTTGAACAGAAGTTGAATGATGTAGCATGATTCAAGATGACAAATTTCGCTCCACACAGTGAATAATGACAATAATGGGATTTATATTTTACATGCACTTATTTATGGAAAAAAGAACCAGTCTTAATTAATGCCGACAGTTAAAGTCAAATTAATGAACTGCCACACTGCCAAGTTCTCTTGGGCAATTAAGCTAAATTGTGGGTAACATTTCCAGCTACATGAAATATAGTATGTTAAAAAATGACATGAACAAACACCTGAATAATCCATTTGATTAAAATCCTGATTCAAAATGAATATTCTTTAGTTATTACAGCATGTACTGAAATAAAATCAGATGAACTGGAAAAAAATAGATCTTATTATGTTTCTGCATCTTGTTCCAGCTCCTGTTTTTTTATTTGTTGAATATATACAGATTCTTATAATGACTTGATAGATGGAATCATTTTATTTTGAACATGTAAATATAACTGAAATAACAAGAGAAAAGAAAAACTTTTAATGAAAATCTCTATGTCAACACGTTGTGTTTATGCTCGAAAAGTTTGAACTTCTGTTCATCATCTGTGAGAAATGATGCTCACAGACGACGGACGTTTAGAGATCATTAATGCTGCTCTGTTTGTTCCATCTTTTCCTCTAAATGCCTCTAAATTCAAACACAAAACATTTCAAACAATGCAATCTTAGACCACCAGTAACTCACTAGAAATTAATCAATACGTCGGTGACACAGTGTAGGCATTTGAAGCATTTCAAATTAACTTTGATAGTTTATCCCATCAAAATAAATATACAAGCACTAAATTATATGTATTTTTACATGCACTAACAACTTTATTAGGTTTGCCTTACCAGTATTGGGTTGGACCCCTTTTACTGTTAGAACTCCCATAATTATTCACGCCATAGATTCAACAAGGTTCTGGAAACATTCCTTAGAGATTTTGGTCCATGCTGAAATGATAGCATCAAACTGTTGCTGCAGATCTGTAGCAGGACGGATCCAAGCACTCGTGATGTTTATGCCAAATTCTGCTCCACCATCTGAATGTTGTAACAGAAATCAAGACTCATCAGACCAAGCAGTGTTTTTTCAGTCTACTACTGTCCAGCATTAGTGAGCCAGTGTGAATGTCTGCATGCCTAAACACACTGACTTGCTATAATGCGATTGGCTGATTGGATATTTGCATTAACAATCAGCAGAACAGATATACATAATAAAGTGCATGCATTTCCCTCCACTGGAATTTGATGGTAAAGTTCACAGAATATAAAGAAAACAAAAAAATCAAACCTGAATCAGGAGAACACAACGGAAACACAGGGAATGACTGGAAAGCTTGGTCTTGGAAGAATAGAACAAGAGAACATGCATGCACTGAGGGAACTGATCTGATAACTAGAGACAAGTGCTGACAAAAAAAGTAAAGAGAAACTGAATAAAATGGCAGAAGCTTATATTATTATATTACAAAAACAAAAGGAAAAGAAGATCAAGAAGTGAAGTGATTTAGTACACACTCTAAACTTCATGTTATTTATTTAGCTTATACAAGGGCAATCCTAAAAGTAAGGTCTCCAAAGTGGTGGGGACGTAGAGAAACTATTCGTAGGGCTGTTGGCCACACTGTTGTGATAGGTGCTTCCTCCACTCCTAAAGACTCATGCGTGGCTTCGCTGCGATGCTCAATCTTGGCTTGGCAGGCCTTGAAAATGGAGCTCCCATTTGAACGTTACCACCAAGTTCAAAGTTCTCGCAGTAATTCAATTTTTGAACACAAAAGGCGTTAAGGCGTTAAACTGGATGAAAAACAATTGACCGAAGTACAGTTGTGATGCATGTCAAGAACATTTGCAGGTCAGCTGGTCAGGAATAGATTTTGCTCTGATGAAGAGATGAAAGATGAGGTTCAACACTTCTTGAAGGACATGGTGGCGACCTGGTATGACACGACAATTCTAAAACTGCCACAGCATCTATGAAAATGCATCAACTGAAATGGCAATTATGTAGAAAAATAAAAAAATTTTAAACATTTAAAATGATGTAAATATTAAAGAAAATAAACACTTGTTTGTATTTCCAAAAGAAATAGGAGACCTTACTTTTGGGATTGCCCTCATATATTTGTCTTAATATCACAGCAGCAATGACAAACAGATTGGTCACTGGGGTTGACTCCCAGACTTTGTCTTAAAGCAGCTTAATGTTCTTTAAAATATACATGAAATATTTAGCTAATGCAAAAAAATAAGACTGCACTTTTGTTTGTAGTCTAACACTTTCTTTAACTTGTCAGGCCTTAATAGACTTTTCGAAGCCAAATTTCTACATAATTTAACAAACTCAATTTTGCACAAGTTTTGATCTGGTTTACAACCACAGTGTAGGAAGCTTCCAACTCTGTCTTACTCTTGTCTGTATTCTACAATGCAAGCATTTATTTGGATGATGCGTCCTAAAAGATGTATGCCAAACTAAAAACAGCCTGGTTGTGGAACTAATGTAATAACACAATAAGAATGCAAACTAGCTACCCTGCAGTACAACAGCTATTCAGTTTTGTTGTTTTCATGGATAGTCAAGAAGGCTGCTGTCTTTCAGCATGAAAAAATTAATCTTTCAGTCCAGTCTTTCTACCGTGTACGGTATGTAGCCACAAAGTGCAATCAAGTATAAAAGAATCATTGAGAATGAGTCAGCTGTGGTGACATAGAGATAATAACATCTACAGGCAGCAGCTAATGTGTGATTTTTCTTGACATGTCTTGATGGTCTTTCTCGATGGGATAAAAACCTCAGGATATCAGTAGCTTAGAGAATATAACTAGTAAATGCTTCTAGGAGTCCATTAGTGGTACTGCTATGTGTCAAAATTCGGAAACAACCAACTGTGCACAGCAACCAAACGTTAATGCCCACAATCTGCTCATCCGTTAACACTCAGAAGCAACATTTTAGTCTTTCAAGTCATTTGCAACCAGTCTTCTATGAAATATGGTATATATCTCAAAATGTTAAATGTTATCTGCATCTGGATTAGTGCATTCCAGTTACTCCGTCAACAGCCTCTCTGCTTCTGACAGTTATTTTATCACGTACTCTTTCATTTTCTTTTCTTACATAACTTAGATCTGTCTCTCTTCAAGGGGTCTGTGCAAGCACTGCAAATGACATCTAACACCAATTTTTTGTGTGACAAATCAACATGTTTCCCACTTTTAAAGTACTACTTTTTATTTGGCAAGTCAGCAAAAACTGGTCACAGGCAGGCCAAAGCATTCAGTCACTTTATTGCCTCCCTCTTCCCCTGAGAAGCTCCCGTCTCAGCCAGGCATAGCTGGAGGACGTTTGCCCGACCGCTAAATCACCGGTGGTACCAATAAAGCTTACTGCGATCACATGGGGCCTCTGTGTTGCATGTAACATTTTCTGCTTTTGGAAGCCAAATCTAAATCCTGTAGTAATTTATACTCATAATTAAGATATCTCCTATTTTTCTTTTAGATAATTGTTGCTTATAGATGAGTAAAAGTAAATGTTTTTTCTTATCACTAGCTAACCTGTTGATCCACTATAACAAATTTAAATATGAGTGAGACATATTTCCACACATAGTTATATGTAGAACAGTGTTGGATGATGTAGATAAATACACTTAGATTAAGAAAAGCTTTTTTCACAATCCTCCCCTCTACCAGGATCAGACAATGCCCAGTTTGAGTCACCTGGCATTGCTATTTGAAACGGTAAATTTTAATCAGCATTCGCGTATTAATAAAAAAAAAGGGGGGTAGGGAAGGGGAGGGGTGTGTCAATGAAAAAAGAGAGAGGAGCACACGATGCACCTATGAGTCATTGTGGTATAGTGGCTAAAATAGAGCACAAAGAGATAAAAGGAAGCATCTGTAAGGCTTCCTAAGCCATTCTCAGCTCTTTGTGACTCATCCCAAGGCATTGTTCATATTTTGGCTATTTTTTGTGCCAATATTTGTGGCTTTCCTTCACCAATTAACACTTTGCTTTTTGTAATTTTCACTTCTGTCCTATGGATGTATTTATTCATCTATGTCTCATAAATCACTCTGTCTGCAGGGGACATGACGTTGCTCACATACCAGCAAGGAAAGAGCAAAGTGAAGAAATCCAGAAGCCAGATTCTTGACTCCATAGACGACTTGTTTACACTTGTTTAAAGTTTCCACCCACCTGCAGAGGTGGCTATTTTTGTTGATTGCCCCGCTACTCGGGATTGTAAAGCTTGATTGAAACATATGACTCAACTGCATGAAATATACAGGAAATAATATGTGGCTTATTTTTTGTCTGTTTTTTTTTTTTTTTTAATTTGCTTGATTTTTGAGTATACACAACAGCCTTTTGTCTCAAAAGTGCCAGGCTCAGAGTTTGCGTTTTTAGAATCTTCACCAAACAAATGAAAAATCCTGCTAAATATTAAAACTATTATGGCACATATGTTACATATTGAATTAATTTAATTGTTGTTGCATTGCATTCTGTGACTTTATTTTTTTGGCAAAGTGCTACATTGACTAGTGCAGAAAGTACACAGTTATATGCATTAATATTAAAAATAAATGAAGTCTCCAAGCTGAGATAACCTGGTTCTTTGCCCATCACTGTGAAGAAACGTAGCATTAACATTTGCCATTCAAAACTGCCATGAGTCCAGCAGGAGCTACACTGTGTGATGCTTACCATGAAGTCTAAACATGAAACCAAATATGAAAAGTGGATCTAGCAACAGTGACATCATCTACTTCTGGACTTTGTTAATTGGAGCCTTAAAGTTAGCTTTCTTGTGGTGATAGGTTGGAGTTCAAAGCTGGTTAGCAAGCTGATAAACTGTACATATGCAGACTCAGACCATAAATACCACGGTAATAAATTACTACATTTCTACCAGCCTCACATCAGGATGTGTTATATAACTCAATTCAAAGTTCAAAAACAGTTGGGGAGTTCACCAAACCCCTAATTTTAAGCCTCGTTACCCTTTTTATAATTTATCACAGATGTGTTTAACGTGCTGGTACGTACGTGCGTGACACACTTTTGGAGCTAGAATGAAATGGACATTAGAGGAACTGCAGTTTTTGTCACTTCATCTTTCAGTCCACAGGTTAATACTTCTGTTTGATGCCCTGAGATGGTTAGTTAGTAAGTAGTAAAAAAGTAGTAACAAAAAACGTAACTTTATTTAAATAGGACATCAAGAGAAGTTGGTAATGATGGCAAAGTTTTGTCGCACACTATGTATATACACATATATATACACTCAACAAAAATATAAACGCAACACCTTTGTTACTGCTCCCATTCCCCATGGGATTGGCGTAGAGACCTAAAATTCATTCCAGATACACAATATAACCATCCCTCCCAAACAGTGGTCACAAATCAGTCCAAATGTGTGGTAGTGGGCACATCTGCTATATTGAGATAATCCATCCCACCTCACAGGTGTGCCACATCAGGATGCTGATCTGACATCATGAGTAGTGCACAGGTGTACCTCAGACTGCCCACAACAAAAGGCCACCCTGGAATGTGCAGTTTTTTGCGCTATTGGGGGTCTGGGGACCCAGAACCGGTCAGTATCTGGTGTGACCACCATTTGCCTCATGCAGTGCAACACATCGTCGCATGGAGTCTATCAGATTGTCAATTGTGGCCTGTGGAATGTTGGTCCACTCCACTTCAATGGCTGTGCGAGGTTGTTGGATATTCGTGGGAACTGGTACACGCTGTCGTATACGCCGGTCAAGCACATCCCGAACATGCTCAATGGGTGACATGTCCGGTGAGTATGCTGGCCATGCAAGAACTGGGACATTCTCAGCTGCCATCTGCCCTGAACAATGTGAACCATGATTCATCCGTGAAGCGCACACCTCTCCAACGTGCCAGACGCCATCGAATGTGAGCATTTGCCCACACAAGTCTGTTACGGCGACGAGCTGGAGTCAGGTCAAGACCCCGATGAGGACGACGGGCATGCAGTTGAGCGTCCCTGAGACGGTTTCTGACAGTTTGTGCAGAAATTGTTTGGTTGTGCAAACCAATTGTTCCAGCAGCTGTCTGGGTGGCTGGTCTCAGACGATCTTGGAGGTGAACCTGCTGGATGTGGAGGTCCTGGGCTGGTGTGGTTACACGAGGTCTGCGGTTGTGAGGCCGGTTGGATGTGCTGCCATATTCTCTGAAACGCCTGTGGAGACGGCTTATGGTTGAGAAATGAACATTCAATGCACGGGCGACAGATCTGGTTGACATTCCTGCTGTCAGCATGCCAATTGCACGCTCCCTCATTGCTTGTGGCATCTGTGGCATTTTGCTGTGAGACAAAACTGCACATTCCAGGGTGGCCTTTTGTTGTGGGCAGTCTGAGGTACACCTGTGCACTACTCATGATGTCAGATCAGCATCCTGATGTGGCACACCTGTGAGGTGGGATGGATTATCTCAATATGCAGATGTGCCCACTACCACACATTTGGACTGATTTGTGACCACTGTTTGGGAGGGATGGTTATATTGTGTATCTGGAATGAATTTTAGGTCTCTACGTCCATCCCATGGGGAATGGGAGCAAAAACAAAAGTGTTGCGTTTATATTTTTGTTCAGTGTATGTACTGAACGGCAATATTTGATGCTAGCACTCAGATTCATTTCAAAGTTGTGAGACTGAATGTCTATGAGTCAAAAAGTGATGTGTTTTTATTGTAATTCCGAGAGTGATTTTCCTAAATCTTATCTCTGGCACATGCCCTCCTAACAACGATACAAAAACAGTAACACTGAAACTAATAACTGAAGCTAAGCATGTCATACAGTCACTATGTGTCTTTGGAGTTGGCTTTCTTTCAGCTCTGCGGGGGGTTAAATTTTCCACTTGCATCAGAATCCTTTTGTGTGTTTCTCCTTCTGTCTGCATGAACCGTCTTCCTGCCTGTCTCCTGTGGTGTTGCCCTTGCCCCTGTTCCTAGCAGTCCGTGCTCTGACAAGTGACCCCACAGAGCATCGGTCTCACATGGCTGGCTGTGTCCGCACAGATGTGTCCCTGCTTGTCCTTTTCTGTCTTTCTTCCTGTGATGTGGCCCTCTAGTGTCTACCCAAAGTCATCTCATGGGTTGTAGCCCTTCTTCAGTTCAGAGTCCTCTGCTGTCATCATTCTTTTCCTCCATTTTTCCCTCCTCATAATTTCTTGTTCTTTTCCCCCCTTCTTTGCAATAACTTTTGATCTGCTCTGGCTCACATGAAATTCTTGCTGCCATGTCAGCTTCACAGGCTTTATTCTGTTCTGCCTCCGTCTCAATCCTTTTAATCTTTTTCAAATCCCACCCACTCCCTTTGATTTTCTGTGTTCCCATTGTTTTCATTTCTATTGAGTGTTCTTTCACCATTCTATCATTAACATTTAAGCCTTTTTGTCTTACCTGGAATCTGGTTTCTCTTCCTCTTAATGTTTGCTCCACATTTCCTAGATGATCATTTTGCAGATTGCGATTTGAACATGGTATTGAATACAAAACTACAGACAGGGGAGAAAAGAACCCTCCCAAATCAGAGTTACAAATTTGAGGTGTTGTTTTTCTCCGAGTAATCCAATCAAATATTTCCCCTTGATCCATTTGGGGTTTTTTTTGTTTATTTTGACTACTCAACAGTTTCAAAAGAAGCCCTGATCATTGCAATGTACTGTAGATGACACACAGGTGTACAGGTGTACTTGAAGCCAACCAACCTCAACAACTGTATTGTCAATTCTAGTAAAACCCATTCTTCTGTTTGGCACAAGATTTCCTCTAAGGCAATCAGTCAGTACATCAGCCCCCTCTGATAAGAACAAATCACCTGATAAGAACAAATCACCTGATAAGAACGTTGGTACCATCTTTGACCAACATCTGCATTTTGAACACACCTGCATCTCTTAGCTGATCCAATCTTGTTTCCTTCATCTAAAAAAATATTGCTAAAATCAAATTGTTGCTGTCATTCGGTCATTTTGAACTTTAATTTTCTCCTGCGTTGATTGCTGTTTTCATGTTTTCATGTGCATCTCTTAGTCCTCCACAGCCCATATCCAGCTGTTGCAGAACACAGCAGGAAGGATGTTAACAAAAATGAGCCGGCACTCACATCTATTCTTTTTTCTCTTCACTGGCTCCCAGTGAATTTCAGAATCTGCTTTAAAATCCCATTATTAACACATAAAGCCCTACACTGACAGGCCCCTGCTTATATATGAGAGCTACTGAGACCCTATTAGTGCAGCCAAGGTCTCACATCATCTGATCAAGGTCTTGTAATTGTTCCACCTTCTTACCGTAAAGCCAAATATAATCACCCATTTGAGCCTGTAGCATCCTAAGTTTGGGGAAGCTTTCCTCATCAGGTGAGCTGAATCTGTGATTTGTTTTAAACGACTGCTGAAAACTCATTTTTATTCAGTAGATTTTTCCTAATCTTTCTCCCATTATTTTGAGTCATAGTTTACATCTATTTGTGTAAGTGAAAGCGAGTATGATGGAATGTATGTGAAACAGTATGGTGTTGACTTATCCTTAATGTAGGCTTTTACTAACTGTGAAGCACTTTGTATCTTTGTGTTTTAAAAAGTGCTATACAAATAAAGTTATCATTTTCTTTTTTATCCTTCACTGTGTCTAATACAATAGTTGCCAAAATGACACAGTTTGCAATGATAATAATATTAATAATAATAGCAATAATTCTGAGCTCTTCAGTGCAAGAAGTGAGATGCCTCAGCTATGACCATGAACCTGTCTGCGGAACAAACTAAACAGGGAAGCAAGTTTTTATAAAGTTGTTGAAAAATAAAGGAAAAGTGATTATGATGGGTACTTAGCTGCAGACAGTTCGTAACACCAGTTTCCAGACAGTGTGCCAGAGGAGGTTCTTGAAGAACACGCCACTTCAAGCCATGATTGTTCTTTTCCATAAAAGCACAGGGTATATGTGTGTGAAAAATGAGCCCTCAGTGAAAGGAGAAAAAACACACACATACACATGGGGTTAAAGACTACAGGCTCCATTGTTTACCAGAAGGGTGCATTGCTTAACCTAAAGGAATGGTCAGTATGCTCTCTTATATACCTGCAGCAACACAGACACGTACACATATACAAGAAGAAATAGACACGCAAGTGTACATTCCTGTCAGCCTTAGTACGCATAGTGCATTTCTATAATGAATACTTTGATGCCAGTTGCACCAGTTGCCAATGGTCATGGTGGCAAGAAGTCTGAGGAACAAAGGAGACTGGCTTAAGATTTTAACCTCCGCTGCTCCAGTAAATATCCAGCGGCATAAACACAACACCTCTCCCAAATAAATATTGAACCTCATACCACCATGTCTAATTAAATAATAGCACTGGTGCCCAAGGCAGTTCGTTGCTTATATTAAGATTTGCATTTTTGAAAAACCACACTTCCTCTAAAGGTCCCGAGGTAAATATTAATTTTTGCTCCATGTGTGCACTTTTATTGTTTGAAAAGAATCTGGGAGGAAACAAAAAAAGGGCAAGGTGACCTTTTGAAAATAGCTAGGCCAAATTTGGAAAACAGGAACAGAGTGGTGGTTGTGATGGTTAATGTTGCTGGTGGAACAGAGGTGTGGGTGTGGAGGTGTTGCGAGAAGTCAGCTCTTCCACTCATACTTTCACTCTGTGCCTCTTTTGGTGCCAGGAAGACAACCAGCCAGCAGCAGCACAAGGTAACCTTTCTCTAATTGATGTGTGTGTGTGCGCAGCGCACCAGGCAGCCATATTGTGAGGGAGTCAAGAGTAGCCCAGGCCTCAGCATGTGGCAGGGTTTGACAGGAGGGGGTTGATGCAGCTGTGCAGCTTGAGTGAAGCACCACAATCAGAAGCCAGTGTAATGGGCACAGTCTGAAGAGGGAGCTTTAATTTATCAACAGACTGAAAACTCTCAAATTCCAGTGTTTCACTAGAAAGAAGAAAGAAAGGAGCCAGAGCTTAATGAAAGGAACGCATCCAAGCACCACAACAAATAATTAGAATCTGCTGCAGATTATTATGCAAGCAAATAATTAGTAATCAGTAAGATTTCAATAAACTAAACTAAACTTATGGAATTACTGAGGGTTATTAATAATGAATGGTAAACAAATGCCAAGAAAAGTAAAGTTTTGGGGTTTAGCAGTCAAATATTACTTAAAGACATTAAAAGAAAGAACAGCGCAGGGCTCGTGTGGCAAATGTGCCCTCTGGAAACGAACTTGAGTGGAAAGTATTCAAAAATTGTGTTTTTATTTTCACATAAATTGTGAGATAGCTCACCTCCAGGCATTTTGGCAGTCATTCCGGTGAATTGTGTAATAAAACACAACGGCTGAATATGACTTTTAAGATATTTTTTTGACTAGTTCCACCCCTCGTTGCCTTCGTTAAGACTCTGAAATAGATTGAATTTGCAGCGCTAACTTCCTCTTTACACTGTGGCCAAAATTGGTGCTGTCCTTGGTGCTGATTCTGTCTGCAGAAGATGGTGTTGTCCACGGTCCTGAATCAGCAGCCAACTGGCGACATGGCAGAGGGCTGCCAGACCACTGACAGCAATAATATGTCCACCGCATGTCCACTTCACCTTTTATTAATCCAGGGAAGCTTTGCTGAACACACTAACACCTACACTGATTTTGTTTGCATGCAATGATGCCTTAGATCATCTTGGGCCAACCAGTTTTTTAGTGTGTGCCAATTATTCATTCAGCTAGAACATTTTTGCCTTTCCAACACAGCACTGTGGTGATAAGGTTTTAAGGCTAATGTTTGCTCATTAACAAATTTCCCAGTCATTCTGATGATGTGAATCAGCAGTGGCCTGGTAATGGACCTGCCTAGACAACAGGAATTTGTGTCTGTGATCACAGTTTTCTTTTCTTCTTTTTTCCCTCTCTTTATTCCTGATTGCCTTTCTTCAATTAAACAGTAACAGCTTGTAGTTTAGGCCATGAGGCTATATTTTAATGCCGCTGTGGAGCCACAAACACAGTGTGATAGAATAAAAATGCCAAATGTGACCAGCATATAAAAAGCAGATTCACTCAGCCGCAGTTAATGGAGACCAAATCGGAACATGCAGGATTTTTAAGTATTAAGTAAAATGCTGTCACCAAAAACTGAGTCAATCCCTCAGATTTAAACATCCAACTTCAGCGATGCTAAACGGTTTGGGTCTTTAGTGCTGGTTTCCTGCCATAAGAAAGTTGCAAAACAGGTGAATTTGTTTGCTATAACCTACCAATTTTAGGGTTGGGGAGTAGCTGTTTTGATTGACAGTCAGTCTTTAAAAAAGGCAGACAATTGCTGTGTGACAGGCTTTGAAGTAACTGAACTTTACCTCTGCTCTGTATTTGTCTTAAGGAGCATTTTTAATACAATTATCTGACATCCTAGCCAAAGAGCTTAAGTTTAATTAAAAAAAAAAAAGTTATTTTATTAATCTGATACTTCACACTAAATTAATTAATGTAACAGACAATTATTTTGATAGTCGACTAGTCAGCAATTATTTTTGCGATTAGTCGACTAATCAGATCAGGCATCAATTGGACGTAAAATGTACAGCTTATTGCATCAGCATGCGTCTGCGCTTATGTAACTATTGTTAGCTTACAGCTTGAAGTGTTTAAGGTATGTGCTAACTAAAAATGAAGACAAGATGACAATTTTGCAGATTGTCTCAGTGGAGCTTAATAAACTCAGCTGTCTGCTCTGCTATCTAAAATATAACAATACATGCCGGGAGTCCGCTGTTCTCGCCGGCTCTAGTGCGCCTTGAACCCTGGCTAGCTATTGAGATGGTGGATAACAGACGTCTCCGAAAACGTCGGAGCACTTTTACAAAGATGTGATGTCTTGATAAACTGAGCAGATATTTGAAGTTTACACAGCTACATTCTCACCTGAAAATATGTTAAAAGTTTATTTTGTGACCCAGAAAGAGTAATAAGAGTAATATTAAAACTAAGTAGCTGCCACCATTGTTGGAAACTGGAATTGGCTGAGCCATGCAATGAATTCTGGGATAGGTTGGCCCACAAAGGATACACCTGACGCATCCTTCAAATCTGGGGAAAAGTAGGACGGCAGCTGGCATCCTTGTACATGCAGTGCTGCCATCTTCTGTTTTAGTCCGTTATTACACTCTTAAATCCTGCTACTTATTCCTGCATCTTTCAGGATCTTACAAAGCTTCAAACGACGCGTCGACTATTAAATTTGTCGTCGACGATTTTGATAGTGGACGTAATCGTGACTAGTCAACTAATCATGGCAGGCCTAGTATGTAATCACCTGTATATTTTTGGTGCCATTATCTTAACCCATTTAATCCCAAATTTTTCCCTGCGAAATAAATGCATGCATTTTACTCCTTAGACTTCCCCTACACAAAATATGCTGAATTTTTGTAATGTCATAGGGGGTTAAAACGGCAATAATTGTTGCCGGTGGGATTCCCTTTAAATAGTGAACTAAAAACTGAGTATTATCACTCTAAATATTAGCCAGAGTATATGGTACTTATTTTAAACAATACTTGTAATTTCTTATTTGAGTACAAATACATTAAAAACTATGTGAGCTGAAAATTGCAGTGAACTTGACCAGTTGTCCGCCAGCATCACTTAACGTAAAATGGGACAAAATAACTTACTGATTCATAGCATGTTTAAAAAGTCAAAACTAACCACCAGGTTCATTTTGTTGAAAAAGAGTTGATTTCATATAAGCATAGCTTAATATCATTTTATTTGTACTGTTAGGACTTGCTCCTGAAAGACCAAGTTTAAATCATAGCTTTGACTAACGTTTATAAAGACAAGCATTTGTCCTTCATCACTGCAATATGTGTTGTTCGTATGGTTAACTGTTTAGGAACTCTAAAATCTAAAGCCGGTTGATGCTCTTGTTATAGGCCTTGGGAAATCCCTTTAAGAGGATTACTTGGGAATATTTCCCCTGGAAGAAATAAAGTAAAGATCTGGTTCATATAATGTTAAAATAGTTTCTCTCTTTTCGCACCCTTTAAAACTTCAAAGTTGGTTCAAACAGCAACGAGCCAGACTGAAGTCCCAGCAGTTTTTCTTAAACTTTAAATGGAATTAAAAAAGTTAAATTCAAACTCTGTGAGCAAGAACTGGTGCCCCATTTGACACTGACTAACAAAAGCATGAAGATGGATGTAGAACAGAGCGATCACTCATTTCATAATGAAAATGCAGTCATTTGCTTAAAGTAATGAGGAATGGGAAAAAAAGCCCAGCTTAAGTGAAAAAGCAAATTTGTTGTGTTGTTTATTTTTATAACAAATACAGAAAAGAAAAATGTTTGAATTTTTATAAAGACCAATGTAAAGTGTTGTTTATTTTGGTGGAAAAGGCATTATTCATTTCACTGACATGGCTCCACAATGCATATTCTATGGAGATGTCTCTATCACTGAAGTGAGAAGGTATATAACAAGTATAAAATTCCCATTAACACACTTCAGCTACAATATAATCCAAAAGTGCTCTTTGCACATTGCTGCACAGTCCCACACTTGAACTGCATCCTTTTCATTAGTGGGGTCACGGGACAGATGCAGCCTGGAGTTGGCGCCGTAATAACTGTCACACAGGTTTTTCCAATTTAGTGTCTGATTTATTAAATGAATGTATGCAAATCAAGTCAGTCACAATGTGGCAATTATCTGAAAGTCGCTTGAGAGCACATGCTTACCAGCTGACAGATGTATGGCAAGGTGTTGTAACAGTGTGTAGCTGGCAGAGCAGTTACAGGATCTTTTTTTTCCTAGTGTTTCTGTCCTGTCACTGCTGGAGAAGGCAAAATTAGAACAAATTTAATGATGTTGTTGAGCACAAAAGGCACACAGCGAAACAAGGACTGAATTCATATGACACAACCGAGACTACGATACAAATTATCCATTTTGCCAAAGCGGAGGCCGGGTTTATAACCACTGACAAAGTTTCTAACATGGAGAGGTCGAACTGAAGGAGGAGGTCAAGAGCAGAGCTGCTGTGAGAAAGAGCAGAGGGCAAAAGAGAAATGGTGCATTTCCCAAGGTGCCAGTTAAATCGTGTGGAATGACTCGCTGTTAACAAGAAAACACCAACCATCTACTCAGCTACTTTTGTTCCAAGTGTAATTTCCCGTTTATGGTTCTTGGTCTTTACAGAACCCCTGTGGTTTTATGCTGCTGTGCTGCTTTTCCCAGCAGAAACCCCCATATTCAGTCACAAGGTCACTGCTTTGCACTTCTTTCTTTTTTTTTTAAGCACAGTGGACATAAAGAGCATCACTTAAATGTGGGTTTGTTTCACATTAGAACACTACTGAGTATCAGTATTAGTGAGATACACACTTCCCTGGTTTTCCTTTGAATTCCAAAGTTACTTTAAAGCTCACAAACCTACAGTGACATTCAGTTACAGCTGTTCACAAACCTTCTTTGCAACGCTGCCAAGCAGAAACAAAAAGAGTTCGTACTCCCGCCCCTCCATTTTTGATACCAATCATTAAAAATAAATAAATAAAAAAAATGCAAGTTGAATTTTAGTGAAACAAAGGTCAGCAAAAGAGTATCAGCAAACTCTTGTTTTGTTTTCTTATGAATTCATTCAATTTTGTTTCACTCCATATTTTTTCTCCTGGTTGTTCATACCCCCACTGCAGTGGCTCTATGCCAGGCCCTTGGTTTGAGAACTACTAAGTTAAAGTGTAAGCAGTAAAAATGCAGTGTCTGTCAGTAGCTATGAGGAGAATAAATGAACATTTAGCTTGTAATATATTTTTAATTCCTTCCAGTATCTTTGAATCAGGTTAAGATGAGCAATTTGGTGATGATTTTTTAAACTGACAAATGTCGTATGTGTACAGCTCTTATTGCATGATCTGTTATAAGCTCCTGTCACCTGGCGCGTAAAAAAGGTCCTCTGTGATAGATGACCAACAACACAAACAGAACAAAAGATACAGCACATTCTTACTAATGACTATAATCAGTTTATACTACACTGCACCGGCTTCTCTATCGTGTCTCCTAAAATATGAACAAGTTTACACGTTTAAATATTCAAAGCGAATTACTTTAAGAGGTCAAAATAAATCTTATTGGAGGCCAATCACAAACAGAATGTTTGAACAGCAGGTGAGTGGGCCATTGCAGTGTTTGGGATATCCACTCCTACTGACATCATGAAGAGCCAAGAACAGAGAAAAAAGTCTGCATTCAGAGAAGTCTGAAGTCTAAAATTTTGGCTTATCTACTTGCACCTACACTGACCTCATTGGAATAATGAGGTCTGTCATGGTCCTGGGCCATGTTGGCCCAGTATTCTTAGTTTTCTTGTATGTTTGTATTTTGTTCCCTATTTAGGCCATGTTTCCTGAGTTGCCCTGTTGTGTTGTTCCCTAAGTGTTTTCCCTTCGTGGCTTTTACCCCCTGTGTGCCCCTCTGTGTATCTGTGAGCCCTCGTCTCTCCTTATGTTTTATTCCATGTTTCCCCTGCCCGTTATGTCTAAGTTCTCCCCGTGCTCTCTCTCCCCCCTGTGTGCCCTCTGTGTATTTAGGAGCCCTCGTCTCCCTTTGTGGTTGTTCCATGTTTCCCCTGCCCGTTATGTCTGTGTTTTCCCCGTGCTCTCTCTCCTCCTGTCTGAACCTCTGTACTTCCTGTTTGACTCTGCCCGTCTCCCGTCAGTGTTGTGTTCACTCCTGCCATGTCTCGTTATGATTATCAGTGTCACCTGTGTTCCCGATGTGCTCCCACTTCCCTCGTTAACCCTCTGTGTATTTATGTCTGCGCCTCCCTCAGTTCGGTGTCGTAGTCTCCCTCATAGCTGTGTGATTTTTCCCTGTGGCTCCTCGTGCTTTAGTCTCCCCAGTTTAAGTTTAGTACTGTTTTTTGTGTTTCACTTTATGCCAGCATTAAAGCTGTGTTTTTGAGTTTACGTTTCGTCTCCGTGAGTTTGCGTTTGGGTCCTTCTCCTGCCTGCCACACAGCCGAAACATGACAAGCAGTTAGCAATGTTTAATTAACATCTACCATAAAAACAGTACATAATTAGGATAAAAATAAATTAATTGTGCTTGTGCACATACAGTATGTGTCACATTAATGAAGAAATGTGTTTACATAAGTCTCATTTCTATTTCAATTTGCAATATAATGACTGTAGAAGTGCTCTTATTGCCTGTTCCACTTGTCAGTGGAAAGGCAGTTTTAACATTTTGGTAATATTACATATATAACAATCACTTTTTAAAAAATTCCATGTTGTTTTTTGTGTGTTTTACAGTTTTGATATCCATCCCATCACAGCAAGTTAACTCTAGATCGCATATTTTGTACTATGCTTTAGGTGCACGAATTTTCACCTTACGTTATTCTTTCGTGGATACCAGTTTGCATGTGGGAAATTACATTTGCATATTTACATATGTAAGCATCATTTACATTTGGCTACGGCATTGTATCTGTTACCACCCACATATTGTATGCATTACAAAAAATAGTTGTAGAAAAAGAGTGGGTGGCTGAGAGGGGCCGTTATTAGTAAACATACTGTGAAGATGTACAAAAGGCATACTACCCATGAAAGTACAATAAATACAGGTACGCAGTCAGCAATCTTATTTATCTATACATATATACTGTACTTATATATATAATCCTGGACAAATACTGTTGTCAGATGTTGCTAAATCTGTAGATATGCATCTTGACACACATGCACAATTACAAACAAATTGTCACGTGTATGATGATGATCATAGGCCTTGATAGGTACATATCGTTTATTCTCTCTATAGTGTAATGGGTGTGTGAATGGTTACTGTTATTTTTTTGACACACAACTGCAGTTAATCTTAAAATAAAACAAATCTGGGGCTCTCCTCAGCTGCCCCTCTGTTGGTCTTCCTTGGTCTCTTGTGTTCTGGGGGCCTCTGGATGTCTGGAGTTTTGATCTCCTCCATACCTGCTTCATGCCCTGGAGGACGGGGCTGTGGCCCCCCCCACACCCTCTAGCAGATCATTACATGAAGGAACCTTTTAAAAAAACAAGCGCGTCCATGCTCACAGGTGTACACACGGGTGATCACACCCACAAACTACACCCTTTTTGGCTCCTACCTCAAAGCACACTGTGTTCTGTTGATCTTATGTGCTGCACAATAATGTTTAATATTTAGTATTTACTGTCATATTCCCATATATCATTGTGATGTTGTTTATTCTATTACTCTTGTTCTCTTCTGCTTGTTTTCTTTTTTCTTTCTCAGCAGGTGATCCAGGTGATGATATATGCATTTTTTTTTCTGCCATTCTGTTGGTTTTTGTCTTTTGCCCTTCTCCCCCGTCCCTCTTCTCAGCTGTTTCTCTTTCCCTCTTTCTTTCTCCCCTTCTTTCCCCCAGTCAAGTCTGTCCCGTATTCAGCAAGTGAAAATAAAATAAACAATAAAAGGTGAATCAAATGGACCATTATGGCAAGGCTGGGATGGTCAGTTTGGTAAAGTAAATCCGTTGGGCATCTTTCTTTGCCTTTAGACAACAATTCTGATGGCAAAAGAGCCAAACGGGACAGGCGCAAGGAAAAAACAAAAAAAACAAACAAACATTGTATGTGCAGCCAATGTTGATGACCTTTTGTTTTTGTATATAGTTATCTAGCATAACATGTTGTTTACTTTACGATCAGCTGTTCATCTGTCAGTGTCTTTCTTTCAGCTGCAGACACCTGAGACAAACAGCAAACAGCATCCCCAAACACTCACTGCTTGGTCAACTATCTCATAAATGTCACGCACCACAGCCCTTGTTCTTTTTTATGTGACATGAGTAGGACCCTGACTGGCCACATTTAATCTTCTTGTAGCACCCTTAGGCCCCATTAAACACAAAGCCAACATCAGCAGTCTGAGAATAGCTCCCCCCCTGCAGCGTAGTCCTGAGTCCTGAGTCCTGTAATGACTTTAAAGGTAAAATCACCTGATATTATAAATAGATTTCAGCAGTTATGGTACTTTAGGCGATTTTGGTGTGGGGTGTGTAAAATAAGAAAGCAACAACCATGTGTAATGGTATGGTTACATGTCAGCATGAGATGCACTTAGCAGCAAAACTACCACAGCAACAGCTTGGTAAAAAAAAAAAAAAAGTAACAATACTCATTCGACATGTCTCTTTATTGATCTAAACATGGCCTCATCAAGTTGATGTTAATTTGAAATAGTATCATATTATATCAGCTGATGGATGCACTCATTTGCAACATTTTCCCCTGAACTGTTTCCAGTATTTTATTGCATTTTTTTCTCAGTCACACTGATCCAGTTCTAACATGACGAACATCATTCGCCATACTCTTAATGCAATTTTGAAATCCGCAACACATTTCTTGTGTTTTGTGCATTTCTCATCTCAGTCTGACAGCTAATCAAAACAGTTTCTCCTTAAAACAAGATCTACAAGAAAATTCCATAGAGTCCCATGAAGAAGTGTTTACCCACTCCATCGTTTCTTTGTTTTTGGATATTTGTCACATTTAAATGCTCGTCAATGCAATTGAGAAAAATTGTAATAAATGAAATCATTTTAAAAATCTATTTTCTATTAACTTTGGTTATTTTTGTCTAATATAAATACATGTTTGTTTATTTGAAACGTTTAAAAATTACAAATGTGCAAAAAAACAAGAAATAAGAAGGGGGAGAATATTTCCCCGTGGCACTGCAAGGCCAATCACAAAACTACTAAGTTCTTAATGGTAAAATTTTTCATTTTTCCACCAAACTGAAGTCAAATGTTTCATCCTTTAAACGAGCTCTTTCTCCAAGTCAACAGATATTTATTTTTATTTTTTTCTAGAAGCACTGAAGTGCATAGAGTTCCCAACTCTGCATTTCGTTGCCCTGTACCTGTGCATGTGCAATGACAATAAAGTTGAATTCTATTCTAATTCTATTCTATTAACTTCCAAGTCCAAGACAATCACATTATAAATTGGACTTTGTAAGAAAAACTGTTTTCTTTTTTAAATGTTATTTTAATTCTCTCCTTAAGACAAGCAAGACAAAAAGCAACTTGTTCATATTCAGGTTTTTTAAATCATGTCAATGAAAATTGTGGGTTTTAATTTCTCTCCAGCAATCAGCGCCATTGCCATGGCAATTAACTGCAGCTGTGCTTACACAGGTGTTAAAATTGAGAGCTGACAAGCAGAGACCTTTGAATGTCATTGGTTGAAACTTGTCATGTGTTTTCTAATCAAACTCTTTTCTCTCTCCCAGAAACATGGACGAATATGTTTGTAGGGCCTTTAATGAAATAAAATTCGAGATATTTCTGTCTATGTAAACCTTTTTTTTTTATCTTTCTTTCTCTCAAAATGAATCTTTATTAAATATTCCTGTGACCACTATATTAAGTACATCCATGGCCATTTTACTGAGGACACATGTAGCAACTTTAGTTACTGGTATCTGTCATCAAAGAAAAGTGCCATGTCCCTTCAGCTTTTTTAGTCAGCTTATTTAACTACAACTTTTTAGCAAAAAGCAACAATCCTACTCTTGCAAAGCCACAATCCAGCATACTGTTAGCACCAGTTACCAATGGCCACCCTTGGTGCTGTTTGCCAATAGGGTTCAGTGGAGACTGTGCTACTGTTGGCCAAAGACAAGAGAGAGAGGCGGGGGAAAGTGAAGAGAGCGAAAAAGAACGCAAGGTTGCAATGTGGATCTGAGAGTATAGACTCTAAATTTAGAGACTATGACTTTACTATGTGAAATTAGAGAGCTGACTGATATGATGAAGAAAAGGAAGTTGGATATATTGTGTGACCAGGAGACCAGGTGGAAGGGAAGCAAGAGTAAGGTGTAGAAACCAAAAGCAATGAAGGAGCGATTATCTTGAAGGAAGAGTACATGAATAGTGTTGTGATGAAGTGTCAGACAGGATCATGAGTTTGAAGCTGAGTATGGAAGGGATCATGTTGACTGGTGTCATTGTGTATGCTCCATAGGCTGGATGTAAGTTAGAAGAGAAAGATTCATTCTGGAGTAAGTTCAGTAGAGAGTGGTACTGAGTGGGAGTGTCCCGGGGAGCGATTGTAGTGTTTGGAGCAGACTTCAATGGACATATAGGTGAAGAAGAGGTGATGAAGAGGTGTTGGGTAAGTAAGGTGTTAAGGAGAGAAAGAAGGACAGATGGTGGTGGATTTTTGCAAAAAAAAAAAAAAAAAAAAAGGGATGGAAATGGCTGTGGTGAACACAGGGTAACATACAAGAGTGGAGGAATGTGCACACAGGTGGAAATTATCTTATACAGATGGTAAAACCTGAAGGACACACATGACTGCAAGGTGGTGACTGTAAGATTACTCAGTGAAGGCAGAGGCATGGACTAAGTGGTGGAAGTTGGAGGAAGTTGGAGTAATATTGCACACAGTTAAGAAAGGAACTGAGACTAGCTCTGGTTGGGGAGGAATAGTTAAGTACAGCTGAGCTGTAGAGTTGAGGGAAACTGTCAAGAAGGTGTTTGGTGTATCCTCTGAACAGAAGAAAGGGGACAAAGAGACTTGGTGGCAAAGGAGGAAAATCTCCAAAGGAAGAGTTTAGCAAAGAAAAAGTGGGATAGTCAAAGAAGATGAATAAAGTAGACAGGAATACAGATTAAGACTAACAACTGAAGACTGTGTTGAGAAGATAGAAGAAGTACTGTGGGAAGACCATGAATAGAAATGAGAGAGAGAGAGAGGAGGACAGATAGACAACAATGGGTGGATCAGGAAGTACAGGGGCTTAGTAATGAGGGAGTGAGGGCATCTATGACAGTGATGAAGAGTAGATGCAATGAGTTCTGATAACATATCAGTAGAAGTATGGAGATATCTATGGGTAAAGACAGTGGACAGTGATCAGAATGCTTTACACAGCTAGAATGAGGAATGGAGAAGAAGTGTGCTAGCATCAATTTTTAAGAACAAGGGTGATGACAGGAGTGGCAGAGAGGTATGTGAGGGAGATGCAGGACCTGTTTGATGACAAGAGAGTGGCCAGGTGTGTGGTAGGTGTAACAGACTGGTTCAGTGTGGGTGTGGATTCGGCTCTGAGCTCCTTCTTGTTTGCAGTGGTGATAGAGGTTGACAGGTGAGGTCAGGCTGGAGTACAATATTCACAACATTGTAATCAGCAGTGAAAGGAAGCAGCTTGAAAACAGCCTGGAGAGGTGGAGGTATGCACTGAAGAACAGAGGCAGGAAAGTAGAAGTAAAATAGAATGCATGAGTGGATGAGAAGGAAATGAGAGGAAAAGTGAACATGCAAGAAGTGGAGATAGTAAATGAGTTTAAATACCTGGGGTCGACCATCGAAAGCAAAGAATAGTACACAAGAGAGGCGAAGAAGAGAGTTCGAGCAGGTGGAGTGGGCGGAGATGAGTGTCAGGGTGATTTGTGTCAGAAGGATAGCAGCAGGAGGGGAATGGAAGGTTTACAAGATTGTAGTGAGACCTGGTGTGTGTGGTTTGGAGATGATGGCATTGAACAAAAGACTGGAGGCCGAGCTGGAGGTGGCAGAGTTGAAGATGTTAAGGTTAAGAACAGACACAATTAGAAATGACTTCGGAAACAAGGTTGAAAGAAGAAGTGTGATTGGCACAGGGGAGTCTGTGTTATGACAAATTCCTTAAATGCTATGACGTAATATTGGTGAGAATGACATATCCGATGTGACAATTGTGTCAAGGCAATTGAGAAAAACTGTAAAACTGAAACAATGCCACATTGGAATAAGATTTAAAAAAGCAAAAAGAAAGAAATTGTGAAACAGACAAAAGAAAAGGTGATCAGTAATTCTGGAACTAGAAACTTGAAAAGCATGGCTGAATAATAAATAAAGAAGAAATGTCAGTGCCTTGCACCAGTCCTACAGTTACAGGTGCGCTTACTTAAAATAATACTATTTTAAGCCTTATTTATTCTTGTATTATTTTAAACAGATAATAAGCAGTTTCTTGTTGTCTATTCATTAAGTCATGACATTGTGCTTTGGAATTACTGCTGTCTAAAACATTGTTGCCTTGCACTCTGCTCAGTTTCTCAAAGCTGCATAAAAAAAAAGCCTTGATATTATTTAACTGAAAATCTGAAAATTCCTTGGAGCTAGTGTTACATAGGAGATTGGGTAAAGCAGGTGATGTGAAGCGTCACTGCTGAGGCATCTCCTTGGGCAGTGATGAAAAGCAGTATATCTTTCAAACAGTTGCCAGCAGTCTTATTACTTTTATCTTAACTTAGCTTTGATAAGGTGTTAATTTTCCTTGTGCAGTGCCTCAAGGCTTTTTTTACTGATATTTGACACCTTGTACTTTTTGGTTACTTTTATTATTTGCCAGCCTCTGCTGATGTGACTCAATCCGCATACAACAGCTTAGCTACATTAACACCCTTCAAATATGTCAAAGTATGATGCCTGATCACACTGTGTGTCTGTATTATGAACCTCTAATAGAAATCTTCCCATGCGACATCAGTGATGCCTGCAGCCCCACCAGAAATCACTAAGTGTTAGACACATTTGGGTCAAATATAAAATTCAGGCTTTCAAGTCACGATTATCTTTAATCTTCTGGGCCAAAAGAGGCCGGGCATTTCAGAGCTATCTAGTCCATGGTATTTTTTATGTATGCAGTTATTTTTCCTCATTCCCAGTTTATCAATTAAGAAAAACACATCAAAGTAGAATTGCTGCTGAGATTTTGACAGTAAGTATTCTAAAGTGCCCAAACTCGCCCAATAATTCCCAAAATACCACCAACCAATACTGAGGTTAATATAGGCATAGCACTTTTATGACTTTAATTTGTAAGCAAAGTGTGGTTTCCTTGTTTTTTTCCCCCCATTTTATATGTATATTTTTAAATGGTATCCTGGGTGTTACTGAGCATATAAACACAAGACTTAACAAGGCAATATACTAATTCAGACTTGCTTTTTGGTTTGTTTTAGTTGCCAGTTCCACCAGTTTTCATTATTTTACAAGTAATAAGCAAGTAATCTCTGATTTTGTGTGGATGAATCACTAAATACCACACTGCCCAATTAGCCTCAGGGGGTCACTGCAATGCAATAGAGCGACACAAATTACAATTATAGGAACTTACCTGTGGAGAAAGTACCATGTCTAAAATTAAATAATTCCAATTGGACTCGTGATTAAAAAACAAGTTAAATTGAATTGTCAGCTTCCTCTATTTTGTTACATTATTGGATGGCCCAAAACTTTGTTGTGTATTTTTCTTTCAATTTGTAATAAAAAATCGGATATTTTCCCGAGGTATTTCCCAATCTTATTTTTGCCTAACATCTAAAAGCCTGGCTAAGGAAAAAAGAAATCTCCATAAAGACATGTACACCAATAACAATTCCATTTTGCAAGTCTCTATTAGCCAATTAGAATAATAACTTTATAGGCACATATATGGCCTGGTGAATGGTCTTATACAATTAACTCCTGTGTGACAGATTTGAAGACCAGCGATATGAGCTGATATGCCACTTACCCAAAATGTTTTATTTCTCAAATGTACATCAGTTATTTACGAAGAGCGATTTGCAAAAGCTCCCTTATGAAGCTCACTTTTCAAAGAATCACAGTCACCCTTATTCATACAGTTTTGAAGGAAATGAAACCCTCTGGCAATAATCTACATTTACTGCTCCCAATCCCCTTTTCTCGTGTATTTTGACACACTCATTTACCTCCAGCGTTCCACCTCATTGGACTGGCAGACCTGATACTGTCAGCTCTGTGGTGCTGAAAGAACCTCTATTTGCAAATGTACTGCGCACTTGCAAAAACTCCCATAGTAGCAAAAACAAAGCATAGTCTATCAAAAGAAAATTGGCTGCTGTTACAAAAAATACTCTTAACAACAAAAGCCCCTCTCCAGATGTTTCCCCTGTGCTAAAACCACTTGAAGTAAAAGTGTAATCATGTAGGAACTATCAGCCTGAGGTTATGTGATGCTGAGCTCTGATGATATCAGAACATTTTACAACTCAGTCTATCATTTTACCTTGCATGGTGTACATAAGGTATAAAACCTGAAGTTACATCTGCATCTCTTTTTTATAATGATGTAGAAAGAGATTCTCACATCGTGAAAGTTGGCACGTATAACTGATGAAAGGTAACGTGTAATCTGTCATTTTCTTAGTTATGAAGAGAAAGGATTTTCCATCCATGTATTTTCTTTACTACTTTTTCAGTTCAAGGCTACGGGGGGGGGGCAAAGTTCATCCCAGTTCTCTACTGGTCTTGTTATAGTTTAACAAGCTAACCAAACTATTGTCGCACTAACACATAGAGACATCATGACCGATCATTCACGCTCACCTTCACATCTACAACTAATTTAGAATTACCAATGAAAAAACACCCAGAGACACAGACAGAGCTGCACACAAAAACAGGTAAGCGATGATTAAATCCGGGACAACTGAACAATAATATAAACAATACACTAAAATAAGTGATTAACACATTTTGAAAAATAACTCCTGGTCCAGCAAACCTTTGAGCGCAGACTCACTGTGCAACCAGCCTAGTGAAATTTGCCCTCAAGTGATGTTCGTGACATCAAAAAAAAGTAGTAACAATAATCGTCACTGCCAGTGCTATCCCTCAGCCTCCTAGCAGACACACCTATCATTTCACAATTCTATGTCATCTTGTTCTCAAGTTATCATATTCGCTAGAATGTCAGAAGACTTACTCTTTGAGGTCAAGGTCACTGAGATTTGAAATTGTCCAGGATTTTTAGTAGATACGCCTATGGTATAAATGTGAAAATCTTAGGTGATCTACTTCTTTAGTTATTGCAGTCACAAGAGTTTCAGAAAACTTGACCTGTGAGCTCTGAGTCACGAACGTAGGTGCCCACACCATCCACTGGCCGGATGACAACAACACTCCATCAGCCTTTTATGACTGAGGGGGAAAAGTCTGTCTTTAGTCAGCGCCAATAACATTGCGTGGATTATGACCGATAAACAGTTTCTTGTAAGTCTAGTGTAGTTCTTATCATAAGTTTATTCATTACTAACATGCTATAAGCAACTGTTTTTCTACTTGCATACTTATTAAACTAAAATAATTCAAAGAAGTAGTTTGCGAGCAAAACTAAACCACAAATGGACCAAACAAAGATATCCAAGGGTTAATCAGGATTACTTTAGATTTCACTTCTAAACATAACATATTCTGTTCTGCTGAATTTTACAAAATTTAGCAAATTTACATTTTCCAAAACACTATAATTTAGTACACTGAATACATCTCTCTGTGTATCCTGTGTAAAACAGTCAAAAATTGCATTTTGTGCGTCACAGTTTGTTAAACTCATCCTCCATGTTTCCATGTTTTTACAGTTTATACAGTGCCAGTGTCAGATGCATACGTATATTATTCTCTACTTATGTATCTGAAGAACTATTAGATGAACAGCAAAGACATTTGATACATCCATGGTACTCAGAATAGGATTCCCTCTGACTTTGTAAGGCTGTGACCTTCCACTGGTAAAATCAGCAGGCAGCCATTTGTGGTTTTCAATGAAAATATGACCGCTGAATGGATTGGTATGAAATTTAGCACAGACATGTTACTGATAGCATGTGCTATGATAAAAACACCCATGTGGACTAGGCAAAGATCATATCTTATATCAGCACTTTAGCCTTTGTAAAACGTTTTTCATTATATGATAAATAAATTGAATATTTGCTGCCTTGTATAATCACCATGAATCAGCAAAAAAAGAACTAAAGATTATAATGCCTCATATAAAAGACTTATGATGGTTTTACAGCCGGTAAGTACACATCCTATTATTTATGCCAAGCAAGAAGCAAACTGAGGCCAGAGTGGGTACATTTAATTTCTCAGCTGATCATGGAGATAAATTCTATTTACAGCGTGCACATGAGGAAACTGAGAAAGATGGAGCAGCTGAGGAAAAAAGAGACACAGAAACCAAGTGAGAGGAACCGTTTCAGGATGATCGAAGGTTTTATTTGGTCATTTTGACAAACCTTGTTGTAACCACAATAGTGCAATGCCAGGAAACTAAATGGAACATTCCCTCGCCACAGTTCATGTTTCCATATAAAAAATGGTTGTCTTACAGATGAGGTGTGGCCTACTTGCTAGCAAACTAACACAGATGCTAAGGCTCTTAGTTTGGTGTGTAGTACTACTAGAATTCTGGTTGGACTGTAAGTCCAGGTACAAGTGGAGTACTCGTATTCCAATTGTAACATTGTACAGTTACATGAGTTTTTTTTAATTAAAAATAATTGAATCCTTACATTATTGTACACTTTAGTACAGCGGTCCCCAACCCCCGGGGCTCAGACCGGTACCAGTCTGTGAGTCATTTGGTACCGGGCCATAAGAGATGAGGCTCAGGTGTGAAATGTATGGTTTTCAGGGTTTTTATCGGTTTTCAGCATTATTTTGTTATCGTTTTTATCATTAACTCGGTTTTCCTGGGTCTTTTCTTGTGTGTTATGAATAAATCTTCTTTTTTTCAGTACCGGTACTAGTTTTATTTTGTTTTATTTATCTGCGACACCTTAAAGGCCGGTCCATGAAAATATTGTCGGGCATAAACCGGTCCGTGGTGCAAATAAGGTTGGAGACCGTTGCTTTAGTACACAGAGCATCATTTTTTTAATAATTGTGCTGTTTGACACCTGAACCTGAAACACACTGGAACTTACAAGCTATTGTGTAACAAAACAAATACACACAGTATTCATACATACTTTCAACATGAGATCAGTGTGCAGACATGGATATGACAACCTTAAGAAAAAGACTACATCTGTAATACAATTATCCTGGATTTGTCATTCTGTGTCCTGTAGAAAAATGTTCTTGTAATAGCTTAATTAGCTATGTCCACACATTGCTTATATCACTTAGCGATGTGGAGCTGTTAATACCTGGTTAAAGCCTGAAAGTTTTTCAAGCCAAGAGTGAACTGGAAATATTAGAGTACTGATATTTAGTGTATTTTTAGATCCTTTTGTAAACAATATTTTTTTCTTGCTCTTTCAGCCCTAAAAAATAATGCTAACAACTGAACTGTTGTTTTAGAGAATCATTACACCACTACCGCTGAGGAATTAGGTGGACTATTATAAAGACTTATATAGTTAACTCATAAAGGTAATCCAGTGTGCCCACTGCAGACATTTCATATGATTATAATGCTGCTTCAACTAGTAAAGAGGACCCTCCCTGTTGTGCTAAAACCACATGGATTTATCAACTGTAAACGAGTGACTCTATTTTAATTGTGCATGGCATGTTTAATGTGTGCAGCAGGCAGGAATTGACCCAAAATGCAGACTCATGGAGGCAAAAAAAACCCCCTCAAAAACTCACATGAAACTAAACAGGCAGGCAGAACACACAGCGGGGTATGAGGGAGAACAGAGGAAGATGCAGACAGTAAATGCAAGGGAGGAACAGGACAAAGAGGAAACACCTGGGAAACACGGCTAGCACTAATCAAACAGACGAGACAAGGGGAGAAGCAAAACATGAGCAGGACCAAATAATAAATAAGATCACCACAACCAGAAATACTGAATAAACTCAAGAGCATAAGTAAACTAAACTAGAAAATGCAAGGTACAGAAAACGTAAAAGAAGACTTCGAAACACTGGGTCTATGACCCAGGGACCCTAATAGTGGAGGCATTGGAGAAGATGTACCTGGAAACACCATGCATTCTCTGACTAAGGTACAGGAATTGCTCCTCAAATGTTTCACCACAATTTTGTTGAAGTAGGTAAGTTTCATGTTTTATGTACAAGGATAGTTTGACCACCCAAGGAAGAAAAGTGTATCATCTGCTCTCTGTTATACTTTTAGATGAGAATGTCATGTTTAAAATGCTGATCTTCTTCAGTGTGCAAAACACCAGTTGCTATTAATCTAATTTTTTATACTCAAGCCAATTTCCGTCTTCTTATGCTCCATTTTTATGTTTCATTTCATACATCTACTGACCAGTTCACACATTCAAATGTGTTTTTTTTATTACTGAGCTATGCTCTTCATTGAACATCTTATAGTAATCCAACCCTAAAAATGTTTAGTTAGCTCAGTTTAACCTGATGTTTTGAAGGTCCATGTAACAGGAATTACATGAACATATTTTCTTACTGTGGAAGAAGTATATTCATGAAGACTAAAAATGAGTTCAAAGTGTTTCTTTACTGCAGAAGTGAACTAAATGAAACTCTGTGAAATAGGCAAGAATTACAGCTGTTACAGATGATGAGCTCTGAAACAGTTTGAAAAATGCCATCATAGAAAATAATCTTGACTTGACTGAAAGGAAAGAGTATGAATATGTGGCTGATTAACAAACTCGACGTGTGACTTTTAGGTGTTATCATCCTCCATGTTTCACTTTTATTAGAGAAGATCCATCAGTGTTAAGGACTTTCTTCCCCTTGTATTAACAGTATTTTGGAGAATCTGCCGCTATAGAACCAGTCTCAAAGTCCCTTTTCTCAAACACAGATGCTGTTGATTGGCTGGTTTTATAATCAGTCTTATATTCAAGCCAATATGGTAATAAGCTCAGTTAAAAATGAACAAAAAGTCTTCAATTAATCAAATTGTTGCCACTTTAGAAATTTCCAAAATATGAGCCAGTTTCAGTTTCTTCCAGTGATGTTCAACAACCTTGTGTACGTGTGTGTGTGTGTGTGTGTGTGTGTGTGTGTGTGTGTGTGTGTGTGTGTGTGTGTGTGTGTGTGTGTGTAGACCAACGATAACATTAATTGATGCCTGTGATCTAGCAGATGTTTTGCTGCATCTTATGGGGTTCTTAGGCCACAGCTGAGACTTGGGAGCAAAAGCTGTGTGTACAGTTTCTAAGAACAATGCACTGCACAAGCTTTAGTGCTTGTTTGTTTATCCTACCCTTGAAGCTATCCTTCTTAGCTGGCGCAAAGACAACAGGACAGCATTTTTTATGGTTGGGTTGCATCCATCAGACCCACCAATAACCTTGTGTTTGTAGAGGAGATGGAACTCAAAAATATCCCTTTACTGCTACATGTCTCTGGCAGTGAACCGAATGACAGCAATAAGTAAACCAAAAAGATCACAACAAGAAACAAAAGTCAAAAGTTGATGTGTAACGTAAAATAAGAGGAAAAAGAGAAAAAAAAATTCTGCTATTTCTACTATTCAAGCGTCACATGTGCAGTCTACTGTATTTGTAGAAACAGGACAGTGTCGAAGTACTCCAAATGTAAACATGGATTTCAGGAAGCTTTATCTTCTGTGATATTGGTTTGTGAATTGTTAATTTTTAAATCGTTTCTTAATTGAATGTTATTTTTTGTTTAATCAGGTGCTATACAGGTACAATAGCAGCATCACTCTGATTCAAAGAATGACAGGATATTATACAGCTGTCAGGAAAAGTGAAATTAGCTATGGAGACTGAAAGTATTTTGTACCATGCTAACAGCAGCTTTATGTTTGGGCTTTTTTTGTGTTTGTGTATGTTTTTATCTTTACAATCTTTGGCAAAGGAGCTATTCCACACTCAGGAGAATTAAAACCTCTCTTGGGAATACAGTGTAATAACACTGCTTAAATGTGTTGGGCATGGTCTTGATGGGGAACAGGCTTGTCTGAGAAAGACATTAATAATTACACTAACAGTTTATATCTGTTAGCGTATGAAAAATGGCCAACATTTCAAAAATGAGTTGTAGTTATCGGTTGTTTTTTTTCATGTTTGAGCCATTTCACAAAGTCAATTTCATAACTGCTTTAAAAAAAAAAATAAATAAAGAATAGACTCAACATAAAATAGCATTGTGTAATGTGTCACTTTCTTTAGTCACATTTTTGCTTTTCTCCACTAATGCAGTGCTTCTGAAGAGCCAGGTCTGCCTCGGTCCATTCTGAGAATCAGCCATTTACACTAGTTTGATAACTGAACATTACACTGATTTACATACAGCAGGTGTAGACAACGGTGGGGATAATTTACATGGAACTGTAATCATGGCAGACACGACATATATAAACAGAGCAGACTGTAGACTGCAGACTGTTTTGTCAGGTAAAAATCTGTCTCTCACCAAACTGCAAAAGTTCAGTAATGATTATGTATTTTTTTCTTAATGAACAGTGTGTGTGTGTGTGTGTGTGTGTGTGTGTGTCTGTTTCTTTGTTTTTCACATCATGCAAAGAATGCTCACTTGAGACTCGATAGGTTTTTTTGTTTGTTTTTTGTCATAGAAGCAGAGTTGTAATAACTGGCTGCCAATAAGTCAAAAATGTTGTGCTTTTATTTGTAACTTATCTTTTACAGTATGTTGTGGTACTGTATTATACTGTGTTTGCTGTAACTATCCTATATTGTATGATGCTGTTTTCTCTGCACTGTTGTGTTGTGATGTCCTGTTTGATACGACATATTTCATCATACTGGCTCCGCTTGTACTACAATGAACTGAACTGACTTGAAGTCAAATGTATATAAATGTGAGAGGTCAAAAATTTGGCCATGCAAGAGAAGAAGATAATAAAGAATCTTAAAAGGAAACCTAAAATCATCTTTCAGGGATAACAAAGCAGTTTGCCAAATTTAAATAAAAACAGACATACAGAGGAAAATAAAAAACACCTTTTTCTTAATCAGCTGCATGCAGAGAAAACAAAAAGCAAGTCAGGTTTTCTTGTCAACAATCAACAAATCATTCAGTGACCTCAGTGGATTCACAACAAAACACCAACACATTTCAAAAACAGAAAGGTCAGATTACATTTGACAGAACTATGGAAAAAAAATGTATGGTCTGATGAAATAAAAACAGAGAGAAAAATACAAAGAAAAACTCAGAACCCAAAGTATACATCTGTCAAAGAGTGGCACTTCTGTTCTGTCTTTAGCATGTATGGCTGCCAATTGAACAGACCATGGGTGAAGTCTCACTGCTGGCACAGACACAATGATAAAAGCAGACATGTGCAAGAGCTTTCTCTGTGCTCATGCTTGGTAAAATACTTAAAAGCTACTTAAATAGCATTTCATCACTCAGCAGGAAAACAATCATGCGGCCGAAGCAACTGAAGAGCTTTTCATGGTGAAGTGCTGGTATGTCCTTAACTGACTTCAGTCACATGATCTCAATCTGTCATTTGAGCTACATTTCAACTAGTGTAGACCAGATGAAAGCCAGAAAGACCCCACAACAAGAGCTGAAGATAGCTGCAGTGAATGCCCAGGAGAGAATCACAAGACAAGATACAGAACTTCTGCTGATGCGTGTTGGTCAAAGAATCCACGCAGTTCTTTTTCCACAAATATTAAATATTTAGAGACCTTGTATGAAAAGGGTTATATCACCAGCACAGCATAAACCTGTTTAAATTAAAGCTAAGACTTGGCATTTTAATGTAGCATCCATTATTTTTATTTCAAATTGAATGTGCTGAAGCACAGTGCAGACAAAACAAATGTGTAACTCTAAAAATACTTCAGGCTAGGAATATATACATTTCACAAAAAGGTTGCAATGCCTTTTCATGCATTGCTCTTTATTATTGCTGTTACACATACAGAATGCATATCGGTAAAGCTAAATAGAGACATTAATAAATATACAACTAATCTTGAATTTATTCTTTTAAGTGAAAACTTTTTATCCAAGACTATGTGGTGACAGAAGTATATGAAGTGCATTACTTAGCCTGATTCATTTGCTCAGTAACTTTTACAGTCTTTCAGAATTTTGCTCAGAGCTTTGTGTTTTGTTAGTGATTGGTAGCTGAGATTTCATGATTTTTATGCATAAACTCATACTATATGAAATAGCCATCAGTTATCCTCAAAAAGCCCAGTTTTTACAAGAATGTAAATGAAAAACGTTCCCGTTACCATAATCCAAAACAAAAAACACCAACCAGAAAGTTTTAATATTCATCCCAATGACGAATCCAGACACGACAATCGTGTGCTTTAAAAGGTTATGAACATGTGCCTAGATCAACAGCACGAGGTTAAAGTGAGATGTGTAAGATGTGCTTTCCATCTTCAGCGTGACAATATTGAATGCCTGGAAAAAAAAAACTGTGGGGAAAAACTAATTGCCTGACCTTTATCGACTCCTCTGGAGGAGACACACGCCAATGTGCATCGTCCCTCCTTACATCCGCATAATTAACGTCAATCGATCGGACTCCCCTTTTTCTCTCCCCTGATTGGGACTGATGTGCAGAGTTGGGGAGTGACAGCTGTCGTGAAAAGTGACACTAGGCAGATTCATTACCCTGTGAATCAATAGCACTGCTTAAAGGCAAAAACTGAGCAAGCCAAGGAAAATCCATCACAACTCACAAACAGAACTGGGATATCAATCAAAAGCACGATTGACTATCTTTATTTGGATATCAATGGCTTTGCCCAACACATTGATTTTGTCATGGTGCCTTTCTTTAGATAAACACTTAATTGTCAGATCAAGTAAGATGAACATCTTGCAACACATGGTGATTTAGAAAACATCCTGTTCTAATTGAAAACCAGAGAGTAACTTTTGTTCTCAGTGCAAGTGGACAATAGCTGAAATAGAATACTCTTTTTAAAATATAGCCAGGATCTAATATCTTATTTCAAATGTGTGAAGTTTACTTGTGCAAAAACTAAACATTTAATCGTACAATAAATTGACTCAAGTCTGTAGGCTGCTCCAGTATCACAAATTCTTATCATGTTGAAACGTCCATATAGAACCTAATCCTGAATTTCACCACCTAAGGGGTCTAACAGCTTTATTTCCTCCCAGGAGCCCAACACCTTCTTCACTGTCAACCCTCACATGATTTGCATACAAGGTTAAGAGGTCACAGACTCAGCGGTGTAGTCTGACATTTTAATTCTGTGCAGACAGCCAGAGTGTGCCCTCGTCCTTTCCCTAACCCATCTTCACTGCTTTGTCTGAAAGGTGAAGTAATACTAGGCATGGTTGGTATTCATCTGCAATAGGAAGCATAAAAAGGGAACAAACTTTAATTGAACATGTGTCATTAAAGGAGTGTGAATGCATTGGAGAGCGATATATTACCAAGGACAGATTTAAAGGAACAATATCAGTCCACTTTAAAAGAAATAATTAATTCATTACATATTGTGCTTGTATCATTTTTTTACTTCCCTGTCTGTGGTCTTGGGAAACATGAAGAGCCCAGCTCTGTTAGGAATACTCTCTGAGAAGAAATGAGCCTTTTTCAGGCCACAGGAACAGAGAATTGAGGCTGGATCGCAGCCATCACTTCTGACATCCTCTAAGCAAAAGTAACACAATTTACGTACTGGTGTCATACATTTTTTTACAACTGGTGAAAAATGCTGTGATCTTCATGTGTGCTGACATTTCTCCACATACCTCTCCTTTTATAGATGACTTGAAAGATATATAGTTATGAAACAAACATTTTCACAATATTTAATTGTATGCATGACATATTGCTTTGATGGCTCCACATCATCCCTCCTGCACTGCCATTTTCCTGTGAATGAAAGCATTTATTAGCTGGACTCTGTAACTCTGCAGTGTACAAAAAATGAGCAATGTGTGTTCATTTTACTGAGTGGGACTGGAATCTGTGGATTCGGCCTGGTGAAAGGGGCAAAGGTGTGCAGTAGTGGTGTTGAATTTGTGACTAACAAGCCATGAGCCAATGAATGTGCAGCTTCATCAGATCCACCCCTGGCACATCACACCTGCCTTTAAAGCACCAGGATAGTGACTGGGGAAAAAAAAACCCAACATCACCCACTGGTTTTTCTAAACAATGGTGACAAGAATAATTGAAAAGACGTGGCAACTCTATCACTAGCTCCACTTCTCACACTCACGAGTTACAGTCCAGTAAGACATGACTCCGCTACGCCTCTTTATGCAGATTTTTTAAGCTGTTGGAACGTGACACCTACACTATGAAACGAGGTGATAACAGCTGATTGAGCCTACTAGTAAGTGTAGGAGGGTGCACTCTAGCTAATCTGTGGGAGTGACAACAACTGATAACGACTATTTAATGGGCTGATAACATCTGAAGCAGGTGACTAATGACTCCAATCCACTATTAATTAATCTAAGAATGATGAACTGGTTTAGTCTCTCTGCGGTAATTTGTCTCCACACCAGAATCTGAATAAACAGATAAATGCAGTTGAGACAGGAGACTGCCAGCTGAGAGCTACACGATGAAGGGAGCACGTTGCTATCTTAGACACAGGTATTGATTATATGGAGGGACATTGTTACCAAATTACATAGATACTTAAAAATAGTTATTTGTATCTATGTGGCGCTTCAGATCATCATCCTTACATCATGTAATGCAATGATACTTCTCATATTGTATTATTTCTTTGAGAATAGTTTATGTTATTATGTCATGTTTTAAGACTTGAAGAAATTGCTCAGTTTGAAGAATACGTGTGAAATGTTGCTTCTGTCATTTAGTACATGAGGTGTAGTGGCTGTCAACAGTGAGGATTTATCACACCACTAAATATATGTGCAACATTTGATCTCAGCTTTTGTTTGCCACATAATGTTCAGCTCCACGTGAAAATATGCCATGTGCCTATAATTACCTATTCTGGAGAAAAACAAGGATTTTCTCACAGATGTTGTCCCCTAGGATACAGGCTCATTTGATCAAGCCTTTATTTTGTAGCCACATTTATTTCATTATTTTGTGGTCTTAGATTTTTTATATTTCCAAGTTACTGCTTTGACAGTTCTGGGCATGCAGGAGTGATACCATGTGTTTGTCAGTGCTCATTAGTTAACATTTACTGTCTGTCAGCATACTGAAAGGACACACTCCACAGAAAACAGTCCGTCAGTAATACAGTGTAAAGTGTCGATACAGATTAGTCAAAATAGATGAAAAAGAAAATTTCTTATTTTATTTTATTATTCTAATTTAAAACAGATATGTTTCTGTAAGACTTTATTTCTGTGTTACAATGTTTTTATTAATTTCATGTGTTTTTTAAAATATATTAAATACATTGTCTAACAAGCGAGATAGCCAACTGTGTGTTATTTTAATAAGTATTTTTTATTTATTTATATTTTGCTTTGCTATAATAAGGCACCCATGGTTTTCCACCACTCAACACAGCATCCCATTTCCAAACAGTCAGAATACAACACAGAGTCCTGCCCAGAAGTCTTGAATGACCACCTAATTTTTTCTTTGTTTTTGTTTGGAAAATGGGAAACTGGTGAAGCTATTTGGTGAAACCAGCAAACATAAATAGAAATATAGTGTATGAGGCAAAAACAGAGTAAATGATATTTGATATGATCACTTTTACTCCTCAACACAGTTTGAACTCTCTCAAGCTTAATTGTAATGTATATAACTGAATGAAAACGTCATCATGAAAATCCTGCCAGTGAGACCATTTCTGATGGAGCTTTGGTGAACAGTAAAAAGATCTACTGAACGTCAAGATGTATCTCATAGGTGCTATTTTTTTTTAGCCCTGCCACTTCTTTATTATTTCTTTATTTCTACTTGTCAGTTTAATCATTTTTATAAGGTCACATTGCACACTACGTCAAGATACACAAGTTTTTTGGTAACAGCATCTTTTGACACTTTGTTGGTGTAAAACTACTGTCATGCCTGTCAAACTGTGTTAACGTAAAGGCATGGGAGGCTAAAGCGATGTGAAGAAATTATGTGGGGGGTTTTGGCAACAGGCTGATTAAAAAAAGTACCCAAAGATACAATTTAAATCTTTATTTTTGCTGAATTTTCTGTTATGTTTACGCTGGTTCATCCCTTGGGTTAGATGTTGTTTTTTTATGCTTGAATGATTCACAAGTGTTAAGTGACTAAGCAAGTCAAAATCCTTTACCATGAAAATGGTCAGGTATAAGATAAGTAGGCCAAAACTGTTGAAAACTCAATGTAAGTAAAATAAACTCTAAGCAGCTCTGATGTATGTAATAGCTGATATGATACCAGAAAAACTATTTTAAAATAAAGGAATTTTCCATGTTAATTTATAAAAATGCTTTTCCAAACAGTGCATTTAATTCTTACCGTTTCTTCCCATAAATTTAAGTATAATAGATAATATGCTGGCAGAAAACCAGGACATTTTCTATTTTTGTCTTTTTTTTCTACAGTGCAGAAGGTACTTGAGTGTAAATTAAAGCAGCAATTTCACAAAATAGATGCATATATGAAAGAAAAAAAAAATCCAAGACCATCTACTTTTCATGTCAAATGTGGCCTTGTGCATTTTTTTAAAATTCTTGCCAAAACCAGGGTGGAATGAAATAACTAATGAGAGATTCATTTTAAGAGTGTCTTAGCTCTCTATTTTATCTGAAGCAACCCAGCCATAAAATGATGCCATTCAATGGGCCATTATACTCTAATCAGCTCAGAGGAGCTGAGAGTCTTTTACTTGGATTGTTAAACTCACCTTGAATGGGAATCCACACAACAAAAAGTAAATTACCGCTTGCATTCAGTACATTAGAAATATATGTTTTTTGTCATCAGTGTGAACAAAAGGCAAGCTCTTCTTTCATCTCTTTATTTTTGATCTTTGAATAAATCAGATTTTATATCCAGCATTTGATGTTTGCATAGTTGTGAGGTTCTTCTGCTTCTGTATGGAACTGACATAATGATTTTCATACTTGTGAAGCAGGAAGTGTGCCTTAAATTAACTGCAATAAAGTTGAAAGGTGGCATAACTAAGGGTTAAAGAAGCTTACACTTATACTGAGAAAGGTGACTGGAATACCTACTGATTCATACAGTTTCAGATTAAACTGAAAGAAGGGAAGGATCATATCACTCTTTGAGACCATTGACCCACTCGTTGAGCTGTGCTACTAATTTGCATGCCTGTTCTAACTACTCACTGAATACTTCTTCTTAATCTATAGCCAAAACTGTAATTTTATGGATTCTGCTTTCTACAGCTGGTTTGAATTAACCAGACAATGAACATAAAACGCAGAATCACCATGTTCTCACATTTAATCAGGCTGAAAATGAATAAAAAATGATCTCATCATTGTAAGATCACCCGAGGGAACACAATTTTGTTAGACCTTATTCATGGTTGGTAGATCTGCACTTTTTGTGAGCAGAAAATGGAGTTGATTGTACGGGGCAAAGGTGACTGGGTTCCGTTGTAAAGCAATGAAACGGAGCTGGGGTCTCAAACGTCCACATCATTTAAATTTAGGAGTTGTCTGATGAGCCCTGACAGACTGTGGTCATTCCTGTGGGGTGAGCTGCTATTGTTGCCAGCACAGATGTGGAGGGAGCTAAATGTGAACATATGGTCCTGGAAACCACACACAGGCATGCATGCATGTGAATGCATTGACATACATGTACCTTGCACACACACAAACTGTGGTTTCAGAGGGACTGAGAAAAGGCCATCCTGCTGTGCTGAGCTCCCTCCCACCTGCTCCTCTGGGCACAGGAAATATGGACCCCTGGAACGGTTAGTTGTTCACTTCTGTCATCGTGTTCCCTGCACATACATCTATCACACGCCTCCTGCGTTCTTTCGGAGTAAAAAGACTGACATGGGTGTGGAAAATCATAAAGAGAGGAAAGTGGGCGATTGAAGCCGAGAAGGAGGGAATTGGACTTCAGTTGATGAGGGAAGGTGAAGAAATTGGCACAATGGTAGGGGTACGAGTATGAGGAGTATGTAAAATATAGTGCAGAGTGGGTGGAGGGGTGTCAACAGGGATAATAGTAGTCTTGAAGATGAGGGTGTGCTAGCTTATAAAACAAAATCAGCTGTGAAATGTTGGAGCTTTCAACAGGAACATTTAATACAAAACAAACTGATGCAACTTAATTATTATTTATAATATTTGTGTCACTGGATATTTGCCTGCAAGAGCTTTTCAGCTTAAGCGTACCCTTTTTTGAAACACCCTATGGTCTTTAGTAACCATGAATAATGTTAAAGTATTCAATTATAATAAACAGCAGAACTTTTCAAGTTGCTGAGAAGCAGCTAGTATAAAACGTAGCCTTGATTATAACATGTCACTAGTTATCTGTCTGTCCCTGCAGGCACATGGGAAAAAGACAGGTAGATACCCTAGACAGTCTTACTTTTCATCTCAAAATGGTCAGTGTATTGAGAACAAATCCCTCTTTTTCTGAAAATCTATTTTCTATAGAAAGTACAGCTCAACTATTTTTCTGTTAATGCAAAATATCAGAAAAAAACATCTAAAATGGTTTGATTGTGTAAAATCCTTCTCCTTTCATTGATGTCTGAATAAGTTAGAGTGTTTAGACATGTTTGGTGGGTAGTGAATGATGTTAGCGCTCCACAGCTTCTAAAGCCTCACTTGAATCACATGATGCTTGAAGTGCTTTATTGTTAACTGTAAAAATATCCATCTTTTTTCAGCATATACAGATTATTAAATGATATGTTTTTGCTTTTGGAGAAGAAACATATAAAAGTACAAATTTTAAACCCTCTGACTCAACATGAAAGCAAAAATATTTAGGTTCAAGTAATTTAAGCACTGAAATAGTTTTGGATTCTTACAGTTTTCTTCTGTTCAATAAACTTATATATATATATTTATTTATTTATTTATTTTTTAAATAAGAGAGTGTTTCTTTCTTTGTCTTCCAGTTTCTTCTCCCTCAGGACTAGTGCATCATTTCCTGCACCCTTCTTGTCCTTCTTTGTTAAAACCTTGCTTGACTTTTGCTTTTTCCTGTAAGTGCCTGTAATGATACAATCACTGTACAGGCACTGCTCTCGCTCTAACCAGACTTTCCCCTGCAGTGACTCTGCAGGCTTTCTCTGCAAGCAACTCAGCTTCCTGTGCCTTTTTTATTACATTTGTTTTGATACAGTTAAACATTTTTGAGTGTAACTATGGGTTAAATGTACACCGTGTAATTTTACAACAATTCAACTCCGCATTTTATTCTGTAGCTGTATGGTTGTGTGTTTCTGTGTGTGAAATGCTTTCTAACTTGGAAAGAAAGAAACAAAATTTCCTTGGAGAGAACAAATTTTATTATTTGTGGATGCTTTTTTCTCAGAAACATTTTGAATACTTCTCTGGGTGAGTTCATGAAACTCATGTGATTGTGACAACAGCTATGTTGTGGCAATTTTTGGGATTGCTTTTTCATTTGTAAGCACGACTTTTGTGATGTTTATCATTAAACTGACATGTAATGTAGGTCCTTTATCTACCTTAGATAAATCAAGACAATCCTTAGCTGGGCGGTGGCAGCTTTCATTTTCCTTGGGATATCTGTCGCAGCTGCTTTAAGCCAAAAGAAAAAGAAAACGTGTGAGAAAAAACAAATCCCCTGGGAGAACAAGAACAACACAATTAATACAAAAACAGCTCAGCAACCACACATATATTCAGAAGTAAGATTAAAAAAAACAGTGGCTGATTATCTAGGAAACATCTTCTACCATTGTTTACTGTCATTAACATCTTGTTTTTCAGTACGTGGGGGGACAAAGCGTTCTGCTTGAATCGTTGAGTGTTTAAAACAATGTTTTGTGGTTCATTAACAATCAATTACTGATTCAAATGTAATTTCTCAGATTTGCAATTATATCTTGTGTTTGTATTATTCTTCAGTTTAAAATTGACAGAAGTTCTTGAATAATTGGTTGAATATCGTCACATGTCCTTTTTCTGCCAGTAACTTACAAAAATAAAATAAAATAAAAACTTGCATGTCTGTCTTTTAGCATATGAATCAACTCTCTGAATACCCGAGTGTAAAATAAAAATGAAGAAACCATGTTTGGTGAGCAGAATATTCAACTTTGACTGCCTTCAAACCCAGACTAATGATCTGACCTGATTTTTGAGAGACCATCTCGCTCTCTTTTCTTCATTTTTTTCTGGTTTTTATTTTAATATTTCCATTTCCATTTAGACACATTTTTGTTGTGTCTTTTTGTTTTGTTTTGATGATTTTGCTGCAAAAAAAAAAACACAGAACCAAAATGTGCACAAGATGTGTAAATAGTACCCTCTCCTTGCTTTTTCTGTGTACTACGTGGGTGAATGAGATGAATGCCCACATTACACACAGAGTGTTGACAAGTTGCAGTAGTTTTGGCAAATGACAATAATGAATCATGCTGCTGTGATAATGATCAGAGTGAGCTGGTGGGGATAGCATTTTGTCAATAATGTGCTTCCTTTATTCTGAAAAGCCTCGTTATGGACATAAATACACACCACTGCTTTTTAATGGGTTAATTAAGACTATATCATTGGCAGCAGATGATACCATGAACACAGCCATCAGTCTAATTTAAATTCTTGAAACCTTGCATTTGCCAGCCTAATCACACCAGTGTTATTGGTTTTCGCAGCATTTCTGCTGAGCACTCCAGTGTTTGTTCTGTTGATGTTTAAATCTTCATCCTCCCATTCTTATTACTGTTTTGGGAATCTATTATTCCAGCCATGGTATACATTTCTGTCAGTTTTATAACCCAATTCAGCATGAGAAGATGAAAATAATTGTGCACCGTAATACAGTCATAAACTGCATCCAAGCTGATATATTGCACTGATTTGGGAGTTGTTTTTCTAAATCCTTTTTCTCCCCTCAAAAAATGCACAGCTTGCTTGACTGCATTTAAGGCAAACAGTAACTCAGTAACTTGGAGAGGGAGAAAAGCAGACAATGTTCCTCATCAGAAAATAAACATTTTGTGATGTAGTGCAGATTATTTTAAAGTACCTGAATATATCAGTGCACCATGGTGTGACACGTCACAGTCACACTAAAATATTCTCCATGACATTCTAACAAAATTCAAAAGTTAAAAATTGCATTCCAGCTTTTAATTGTACTGCACTACAATAAAGCAAGTGTTGATAACATCAGGTTGGTGATTAGTTTTGTCCTGTTAATGACAACAACTTCAATTCAGATGACTTCAGTTAAGAGTAACTGCAAATATGAGCATTGCTGCCCGACCAGTACCCTGTTTCAGTTTAACATTCGTGGCAGATGGCCGCCCCTCTCTGAGCCTGGTGGAAAGGGAAAAGACAAAAGCTAAATATAAATATTCAAAGGCAGTGTAACATTTTGACATGTGGCAGCATGGCCATAAGCAGCTATAAGTCTCGGCCTAAGTAACAAATGTGATGAATCAATGTGTGACACTCTAAATGGCTTTTACTTTGAAAAGACTACAGGAAATCTAGGTTATGGCCTACGCTGGGGTGGAAGAAACAAAAAACAACAAAAACAGCTGAACTAAAAAATGAAAGCAAAAATCAAAATCAATATTTCAAACAGAAAAAAACAAACAAGACCCAACCAATGAGCCAAAACATGTAGTGTCCACACTTCAACATCCAGAGACGTGCATATGTTAAAGAAGAAGAGCACTCAGACAGTGCAACTCCCCTCACAGAGCAAGGACAATATGCTTGTTATGGCATCATCGTGACTTCGTAGGCTGTTATATTTAAAAATAAAAGGTGCGTCGTACATATATATCATTATATTATGATTTCTTGAAAATCTTTTTCAACTTTGAGCTGTGACACTAACAATGGAGGTCAAGGTCAAATTCTTAGCCAACCAAAATACTCATGTTTCACAAGACTTAGTATATTCCTGTGAAGTGTGAAGACGATGTATAAAAATTGTGGGTAACATAAAGTTTTTACTGATTTTCACATTTGTTGTTGGTATCTACCATCACACAATATGATATCTTGAAAACTGTGCAGGCTAGACTACTAACGAACACACAGAGAAACAAACAAACAGAACAGGTTGCATATTCTCTCCCTTCGGGAAGCAGAAAAAAATAAAACAAAAACTCAGCGTTTCAACGTCAAACACAGGATTTCTGGCAGAAAAGTTATTAAGCCTGGTGGTTGCAACTGGTGATGGAGGTGAAAGGTTAGGGTGGGTTAATGTTTCAGCACATCCACCCAGTATTGCTTTTGCTAATTGTGTGCTGTAAATTGAACAGCAGTATAGGTACAGCTGTTTCCACCTCTGTGCAGATACAGTGGGTTAGACACCGGGGAGTGTATTTTTCACTTCTAGCATTAAAGAAGAGGTTATGGGCTGTCAGTGCGAGAGCACCAAATTATGTCTCGGTCACATACAGAGATGCATGATTTAAACTACAGTAATTATTAGTCAACATAAATGGATCAATATGAGCTCAACCGGTTTGGCAATTTAAATCATAAACATTCTTCTTATTATAATGTCTTTAGTCATAACATTGGCCTTTATTCATTTTCACCTTCTTCAGTGGGTTGTTTGAGCATGCTCACTCTACAAGGAGTCAAATTATGTATAATTAACTCTAACACCAAGCTAACAAGATGCATTAGCTTAGTGGTTGTTCATGCTATTTACAGAAAAGTGGCATAAAATGAAACTCTTCTGTGCAGCATCAAGTAATAAAATTCTTACCGCAAACTCAAACTCAGTCGAATAAATCATCTTTAACTCACTCTGTGGAAAATTATCTGTCTTCTTTATTTCTTGAAAGAAAAAAGTGATACTGTCCAAAATAGGACAAATATACACATCAATAGCTCTCATCTCCCTTCTCTAAGAGTTGCCGAGACTAAAACTCACTTTCAAAGACTTGCAGAAATTTTCATGGATAACTTTTGTGCTCCACCCTTGACTCAACATGCCTTTTTCTCCTTAAGTAAAATTCACCCAACCTCTGGGAAAGGGCAAAATGAAACTTAGAAAGCTCCAAGTCATTTTGACATGAATATCTCTTTCATTTGCAGACGTCTTCGGAGCATTTAAACAGAGTGTGAACAGAATCTCAAGAAACATCTTCAGCGTTTAGTTTTTTAAGTTAGACAGTCCTTGAGCAGAAAAAAAACCTTTCATCCAGCAAATGTCAAAAGTTGGCAGCTTTTTCCTCAGCGTTTGACAGGAGGTTACCGTTATGAAGCACAAATGCCCCAAATCCTCACAGAAATATTTGTGATCTCTCTTCCAGCTCTCCTGGTGGGTAAAAAAGCTTCTGGCATTCCACATTCTCTGTGCGGTATTTTGAATAATAACAACATGCTCCACCATCCTGTGGCCATCTGCTCACGGAGGCAAAGAAACAGGTTTTTCTCTGTCCAGGCGGTAAATGCCATTCAATATCAGTTATGACCAAAGAGTGGCAGGTTGAATCTGGTCCTCCCGAGTGACCATGTGCTGGTAATTACATGGAAACTCCAGCCTCTGCGCTCTCAGCTGTGACATTTGCCATGAAAATAATGATGATAATAATACTTTTATTTGTATCACACTTTCTTTATTTAAACAGTTACAAAGTGCTTCACAGTTTAGATAAAACTTACATTAGAGAAGTGTAGATTTACCCCAGTACATATAAACACAGCTAAATCCCAAACATCAAGTCACTGATGTCGGCACTTTACCTGCAGGAATAAGAACAAGGCAATGCTTCCTGTTGTTTTTCGTAGTTCTTTTTATTGACACTATTCTTGTGCCTCTTTAAAGTCATATTTACCCCTTGCCATTGAAAATTTAGTTGTATTTCATCTTAAATATACAGCCATCCATTCATTCATACACAGATTTTCCTACACACATTAGATGTGAACTATAGCCAAGATTAATGAGTGAAATGTTCAGGAAAAGCTGAAGAGTTTTCAGCACCCGTTTAAAATAAAGCACGTATTTAGTCGAGCTCATGTGGAAGACTGTTCCAAAGTTTAGGTATTACACGCTCAAAAGTGTTTTCACATCTGGATTAAAATAAAAGCATGGGGCTGTTCAAAGTCCCCGGTCAGACGATTGGAGGGGCCCAATACTTGAATAACGTCTTAACATGTTTGCTATGTATTTAAAAAAAATGTTATCAGTAAAACTGTTCATATAAAGCTGAAGAGTTATGCTCTTTTCAAACTCTTTCCAAACCAGCTGCTGCTCCCTTCCCTCCTTATTTGAAGCTATCTTTCTTCTAATTGGCTACCACTGGAAAACAGAAGGTTGGAACAGCTGGATGGGCTTTTTGTGCTCACAGCTGTGTGCCTGAGGTGACCGTGTTGGGGGACATAGACTCTCACTAATATCATGCAGTACAGAGCCAAAATTAGAAGCAGCTACCCGAAGAAACACTTTGAAACTTGGGTTTCTGGGTAGTAGAGACTGCTTGTACATACCCCAATTGCCTTTTCTTCTCATTCTTTTGGCAGATACCGGATGCTACCTAAAGCTACCTTAGCATCCTCCTGCATGTCCTCTAACTTCATTATTTTAAAGGTACGAAAAGCATCATACATTTCTATTCATTTTCTGTTCATTAGTGTTATTAATGCATGAATTATATATCAAATTTCACTCTTTTAAAGCCTATTTTCTAACATTTTGGAGTAGTCCTCCCATGCTTAGCTATCACTGCTAATTGTCTCCACCCCCTGTTGAGAATTTAAATCACCAAATGTCTCCTCTGACACACATGGAGTCACAAGCTGTGAGTTTGACCAGCCAGTGGGGAATTTCACCAAGAAAGTAAAAACACACGCAGAGTTATTATCCCCCAACCTGCTCTGCACAGCCATGCCCAGTATGAGCCATGAATGAAGTCCTCACTTGGTTCCCACAGGTGAACGCTGTTAGTTGTGTATGAGAGAGCACCAGTAGGAAGACATGCCCATTGCTAGTGTTTTGACATGCATGCTAATTAATTGTAATGTCTCTTTTGCAGGAAAAGGCAGTATGCTGTGCAATGCTCAGACTGCAGGGAAAGAAAAATTTGGAGCTATTTACCAAGTCCAAATCCTATGAAAGCTACATTGCTTGCTTAGGATTCGTTTTAAAGTGTGTAACAGCTTGAGCAGCAAAACTACTTTACCAAGAAGAGAATAACTGAAAACCTTATCACTACAAAGGATGTAACATTTTTAAATGGCAGGTAATTCAAAATGCAACATTTCTTACAGCTCAACAAATATCAGCAAACACACAAACTGTTTCTGTGCAGTCTGGACCACGGTATGTTTGCTAGCTAAAGTTATAGTTGCTTTCATTTCCCAGCAAGATAAAAGAATCAGAGATAACTTCACTTCAAAGATGTAGGAAAAAGAGAAAAATGAGGGAAGATCTTTTTTAAAGGACTGCTCAGTGACCTTTGATAAACTGGAAATTTATAGTTTGCATGTACTGCCATCGTTTTATTTGAGATATTTTAATGTGATATTCCATGAAAATACCAGACTAAAACTGATTCGTTTGTGTCAGGGTTACTGGGTCAGTGACCCAGTGTTTTCAGTTTTGTTCATGTTCAGTTTATTTTGCCACTTCCATGTGTTCACTTCCTGCTTTTCCTGTGTCAGCTCGTCTTGTGTCATTAGCCAGATTATGTTTAGCTGTGTACTCACCGGTCTCTCATTATCATCCTCATCAGTCTGTGTATTTAAGCCCTCTGTTTCTACTCGTTCACTGTCGTGTCATTGATGTTAATGTCGTCCGTATGTTCAGTTCGTCAACCAGCCAGCCAGTCAGTCCTTTGTTCATTCATTCAGTCAGTCCTTTGTTCATTCATTCATTCATTCATTCATTCATTCATTCAGCCAGCCATTTCCTACCTCTGTACTGTTTGTTCACTCCTTCAGCAATAAACATCCACCTTCACCTACCTGCCTGTGAGTCCAGCGTTTGGGTCCTCCTTCTCTCATCCACGACACTACTCCTGACAGTTTGCAGTACTGTGGTGAATTTGCACAGGGGCAGAGCAGATCTGTTCATCAGATCAGTTTGAATTTAAAGCTGATGATGCTTAGATTCATCCACTGAATTCCACCTTTATGCAAACAGTATATTGTACATTAAATATATGCGCATATCTTGATGAACTGCATGAATACACAAAGAGCAGTAAACCTCAGAGTAGCAGGAGCAGCAGATGTCAATTGATCACAGTCTGTCCAGAAAGAAAATCTACTGCAGCTCTCAATAGAAAATACTGTGACTTAATTATTTCACCCATGCTGCAGCACTAGAACAAATCTTAGGATTCCCACACGTGACAAAAGTCATTTTAAACCGTTATAATACTATATGTGGGGTTAAAGTTTTGCATTTATGATAAAGGGAACAGCAAATAGAAATACATTTTTTTAATCTTCTTTGTTTTTCTCTGTTCATGATTTATATTAAATATATTCAAGTCAAGTAAATACATTTTAATTCGAATTTTTGGTGGGTAAACATAAAGTCTGCATTCCTGTGAGTCCTGTCAGGTTTTACAAACCAATGGTTCTCTTCCCGGTGGATACATCCATCTTTTATTTTAATTCAAGTTTGATTTCCAGGTTGCTGTCCATATAATATATTTGCAACAACTGCCATTTGGCTAAAGTTCAGCAGTGATGCAGTGAGTAAAATCTAGTGGTTGTAACTGTATGCTGAACTAACACTCTGCCTTGGAGACACTGAAACATCTTCATTTTAAGAAATTAAGTGTGCAGAGAAGCTCAGAGGGGGTTTTATCCACTCCCAATCTGTAACCCTTGAAAATGTCATCAACTGGCACAGCCTTAAAGGCTCACGGGATGGGGTGTTTTCCTCCAAATAACTGAATAAATGAGTCAACACAGTGTGTCTGTTAGGAATAACACTGAAATATCAGACATCTGCTAACCATGTGAGGAAGTGAGAGGACATTTAAACATCCTCTCTTTAGCCAGAAACAGAGGAACATGCTCACTCTTCAAGGAGTCAAAATGTTTTTGGTTCACACATTTTTGTCATTTTTTTTCTTGAGCTGGAATAAGAAAACACCTGACAATAGATGGACACTGCTTTCACAAGCCAGGCACAGGCTGTAACCAACTCGTTACAGTATCCAGACCCAGAATCTTTCATTCAGTAACCCTATCCTGAATGATTCCTTCCATTTGTTTTTTGGGGGTTTTATGCATAAGCAATTTTGTTAGAACAAATACTATATAGGTAGATTCTTTGCATGCACTCCATAATATGTATTTTATTTAGTTTTGTATGTTTTAGTGCTGTTTACATGCCTTCATCTCCTCATTTCTCACATGTCGCATGTCCTGCTTCAAACAAATAACTGGCTCCAGATTCTGCAGAACTCAGGCTTTCACCAAAAACCAAGAGAAGTCACTGCATCATAACTGTTTCAGTGTCTTTGTACCATCTTCCAGAGTATTTGAGTGGACTTTAAGAGCTTACTTTTAGGTAATCTACGGCTTGTGTTCATACTATTTGAAATCTGAGTCGAATACAAGCTCATATGTGGCCTGACATCGTCGGGCAGAGGTTTTAAGGAGCTATGAAGCTAAGAAAAGTTGCTTGAGGCAAAGAGGTTAACAGAGTCAGTGACCCCTTTCAAATCTTATTTCCTATATACTTTAATGCTGTTATTTCTCAATTTAAATGCTTCTTTAGATGCATTTTATCGATACTGCTTATCTTCTTCAGGGATACCTTTATGATCTGCTTGTTTGTGGCTTTCATAAAGAACTCCTATGACAGCTAATCATTAAACCAACAATAGATGCCACCTCGGTCACAACCTGTGGTTACAATTCACCATTTTCTGTGATAAATTCTCAAAGTAGTTAGCCCCAAAATGCCATACATAGGCTAAGCACTTCCTAATCTCCCAAATTAATCACCGTAATCACATTCTCTTCTTCTGTGACCCCGGCTTTTATTTTACTCATTGTGCGCTTAACCTTTGTAATTAATTTCACCATAATTTTTCTTGAAATCCTCTCCGACATGCCCTATTTCACTTGCAAATAATTGTCTGCTTGTCAGACTGTGATGGTGAGTCGAACGCTGTCCTTTCCAAAATCTCTCCCTCCTTCTCTGTGTGCATATTATTATGAGTTCCATTTCGTTTTAACTGGCTGATGCTGTCAGCAGACTGCTTTGTGATACACACAAAGTTAAAATTCCCCAAACAGGCTTTGTATTTCAGCATGGAACAAAACAAGTATGACCAACTGGGGTGATAATAACTGTCCAACCGGTTTAGCTTGAGTTGTTTCTACACTTGGCAACACTTGGACTCAAACTAATGAGAAGCCAAGTCATTATGTTGGCTAGTTCCAGAATAATGCTAATGAGAGTTTTGAGCAAGGCTGTATTCTAAAAGGTCAGGCACAGGAAAATTAAGAAAAAAACTACATTTAGTGTTAACATCATAAAAAAGTAGGTATTTTCTCCCAGGATGGGTTATGCTATTCAAACAGGAATGCATCACACCAGGGCAGGACACTCTGTCAGTCTCCTTGATGTGTTATGATAATGGCGTCTACTCTGAATAGAGATCACACAACTGCATGGTAACAGAGGTCAAAAAATCTTTTTTTATTTCAAACAAAGGATGGCCAGCTAATGCTCCAATGTTCTCACCTACAGGGACGTTTGTAATGATGTGGACATAAAAACCTGGAAGATGAAAGATTGTGCTTTCGTGAGCCATATGCCGTGTAATTCCAGTTTAAAACGTAACCTTAGTTAATCACGTTCGGAAACCTATTAATGAAGTTGGAAATGAATTCAATTACACTCTGACATCTGGTGCAGCTTGCTTTTAACCACCACATACATTTGTCTGACTGAAATTTGCTCACGGTTACACACGAAAACGAAATGTTACAAAGACCTTATTAGAAATCTGAGCTTCAACGGTTCAGCACCTCAAAGAGTTTTCTGTTTCAGTTTGCACTTTATAAAATAGTGCGATTTTGTTTTCATTTCTATGTGTCACTTGTTGTAAAATCTCTGAACTCTGCTCTAGGCACAAACACTGGTTAAAATTCTCCAAAGACTTCTGTATCTACCAAAAAAAGTCAAGATATTAATCTTTCAGTCAGGTACTGTACCCCTACAAAAAGTGTATCTCTCTCTCCTTCTATTGAATTAATTTACCAGTATCTCAAGACTGAAGGACCATTTAACAAATCCTCTTTTGATTCTAAGTAGCTCCTTAATGCATTGGTCCTTTCTTGGTGCAGCCATTTCCAATTAATCCTCCTGCATTATGCATGATTACATTAAACAATCCAATAAATTGATATGGACTCCCTGGCTATGGAGGGACTCTGTTAATGGATATTAAATGGAGTCTGGGATAAATTCGTTATTTCACTTATTGTTCCAAAAGGTAACATGCAAGGTCTGGGTGACACTTTATTCTTGCTTGGTCATTTCACCATACACCTCCACCTTTGTGTTTGTGTCCATTAAGACTCAATGGTGGAATTAAATTACATGCATGGTGCACAATGAACTCTATTAACACCATATATATCAATCACGTCAAGCTGTAGTTGTCACTGTGTAACGATATGTATCAAAGAAAGTTAAACAAGGAAATTACTGATAATGCAATGAAAACTTCAAGACCTACAGTATCAGCAGGTGCATCTCTCGAATGCTGATTCATTATCTCCCCAAAGTCATTTCATACTTACTCAGACAGAGAGGGCTGTATAGAAAAGAAATGAAAGGACATGAAAACAGAAGATGTGACAAGAACTGATGCAAGGACAGCATGGGGCTTTTGATCCCTCTGATGGGGTCTGACTGGACACTCCAAAATTATAATAGATAATGCTCAGTGGGGTGGTGTTCACTCAACCTTGGTCCACAACTTTGAAATGACACATACTTTGACATACTTTTCCTTGTTCATGTTCCCAGAAAACTAAAGGAATAGTTTAGCAACCATCATTATGGTTTAAAGTTGTTATCATTTTGTGGAAAAAAACCCATCATTCCTACTCTGAAAAATTATTATGGTATTATGCACTCCAGAAACAGAAAGCCACAATCCAAAAACACGTGCTTCCATTAAATATTGCCATCACGACTTTATCATGTTAATGATTCATTAAAAATAGTTTTCATCTGTAAAAATTTGTTAATACATAATAAGTAAATCCATGTCTAAATAACAAGGTGATTTAAATGTGTAGCAAGTATAGCATTCCCATAT
>NW_024582448.1:526525-564817 GCF_018398535.1 Haplochromis burtoni
AAATTTAAAAACTGTACTTTTGTGTTAAAATATATATTTATAATTTTAATAAATGACAAATTAAAAAGGCATGAACATTTTTTTTGTATCGAAAAAATATCGAATCGTGACACCAAAGTATCGAACCGAACCGAACCGTGAATTTTGTGTATCGTTGCACCCCTAATATATATATATATATATATATGCGCAGTTCAAAACTTCAGTTTACAAGAGCCAGCTAATCAGGAAAAAAAAGTTGTTTTAAAGAGGCACTAAAGGTAATAGGTTGTATGAATCAGAGGATGAAGAGAAGGACTGTACCAAAAAAAACAAACATGGAGCTGCCAATCAACATACTGTTTCTCATTCAAAAGGTCTTGTCACTTGCGGTAGCCTGACACAGTCATAGCTGTTTATCATACTTTTTTTATGATCATGCCTAACACAGCACTTTGCAATACATTATTCAGTCATCAGCCTGTTTTAGCTATATTTGTATCAAGTGTGGCGATGTTGCTATTGATCCATGAATTCAACATAAGAAGTAAGTCTGAGAGTGTAGTTGGACTAAAGAAAAGAAACAAACAAACCAAAACAAACTAATGACAATGTCCAAGATAACACTAAAAACAATGGCTTGTTCTATGATTTGAACTCCAAAAGTTAGCAATTTCCAACAGACCTCCATGTTAAAAAGGTATACAAAATATAGATAATGCCCTGTTTTATGGCAGTTGTACTAGAAGGGGAGGGAGAGTTAACCACTGGCATCTATGTCTGTGCCATGAATGGATGCACCTGCTCATCAAGCTGGCTCATTCAAATATGGCCACCTCTGGTTCCAAAAACCCTAGATGTTAGTAGGAGAAATGTTAAACTCAAGGCTCCAACACATACACACTAACGGGTAATGTTAAGATTGTCATGTCTATCATTTATTTATTAAAGTCTATGACTTTTACATTGGATATTTCTGGTCCTTCTTAATATCTCGTCTGTTATAACTAGATTAAAAATTATTCCTACTTAACCCCAAAACCTTAATGGTTTGATCCAAACCATGTTTTGTTTTTGTTTGTTTTTTTCTTAAACCTAACCAAGACATTAAAAAAAAAAACAAAACAAAAAAAAAAGTTTTTTTGGTGATGATTGAATCCATTAAATCCAGTCCTGATGTTTTGCACTCATATATGAATATTGGGACCAATGGAAAAATGTTTGTATTGCCGTAAACAACTTTCAGCATGTCACTTATTTATTTCTCACTGTCTTCAGTTGACATGAAAGGAGTCCCATTATACTGTTTTCTTATAAAAACATTATTGTGATATTAACCAAAAAAATGCAGAAATCATAATAAAATACAGACTGCAACAACTGTGTAGAGACTTGACTAGCACAAAGCCTCCCCTCCAGGCCGTCATCATGAGCACTCCTGCTGTCTCTCCTCTCATTATACAGCCCCTTTCTCTGTCTTCACCCTCTCCGCCTCTTCCTCTAGGATTGTCAATGTCCTCCTTTGTTGCACATAGGCTATTAGGGCCTCATAACTGTCAAGAAACCTGTGGTTTGCCTGGAGCCTTATACAGTGCTGTACCCCTTGTGGTGAATCTAACTCGGTTCCAGCTGCTCTGAAGATATACTGTGAGCAAAAATTTTGAGGGAGAGTCAGTGAGATGGTGCATGAATAACTACTTATACTACAAGTTAGACTCACCAGAGATGGAAAATTGCATCCATGTGAATATAATTCCAAACAAAGCAACAGAACATAGCATGGCCATTCTTTATGGTTATTATTTGTGTATGTGTTTGTGTATCTGAGTGTTGCAGTGTTGTGCCATTATTTTAATAGTGTTGTCCTGTTTTATTTTGTTAATTATTTCCTTTGTGCATCTTTGGTTTCTTTTGCCTTCTTGTTTTCCACCATTAGTTTTTCCATCTCCATGACTGTCTGCTCTGTATGTGCCCACCCAGATCTTGTCACCCTCCTCCTCCTGTGTGTACATATTGTCCTGCTTCAACCTTTGCTCTCTGTCGATTTACCTTCCTGCTTGCCTCCTACCTGTGTTGGCTTAACTTTTTGATTTAGTCTTGGTTGTTTTTTTCTTTAACTTTATCCTTGTTAGTGGCTTCTGGTCATTTCCTGAGCTCTTCAGAAGCCTTTTGTAAAGATGTTCTCGGGTTAGGAGTTTTCACCATGCAATCGTAAATCTAACATAAGATGAAATGCATTTTACATATCAGGACATAATAAAATTAATCTAGTCTTCACCAGGTCTTAAAATTAGGGAAATGCTACTTCAGATGGATAACAAATGGCACATCACACTGTATCATTATTGGTTTAACAATAAACTGAACCTAAATGAAGAAGCAATGAAAAAAGTTCATCCCTTGATTCAGTGGCTTTTAGCACCACTTTTAGCAGAAAAACTTGAAGTACCTTCAGGTCTCTTCGGGTCCCACCACAGTGAGTTGTGGTCTGGACTTGATTGCATCACTGCAACACCTTGATTCCAGTCTTTTTTTTAGCCATTTCAGCTAATGCTTGGGATCATTGTCTTGCTGCATTGTCCTGACCCAATGTCATATCTGACACTAGAAAACTTTGGTGTACAGAGGACTTCATAGATGACACAATGGCTGTAATGAACCCAAGTCCTTTCACTGCAGAACACACCCAATTCATCACTTCTCCAACACCAGGCTTTACAGTTGGTGGTGATATCCTGTGTTTGGTCTTCACCACACAGATGGTGTGCATTATAGCCAAACATCTCCCCTTTGGTCTTGTCTGTGCAAAGAACATTGTTCCAGATGGATTATGGATTATTTAGATGCAACTTTGCAAACCTAAGCCAAGCTGCCTTGCTATAAGGAGACTTTCTCCCAGTAACACTTCTAACAAGCCATCATCTTTTTATAATTGGAACTATAATTGAGAGGGTAAGTAGCAGGCAGGTCCTGCTAACCTTTCTTGCTTGTTGAATATTAAAGGTTCATTTTTTGGCAGTAAATAATAACAATAATTTCATGTTTTGTAGTTCATCTGAGGTTTTAAGACCTCCTAAGGACCAGATTGACTTTATTATGTCCAGATACGTAAAACCTTAGAACGTGACTGTATCTTCATGGCTGATAATGCATATCCAATTCTTCCTGTTCTGTTCACTAGCTGTTGTTTAAGAATGCAAATAAGAATGCAAAAAGTTAAACCATAATCAGACAATATCCAGTGGCTTTTCTGATTGCATTCCAACAGCGAGCTCAAACACAACTGCTCAACACTATCAGAGTACAAAATGTACCGTGGACTACAAATGGACCACATAAAGATTTCTATCCCATAGATCTTGTCCCTTGCATATAGATATTGGATATTCATATAGATATTCACATATTTATTTACAGAAATAGGAGCAACCACTGAAATGGGATGGAGGAACTGCTTCAAGCAGAAAAAACAAAATATCTGACAACTGACCGTCCACTAACCAAGTCATGAATGACTCAGCCAATTAGTCAGGCACTATGTCACCTCTATCTAAACCTCCAACAACAGCCAGTCTTGAATGTTACTCTTATTTATTAAAAAGAATAAGAAGAATAACTTTGCAGCCTGCCTCGGAAAATGTGAAATGTTTGGAACAGCTGATTCCACTGAGAATCAAAAATCCAACCCTGCAGATTGTTCCGCTTTCCGTCTCTTTCATGTCAGTGTTTTGGTGTGTTAGTTGAACTATAAAAGCTCCCATGTACACCAAAAGAAGCAGTTTTAAAACACAACCTCAAAAGCTCTTTGTGACCTACGCTATGTGAGATAACTGTGGGTAAAATGAGATTTAAACATCAACCAAACCAGAGACCCAGACATACTTCTCAAACAACAGTGGCTCAAACTGAGGTAAAAAAAAAAAAAATAAAAAAAAAAATAAAAGAATATATAAAGAATATATAAAGTAATTCCCATTAGCATTTCTGCTGTTTAGTTATAATCATTCACATGCACACACACATACATATTCCCACTTGTCTTCGGTTTTGTGCGCTTTCAATAAGCCCTGAATTGAAGAAAGAATGAAAAGAGTTGCACTTGAATGAGCTGAATGTGGCTTTTAGTGATTCTCAGGAACACACAGCTCAGTTTTTCTTCAGTGTTACAGCTCAGCACAAGGTTCATGAGCTGGTCAACCATGACAGCCCTGTCCTTTTGTTTCCATCATTTCACAGCTTCTGGAGCTTTATTAAGAAATCATATCAACTGCATCAGTCTACAGTTTTGAATAATAGACAGTGTGCGAAAAAGAGAAATGCAAGGAACAGCTATCCGTGGCCTGGTTGTGTATTCTGAATGTGTATGAAAGATCATCTGACAGTCTCACTCAAATGTCCACACTGAAGGTTTCATTTTGTTTATCTTGTCTGTCTTTGTATTCACTGATCTATCCATCTATCTATGGTTTTAATGGCCTGTCTGAGTATGTTTAGTTAACCATCCATCTGGCCTGACAGGCTGTGATGCACGCGTTTGCGGGTTGATTCATTACTATGCATTTGAAAGATCATGTCCACCTAGATGTGCGCTGAAGGAGAAGTATCAGCGTCAGAGAAAGATGAAACAAAGATGATCTGAAAATGTATATTTTTATAGTTTGTGACTCTTTCTCTCACATGAAATAAACCTTTCATTTCACATTTTTTTCACACTTTGTATAAACAATGGTCGGATTCAATTATTCAGCCCATGAAAACAGTTTCAGCTGCCTGGGTTTTTCCCTTTTTATTGACTTAGAGCATGTCTGGGCTAATTTTTCTCATTAATTTTACACAAAGAGGTCACATGCCATAATTAAAGAATGTAGATTTTAGTCCCATCTGGCACAACACTTAAGATACTTACATGACGTGTGTCCTCAAGGGACTAATCCTTTCAACATGACTTTATTACATTGCTAATTATCGAGTCTGTTTGAGCTGATTTCCACTCCATTATTGCAAAAGAGCATACTGTTATTTATCCTACACTTTGCACAGAATTACTTATGAGATCCTAAAAAAAAAACTACCTTTTATCAAATAATTTTATCATGGACAGTCCCAAGCCTGGCTGCAAAAAGGAGTAGGGTGGAGTGACTGTTGCTGTGGGGCTCCCATAGTGAACTCATAGCGGGACTGGCCATCGGGCATACCGGGCATTTGCCTGATGGGCCGATGGTGATTTTTCGTTTTTATGGGCCGATGTTTTTGTTTTGTTTTGTTTTTGTAACGGTATAAACAATGAAAGATGGTGGATTGGCCAGATGCTGGCCGAAGTGTAAAAATAACTCAGTTGTTTGGTGGTTTCTATGGGGAGCCAGCAGGTGGATGAGGGAAAGGGGAGGCAGGAGGAGGAGAGAGCCCTGAGAAAGCCGCCGGTCCGAGTGTCAGGTGAACTGAACTTCAGGTAAGAAGCAGTCTATCTGGGCCAGATATAAACCAAGTTTAGGTGGAGTTTATTTTTGTTGTCTGACTTTTTACAGTCAGTTACAATAACTCGTACTGCGTACTAGCTAGCATGACGGAGTTTCTATAGAGCTGGGCGAGTGCTAGGATGTTACTGATAGTGAACTTTATTTTATTCATAAGTTTAGTTAGTAGAGTTGCCAACCATCCCATAAAAAACGGAATCGTCCGGTATTAAGAGAAAATATTATGCGTTTCGTATTGCGTCGAAAAGGAACACAGTTTGTCCCGTACTTCAGCTAGAATGGAAAAAGACACAAAACACGCAAGTCCCGTCTCTTGTTAGAATTGATTTAATATTACTTTCTAGTATCAGCTGATGTTTGCTGGAGCCACAGCTGTAAAAGCTGCTGGTCATGATATTGGTTTGCATATCTGGTGAGAGGGAAATGAAGATGAAACCAGGAGATGTCCTTACTGAATCATCAGAGCTGAACAGGTGATGGGAAAACATATTTACCTTTTAGGTGACATGAATGAGTTGAAGGGAAGTTTCATAGAGACAAATAACACCAGGATACTTTTCTAAGTAGCTGACAGCTGCTGTGCAGGGGCGGGTCTAGCAAAGTTTTGCCAGGGGGCATGTAGGGCATTAACAGGGAAAGGTGGGCACAAAGAAATACTTTTCTTTCTTGTACTCATTTAAAATGTCTCGCTTTTAACAAAGAATTATCTGAATCTTACAACCAAAGTTTTTATCTGATGTAAAATGTATAGAAATCATACATATACCAACAAGACAGTGTACATCACTGTCACAACAGCGTTTGTTTTCATTCAAAGGCTTTATTTCGTACAATACCTGGTGGGCTGGTCTCTAGTCAAAATGCCTGGGCCGATTTTTTTTGTCCCAGTCCAGCCCTGAGTGAACTGAATCATTTTACCAGAAGTCATAAAGCTTTTGGCAGTGACTGAAACAATGCAGATGTGCATTAGCACATTAAACACCTTAACCTGACTCCTTCGAGTCAGGCTATAGTGCTTGGACTTTTGCAGAGAGCCTGAGAGTAAAATCTCCTCCAGTCAGGACTCAGTTGAGGTTGGTTTTGGTGTATCCAGGATGCTTCCCTCTCAAGATTTCCTGAAAAATTCCAACTGTGAAAGATCTGAAGCATGCTGGCAGATTATTTCTTGCGGCTTGGCAGTATCTTGTGACCTGGAGTACTTTTGTTCATTCAGCTGACAGCACGACAGCCACCATCACCCAGGCCAAGCAGCAGCAGAAAATGAATGCAGAAGCAAACACCTCATGACACATGCACAGTGTATGAACAGACAGCATCGTTGAACAGGCACCAGCCTTGTTTTCCAAATTTCTACCTGCGTTTCCTCCTTGTTGGACAAATTTGGTAGCATGCAAAGGGCAAAGAGTGCTTCATCTAATCTTTACTGTGTACTGTATATGCATAGTGTGTAAGTATAAGCAATTTAAATGAGGCCATGATGGAGAACCTGTACCAAAAGGTCTGTAAGTTGATTCAGTTGCATAATATAGTCAAAAATATAGCTACAGTTTGTATATTAATATTTTTAATATATGTGAATAACTTGAATATGTCACCAAATAATGTTTTTTTTTATTCAATATGTAAAATGTCAGCTATGATATGCTGATATCAAAGTTTCGTTTTTTGAGCGAACCTGTGAATCAAGTGAGAAAAGAGCACCTGCCAAAAAGGGGAATTAACATTTCAATTCAGCAACACACAGCAGACTTCTACTTAAGTATATTAATAATAGTAGTAATGTTAATAATGAAAGCGAATTAAATGGGCCCTTAGGATCTGCTTTTGATTACGTGTAATGAATTCTGTGGCATCGGGGCCATTGTTCTGCTTAATGAAAAGAGAATGACTGTGGATGGGCAGGAGCACAGAATAGATTAATAGATCACACAGAATTGAACTCAATTTTGAAAGCCATAATGAGCTGTCAGTTTTCTGTGCAGCACCGTGTGAGAGACTTTTAACTTTTGCATTCAATTCAAGTCGTGTTTGATGGACGAAGGCAGAGGCTAATGGAGAAAAAAGGCAAAAAAGTGACAGGAGAAGACAGAAAATGTCCATCTGGAGGTCAAAATCATTTAATGAGCACTATTGTCAGAATAATAACAACATTTGCAGGCTAATGATGTAACTAGTCATTGAATGCATTTTTACTTTTCCAATTAAAAGATGCATTTGAACTTGTTTTCATTCTTTTTATGACCAGTCATGAAATGATAAAGCCAAAAGAATAGGCAGTACTTGTCTTTTTTGTTTTAAAAGCTTTATAAATAAACCACCTGCATTGTCCTTTTTTCCCCCTTAGGTGGTTTAGGAAAAGTGAATGTGCAACTAATGAACCAATTTCAGTTTCAGCTACCTTTTTTTAGATTTTATATTAGATTTTCAGAAATGTACAAAGCCATCTTGTTCACTAACATTTGACATATTATTATATTTGATTTACTGTTACATGTACTGGCCATAATAAAGTGACAGTACACTGCTGTCATGGTATCACTTCATAAAGATGCACACATGCAAGGTATTCATTAATTAATAATAACTCTGCAATACTCTGAGTACCTGTCCGGCGAGAAGCCCACCTCACGCATTGTGACAGCTGGAATAGCTATCATAGGGACAAGCTTTTTCCCAAAGCATACAGGAGTTAATAAATATAGTATATGACTGCAATACGTGGGAGCCATAAAGCATGATGTTATAAAAATAGTGTTTTGTTTTCTTTGTTTTTGCACAGCTTTATGTCAACCGTCTCCTAGACTGATCAACTCCCAGGATGAATGTATGATACCCTTTCTGCGGTTTGGACTCATTCCCTCTCCTAAACCACAGTCTTCTTTAGCATAAGCATTGTGTAAAATGAGAATTCACCTCAGACAAGGCCACTGAGCTAAGTACATCATTTATGTAATGCAATTTATCCCTATCACATTCTAGGCATGGCTAATTAAACCACATACCCTCCATTCTGAAAAAGAAGAAGGTCAGGGAGAACTCTAAAGTCATCCAGGAATGACTTTTCAAAAAGCAGCATGCTGAATAACTTGAATACCTCAGTCCAACACATTTTTCACATGTATACACCTGTCTGCAAAATCCTGATTAGCACCTGTTTATTATAAATGACATTTTCAACCTTAAACTCAAGAAAGCAGAAACAGATGTCCACAGCTGTTCTTATGTAAAATGTCAGTCTGTTTTTTTCTGAGGTTATGAGAAAAGTTTATTGATGATGTAAGATATTTTGAGCAGCTACACTTAGGTGGATTGAGGCCATCTGTCTGTAGGCTAAATGTTAAGTTATGAGTCAAGAAACTGCCAGGCCTTCATGATTTGGACTTCATGATTCCTTACACAAATGGAAAGCTTTCTAAGTCCAAAAAGGTCATAGGGGTTAAAAAAAACACTGTTTTTTTAACCCCTATGATGCAAGACTGGAATAAAATGTATCCATAGACTGGAAAACTTTATGAAAGAAGGTACAAGTTAACACAGCACAAACACCAACAGCACCTAAAAGCAAAATGGCTTCTTTTATACCCTATCTAATGTGGTAAGCATCCAGACTAGCCCAAGTATGGGGGTTAACCAATCAAAATGAAAACATAACCTTCCACACAAACAAACATACAATAACATTAGAACACATAACAAACATATACGTATTTCCAACACATACTATAACAAATCAATAACATAAGCTTCAACCATTACTATCTAAATTAAAACCCTTCTTAACCATACTCCCCTAACCTGGCACACTGGTTTGCTCCAGGAGCTCATAAACAAGCGATTAAGCTGCTTTTACCCGTTTGCTCCACATCCTGTAATAAGCAACCAGGGCAGGTGAGTACTGTTTTACACATAAAAAAAGTTTAGGACACAGACAAACAATTAAATGTGAAAAGCTTTAACTTCAGCTCTTTTCTGACCCATGGCCAATCCTCTTGTCTCTTTCCCTTTACAAGCTGTCACTTATATCCTAAATCAAATAAACCTAATAAAGAATCCATAAGAACAAATATCTTTTTTCTTTATTATATTGTTTTTAATTCCCAGTCATTCAATCAATTAATAAAAATATAAGTAAAGGTAATGGAACCCCCGGTCTCCATTACAAACAGGCACATCCTAATGCATTAGTTACATAAGAAAAGCAGACCAAAAAAAAGTCTGGTAAGAAATATTGACAATCCCATTTTTAAATTATACAAGTTCACGAGATTACGCTTTAGAAATGTTTTTGTACAGAGCCTCATATATACATCTTTATTTTTATTTTATTTTTGCACTAAAAAAAGTGGGAAACTGACGTTTAGCATATGGTCCATGAAATGTACTGTAAACAAAGTCATGTTCACTTACTGTTGTACTGTATGCAGTGGATTAACTTTGAACAGATTTGTGATTTCCAGCCCTGTTTGCAAATACATACTAATTAAAATATGCCACTAAAGTTAAAAGACCAGAAGGGGTGTGTGTCCGCTTTGCTTCTCATTCATCTCAGCTCCACCACACAACCAATAAACCTAATTATATCCCATGATGTCCAAGTGTCACAAAAGTCCTGTTTCTTACCCCGCATTGTTATCATTATTGTATTTTTTGGTCATAGTAGTCATCAGCACAGAAAATAAATCTCAAGTTAATTAATGGAGGAATGGTACACAGTTCCTTCTCATTTTTCATTTGCAGCACTTTGCTGCAGCAATTAGTAACTCTTATATCCAGAACATTACCGTACCAGCTGCTCTTTGCCATTCTGACAGCCTAATTGGAAGCTCATAGCATATTGTTCAAAGAGACTTTCAAGAAAGACAGTTTCTCCATTTTCTTATAATGATTTCCTCTATATGCGAAGATGTGGGAGCTGCTTTGGGCATATCAAACTTTGAGCAGTTTATCTTATTTAAACCGAGTGCTGTCTCAGCTTTGTTTAATATGTGTTTTTGGGAATAATGGATGTTCGGCAGTTCTAGGCTTTTTCCGTTGATCTTATTGATGACTTTTCTGTGGGTGGTTGTAAACTGTGTTCAGTGAAGAAACATTGCTCTTTTTTTTTTCCTTTATTGGACTGAACCCTTAGCAGGTTTTGGGGAGCAGATTAGTATATTTTTTTCCACTGGGGATTATCCTAAATGTTCTTAAATTTGGCAGCTATTTAGATAGAGAAGGGCCTATTCTGGTAAGCCTTTTAGATAATCTGCCAAAAATGAAAGAAACAAAGCCAAGGAACAGATTGAGCTATATGTCGTTCGTTTCTTTTGTGGCTTGTGGAGGTTTTAGTGTTTCCATGTTTCACTTTAAAGAAACGTGGAAACACTTTAAAATCATTCATTCATGCATGCATTGTTTCTCATCGATTGCTCACAAAAAAGATGCTCTCAAATGCAAATTTTCATATTACTATCATAAATAAAATGTATGAACTGCATTTGTACTTGGGGATTAATGATTAATTAAACTTGTATGATGAACTTTTCTGACATTCAGCAGTTATTTTCTTGCCTCCAGGGATTAGCTCAGACATAGCTGTTTTCAGCGTGATCAATAACAGATGCATCTCACTCCCACACACCATGGTTTCTGAGTATGACTCAAAGCAATGCATAAGTAACCCTTGGTGTAAGTGTCAAAGACAAGCTTGAGCTCACTGTCATTGTGGCTGTGGGCAGCTCCCTAGCACACATTCTCTCACTCTCTCTGCTGGTGTCTGTTTAATGTTATCACTCGTATATGTTTATGAGTCATATAGAAATGTTTTATACAAGTCCTACATGTGAGATTTGCTATAGCTTAGATCTGCAGCCTTAGAGAAAGGTGGAATCATTGCTTTTACTTTATCCAACAGACTGGACTTTTTAAAGTCTCATAAAGCGTGGCACTTACAGAGGTCAGACATATTCTCTATACTCAGACAGTGCAAGCCCACTGCAAGTAATAAGTTTCAGACTGTATTGATGTTTCACAATCCAGGAGGTGATATTTAGCACGTATGAGTGGCATATTTCCTTATTTGAGATTTATTGTGCGTGTTGTTTGTGTCATATATTCACAGCTACAATGGTGAATGCTCAGGCTTCAGACTACTCCAAGTGCTTAGTTTTTGACAGTTTTTTTTCTTTTCTACTCTTGAGATCTCTTTGATCTCAATGAGGGATATATCCTCAATATTGTCATCTTCAGCACACAGCTTTGGCTGTGAGCTCAGAAGCCCAATCCACCTGATAGTCTCCTGTTTATGAGAGGCAGCCAGTCAGAAGAAAGTTGTCTTGAATAGATGTTGGCGTTAAAGGAGAACGAGTTAAAACTGCTTCTTTGAGCGAGTGGAACAACCAAGAGACTGCCTCAAAGTAGTATAACATAAATGGAAAGCTATTCAGACCAAAAATAAACAAATACATCTGGGAACCAAGTTTTACTCTCAGCGAAACAACACTTAGTAGATAGTAGATGCGCTAGCTGATTGGATTTTGTAAATTTTCCATTTATTATCTGCCAAGTTGGAAACTGTCCACAAAAAACCAGCAATCATTTACGAACACCTGGTATGTGTTGGCTGCTCTTCCACTATAACCTGCAGCTGTTCATAATAATACTCTCAAAATAAATAAAAACACACGAGAAAAATCAAATCACAAAAGAATTTCTATCAGTTCTTGAAGTAATTCTTGCCCGTACACACCTTATGGTTGTAAGGTGCTTATGTGATCTGAATCTGAAAGACCACAGTTCTTTCTTCACTGAACAAAATATATCATAACCATACGTTACATATACTGGTAACAAATGATTGTTAGGGAAAGGTATTTATTCAGCGAGTGGTTGCTGGAGGTTGCTCATGTCGCTGTGAAATCGATTACAAAACCCTTTGTCACACTGGAAGTTGCTAGGTTGAAAGCGGTCACAAAGTGTGATGCACCCAGATCCTCTGGGTAAGTCCTGATTTATTCAGAGGTTTTGGATGCACGAAAAATCTTCTTGCTATTGCTGTGGTTGCTAGCAGGTTGCTGTGCTTGTCACTAGTTCGCAACCCTTCCAACCTCCAGGAAACAACAGATATAAACACATTTTCCCTAGCAAGGTTACCAAGGGGTCACCAGCCAGTCTCTCAGCCTCAGTAAATTAAACCTTAGGGAGGAGGTTGGGGTGTATGATGGGTTGACAAAGAATCAGACTTACCTAACAGGTAACTTAAAGTTTATTAGTCTTCTGTGTATCCATGAAGATTTCACCACTGTCTTGTTTGTCTGAGCTCGCAGCCATGATTTTGGAAATCATCTATTTTAGGTAAACTGAAATTTTTCCATCAATATAGTATATTATTTTTATTTTTTATTTATTTTCATTTGTTTTACTCAGTTTCCCATTTAAGTATAAACCTGCCTAAACTTCTGCATGCAAATAAAGCTTTACTAAATTAAAAAGGAGACTTTTGTTTTCCAATCTCACTAAAGGCACTTAGTGTGTTTAATAAGTTAATTGAAAATACATTTATTTTTTGCATTAGCAGTTTGTTTATTGTTGTGACAGACTTTTTGTTTCAACAGTATACAACAAAAATAAGAAATAATCTGTGAATATAAAATGTTATATACCAAATCTGAACATGACACTAAAAATTCTGTCACAACATTTCACATATGTCTATCATAAACAAACCATGTGTGTCAAATCACTTTTTAACCCTCATCATTCAAACTCGGATCTGAAAAGAGGGCAGAGGTATATTTTTCATCATATTTCATGGGTTTGTGACTGTTTGCTCCTCTAGTACGCTCATTTGTGTGCTATAACTGCCTGTAGTGTGTTATTAGCTCTAGTATTTTGTCTACTGCCTGTGCAACTGGGTTCACATAACCTCATTCCTGGTAGGTGATGCCCTTTGTCACTGATTCTGTTAACTTTTATGGTCAAAATTTCTAGTTCAAGCCAAGGGGTCAGGGTGGAGGGCAGAGGTTGTCACTCGACTCAAGATCTCATCTCTGCTTTTTACAGATGAAGTGCTTCTTTTGGCTTGTAAACCACCTCCAGTTTGCACTGGGGTGGTCTGCTGCAACTGAGTGTGAAGCATCTGGGATGAGAATTAGCACCTCCAAATCTGAGGCCGTGGTTCTCATCCAGAAAAGGGTGGAGTGGTCAGGGATGACTTGTTGCCCTGAGTGGAGGAGTTTAAGCATCTCGGGTTCTTGTTAATGGGTGAGAGGAGAATGGAGGAAAGGGCTGACAGACAGATTGGTGCACGTGCTATACTGCTCTGTTTTACTAAGAGAGCTCAGCATGAAAGCAAAGCTCTCAATTTAAAACTTGATTTACATTCTTAAACACACCTATGGTCACAGCTATGGTAACAGTTACTGAAAGAATGAGATACAAGCAAGGGAAATTGGTTTCCTCTGAAGGGTGTCTGTGCTCAGCCTTAGAGTTAGAGTGGGGAGCTTAGTAATTCAGGAGGGGCTCAGAGTAGTGTTGCTGCTCCTCTTCATTGAAAGGAGCCAGCTGAGGTGGTTTGGGCATCTAACCAGGATGCCTCCTAGGTGAGGTGTTCTCAGCATGACCTACCAGGAGGAGGCCCTGGGACACATGGAGAGATTAGGCTCCATCTCTGGGCTGCCTGTTGTTTCTTTTTTGTGAGTGTAGGTTCCAAATGACCCTTACTGCTTTCATTATATAAATCTGATAAAAATAATGTTCAGTTTAAATTACTGAAAACCCAGCGATGCACGAATCAAAGGGTGGTTAATAAGCTTGTAAGTAATAATGTGTTTGAACAAGTTATAAGTTGTATTTAAGATAAGTACAAAAATATGTAAATTAATTGTAAATCTGCAATAATAACAACAATGCTCTTTTTAGGCTGTAATTGTCCAACTAATTTTGCTCTGAAAAGAAACAATTTTTGCTATTATTGTTATTTTGCTATTACATTTGCTCCTAACAGAAATGCATTCTTGTGGTCCCCAGGGACCCCAGCAGGTATTCCATGTACATTAAATATATTGGTAGGGGAGAGCTGAATTGTGGCTCTCATCTCTATGCTGAGATGTTGCCCACTAGCAGCGTGAGCAATAGCCAGCAGTAAACAAGTCCCATCCCCAGCCAGATAATAGTCTTCCCAGCTGTGTCGATCTTACAGCTTTCGGGAACAGACTCTGTTCCTTGCTGTGCCAGTTGGACTATTCTGCTAGTAGTTTCCTGCTCAAACTCTCCACAGAATCCCAACATTATTCCTTTTGCAAACACATCATCCAACACCCCTGCTGCACAAAACCCCAGCCTGTCTTTTATTCTGCTTACCCACGAGATGCACACGACTGTACTTACCACTACCATTCACAGGAAAAATGATCAAAAACAGCTTCCACAAATAACCTCGTTTGCATGTTCCCAGTTTTCATTGACTTTTATCTCCTGCTCCACCGTCGCACTCTGTTTTTAAAATGAGATTGAAAACAAAGAGGACTGAGAGCAACAAAGCAATTATGAAAGAGGAAGCAGAATGTCGTTCTATCACTCTCTATGTGAAGGCGCCATACATGCAGTCATATTCACACTCATTCAGACGTCACTTACAAACATTCTAAGAAAACTGTTATCCCAATTGCTTTGCTCTTCATTTAATTGTCTGGCTACAGCTTCCGCCTGCATTCATTTTGCTCCTCGTGTTTATGAGGGCTCCCAATGAACTGATGTCACAACAACCTCAATCAGGCTACATTAGGCCAATGGGCCCTCAACACAACTGTTAGAGTCCTGTGAACGTCTGGAAGAATGTGAGAGTGATTATTAAACTGCACGGGTGGGAGAAGTAACCTCAAAATGATATCAGGATATTGTAAGGAAATTTGCAATAAAGATATTTTGATGTTGTAGAAAAAAAGTGAACACTTTATGAGTGACTGCAGCTTGTAGGCACCAGCATTAAACAACCAAAAAAAAAATCCTTTTCCATCTTTCTTTTTCAGCGAGCCACTGTCACTGATGACAGACTACCTACTTCAAAGTGTGAATCTATTGCCACAATGTGCAAGCAGTAACACCAGCAGCATTATTAAATTGCAATAGTAGTGACATAGCAATGAATACAATAAAACAACCAAATCAAACTTGAGCATAAACGGAGCCTCTGTCATACTTTCAGAGGAAATTTCAAGGAAAAATACAACATTAAACTATTTTACCTCAATGGTGGTAAAATAGTGGAAAACAAATTTGAGATTTCCACCTTTAGCAGGAATATTTTTCATGCATATTTTGCAAAGTATTGTGCTTTGCTTGAAGTTGATGAAGTAGCTGCTTTTTTTTACTGAATGGTTGTCAGATGCTGACACACAGCTCTCACTGTCAGTCTGAGCTTGTCCAGTTAGTGCATGCAGGAAATGTAAATTCTTAATATTGCTATGTCACTGATATCATGATATGATATGTTTATATAACATAAAAATGTATACAGCTATTATCATGGGCGATATGATATTGCACAGTCCTGTTAAAGAGCAGCCTGAATAAGAAACTGGGAAACACCACATTGCAAAAAGGCAGTGTGTTAGATTGTTCAAGTCTGTTAATCTCTAATTACCAATTACAACAATTAAAGCAGAGATTCATTTTAATTCTTCAAGACTTTAGATGTACATGATGTGTGTTATCCAGGACCCAGAAGAAGATTTTTTTCCCCTCTAATTTGCTGATAGAAGGTATCAGATGGAGTTAATGCCGTACACCCAAACAATATAACCAAAGAACTATTTAAAAATTGTTTTGAAGAAGGCCTTCTTTACCAAATCCATGTATTTGGTCCATGGACAGTGGTCAAGAAATCACATAGTACTGAAAGTTGTCAAGTACCAGTGCTCGGTTGGGCTCTCGTAATTTTTTAATGTGCTTCCGAATTCGAGAGATTGCTCGGGTCATCACTAACCAAGCCGGTGTTTCCCTTTTCACCTTCCTTCTTCATGCCATAAAATGATGGTTTGCTCCTAAAAACAGTGCTATGGGTGTATGTAAGACTGCAGGTAAGACTGCAGGTAAGAATGCAGGTTCGTTGCAGAGGATCTGGATGAAATATAATGAAGCTATGAAGTTGACCTACTTTTACTACTACTACTGTGACTTTAATATCAGTAAAATGCATATATGATTAACTTGATCAGTGAATACAGGGCTCTACACTAATTTCATGTTATATGATGTGGATGAATAAACAGAAAAAGAGTGTAACCTTTGCTTACTAATTTACATATAATATTATGCAAATTCTTTAAGCGTATGCTTTAATATATCTTTATACAGCTGTAAAATACATTTGCCAGCACTGTTTTAACAATAAAAAGTGTGACTTCGAGATGGGAGAACATTGTATTTTTGTCTTTTCATGCCAACAGTCAGCCTGTTTCCTTTTAACCATGACTATGATCTTTCTCCAAGCTTAAAATGTTTGACATTTTTGGGAAACGCACTTGCTGTCTTGCAGAAAATTAGATTTGAAGATCAATACCCTTTTTTTATGTCTGTTGAATAAGAAGCTACAGCCAGCAGCTGGATGGCTTAGCTTGGCAAACACACTGAAAACATAAAAAAAAAAGCTAAAGTGTCGAAAAGTAAACAAAAATAGCCCACTATGACTTGTGACGCTCACCTTAATGAGAAATGATATCTCGTTTCATTTTATATTTTTTCAATTTTTCTACAGACCTAAAACTTAATTTAATTTTAAGTTTGGAAATTGTAGGGCTACTTATTTCCTCCTTTATTGGTAAGAACACAAATAGGAATACTTTCCCTCTTTATATTCCTTATAAGATTACATTTATTCTTTTGCTTAAGTCTGACCATCACTGACTATTATGTAGAACAAGTCTGTGGAGATACTAGCGGGTGGGTAGATCTGGAGCTGGAAATATCAGAATTATGGAAGTGGGAATTGACAATTATGGCATGATGATCTTGACAATACCCCGACCAATTCAATTCAATTGCAATTAAATAAAACTTTATTGATTCTGAAGGTTGACCCCGAAGGAAATTGGGTAACCACACTGATTTCACAACCTTACAGTGGCTTTATGGTTATTTACACTTTTATTTTTTGACCCTTGTGGAGTAGCTTTGTGTCACGGACAGTTCAAAATAATGCTTATTTATCTTATGACTGACACTTGTGCTGTCATGCCAGTTTAAGGCCAACTTTCTTCTGATTGGCTAAACAGCAGGTTGGGGGTTGGGGTTTCTGTGCCCCACTCCCTATTTTAGTGACATCATAAAGATGCAAGAGCAGAAAAAGTTGTCTGGAATGGACAGTCAGTTTGAAGCCTGATATGTGAATTACTTGCATTGAACTAATTATGTAAAACTGCTGTATACACAGTTTTACTGTGGTTACAACTTGTATATATGATTTATAACAGAAAATACAGAAAATTATAATAAACATAAAAACACAATCATCCCATAACAAAGAAAATCATCCCTAAGGTGAACCAAATCTACACCACTGTGTTATCACAACACAAAACGTATTGTTTATGTGATTCGTAATTGGTTTGGCACTGCCAAATGAAGCTATTCCGCTAATATGGGGTGTCGCGGCAGAAAAGGCTCATATATTTAGCTTAAATAGACCTTATATTTTTTTTGAGATCTTGTAGTCCTGAAACATTAGATGTGTAACTGACGACCAGAGGCAAAACAAAGACACATAAAAAATACACACACAAAAAAGGCACAATGAGGACTGATTTTTAAAAGCTAGTGTAGGAGGTGCTGTCAAATGGGTTCACTGGAGCCATCTTAAATAGATTTAATGGAGTGCTTTGTGTTAGAAATGAGACTAAGCTGCATCTTTGTCGCAGCCTGATGTGGTAAACAGAAGGAAAACAGAATGCTTTATACCCCTTACACAACATTTGCATATGAAAGCACGCCATGTTTTTATATCATTATAGTGTTTGAAGTATGCAAGTGTGGTGGGATTATTTCATAAGCAAATCATCGGGACTTTAATTGGAAAAATCTGATGTCAGGTATTTCACATTTTCTGTGGTCCTAAACACATGTTGCGATGTACATTTGCATCACAATAGCTCCGTTCACAAATGTCAAACAAAGTGGCTCATCAGAATTCAGGTTGCAAGAGCCAGTTTAGTGGGTGATCGTGTGGGGAGATGCTCTTTCAACTCGTAAAAAAATAAATAAATAAATCACTGCAAGAATTCACATGGCATTACTAAACCAGCTGAATCAGTGCTGGAATTTGACAGAATCCTTACTGAGGATCAAAAGCGCTACAGTAAGAGCAGTGAATATTTCACTTGTGTGACAGGCATGGTATACCAGCAGCCAAGGGTATTGGTAGATTATCACATATACATGGCTTATCTACACAGCCATGTTTGTGGTTGACACAATAAAGGAAAGAAAGAGAGAGATTTTGGTTAAACCAGCTTTCAGTTACATTCCTATTTAACATAATGTATATGTTTGCCTCAAGTGTCTTTTTCTTAACTTTTTTTAAAACTGTATTCCTCAGACTTGTATAATTCTGAACTTAAGTAAACAAGCCTTTGAGAGTTCACTCAACTCATTATATTAGCATTTAATACTCCCTAGACACTCATGGGACATAACTGATGTGAAGACGTAGAAGTGTTGAGATACTATACATTCGGTGAATTTCTGGAAGACATATGATGAGTAAACTAATTTTGGTTTTACTGTTGCTGAGAGGTTAGAGTTCAGACTGGCTCATGAAGTCATTGGGGAGAACGTGAGTGAGCACATCTGTCACCGGAAGGTCGCCGGTTCGATCCCCGGGCTCTCTGTCCTGGTCGTTGTGTCCTTGGGCAAGACACTTTACCCTACTGCCTACTGGTGTTGGCCAGAGGGGCTGATGGCGCGATATGTCAGTCTGCCCCAGGGCAGCTGTGGCTACAACCGTAGCTTGCCTCCAACAGTGTGTGAATGCGAGAGTGAATGAATAGTGGCATTGCTTTGGGTGCCTTGAAAAGCGCTATATAAATCCAATCCATTAATGTAAACAGTGTGAGAAACGGGCGCATAGGTTAGGGATGGCATGGTATGCTTCATGTAAATGCCATAACAGAACTGAGGGAAATAAAATTGTCAAAAGGAGAATGTAGTTATGTCTCTCTGAGGGTACAACAGAAGTTTGCTGTGTCATGTCGTAAATTAAAGCCTGAGTGGAACAGGAATGCAGTATAGAAAATTGTTATCGCTATGGACTGCGGAACATTTTCTTTTTACCTTAAAGGAGCTTTGAAAGAAGCATAGTTTCTAAGTTGTAAGACCTTTTGTGAGTTTTCAACAAATAAAATGTTAAGTTGTCATTGAAAACCTTGGAGGATGCAACCTAAATTTTATTGAATTCATTCAGAACTTTCTGAGCTATCATGTTTGAAGACAGACTGGATGACACACATGCAGAAGCTACCAAAAACATAACCTCTGTATAAGAGATAATACTTTTTTTAATCTTTTCTTTACTTTTTAACTTTTCATTGTTGTTGTTGCTTCAGTCTTAAGCCCTTTTCCATTAGTACCTACGCAGATTGACTCACCATGACTCGACTCAGATTGACTAATTTTCAATTAATAATCGAGTACCACTTAATGTACGTGGTCATCGAAATAGCAACGTGTCCCTCGACCCTCGGCCGATATAGGTAACGATATACCTGCTGCTTGGTCCGTGGCTTTTCATCAGACTCACGGACCACCATGCTGTTTTTTTGTAGTCATTTTCCTCATTACTGGGTTTCAAAAATTGTGGTTTTGATTTTCGTGAACTATACACTCTCGTGACTCCTCGAGTGATGCCACTGACCAGCCAATCAGCGGGATGCAGTCTGACGACGTCACATTTTAGCACCTGGTCAGATCGTTCTGAACCCCGTGCGAGCAGGTACTATTTTAATACCTGGTATCGGGTACAATGACCTAATGGAAAACCCTGAAACTCTTGGCGAACCGTGGTGAGCTTTCACACATACAGAAAGGAAAAACAGAGAAATCTTACATCTGTTTTGGACTGGTTCTTGTACAGGAGATGTGGAAGCAGTTCAGTTAACTTCTATAATTATTTTAATTTCATAACTTAGAGATGACTTTGACCTAACAGTAACAGGTTTGACATTTTGGTCTAATTAATTATTCAGGTAATTAATGAATACACACCTAACAGAACTGTTAACCGCTGATTTTCGGTTGGCTGGAATGATCAGTGGCTCTCAAATCACTTTCAGCTTGTGTACTTTGTGTTTTTCTTTAGATGACATTTGAGTTTAGCAGCTTGCAGAAAAAGAATCACAAACTAACAGATAAGTTGACAGACTGCAGGTAAATCACTCAGTAATAAGTCAGTGTTATGCCTCTTACAGTAATAACTCATAATCCAGTTGCTAATAACTAGAGTGGGTGGGTTGTTTGCTTCAATTACAGAGCATTATGTTAACACTTAACATTTTAAATTTTCGAAATAATAACACATGTCTGATGTGAAAACATTATGGTTAAGGTTTGAATGGAGATGCTCAAACAGGACACGGTAAACTTAGTGGTCTTGATCAGACTCACAAGAAATCAAGAAGCAATGAAAGTGACATTTTGTTTAACAATCCAACCTCTCCAGCAATAATAATAATGTAATAATGTCACACTCTTTCCCAGTTTCATGGTCCTGGGTCGAGCGACCCAGTGTTTGAGTTTATGTATCTTTTGTATTTATTTGTGCCTTAGCTTAGTTCACCTAGTTAATTTCTAGATTGCTGTTTAGTCTTGTTGTCTCCCCCTGTACTAAGTCTCCCTGGTTCATGCGTCATGTCTGCGTGGTTATGTTTAGTTCATGCCATCTCTAATCTCCATGTTTCCTGTTTTACTTTGAAAGTCTGTATTCAATGTCAGTGTATTTAGTTTCACTTCTCCTTTCCTGTTGTTAGGTTCATGTGTGTCAGCTGTGCTCCCATTTGTGGCCACTTCCCCTGATCATCCCTCATGTGTATTTAGTCTCTGTGTTTCATACAGTCTGTGTCGTGTCGTCTGTGTTCCCACCCTCCATGTCCTCCCAGTCAGTCTGTACAATCATCGTCATGGTTTTCTGAGTCTCCTTGGTTTATCAGTATCTGTTTCCCAGTTTAGTTTAGGTTCAGTTTAGTCACGGTGTTTCTGCTTTGTGTTGAGACCTGTCATCAGCCACAATAAAGGCTCGCTTTCAGTTTAAGTTTACTCCGGTCTACTCTCTTGTGTTCACACCTGGGTCCACCTCACCCACCCCCGCACGGTCTGTCCACTCAAATCGTGACACCCAGTGCGTTTTGTGCTGTTAACCTTAACATATTATCATGTTTGGGGAACTGATAGCTCAACAGAGGCTGTCATTTTACTTGTGATGATTTTGGAAACATTTATACCAGCCAGCAAACGTCTTGTTCAGGTTTATCTTGCAAAAGAAGTACTGCCTCTGTAGGGCTTACCTGAATGAATAAAAATGGAGTGAAGAAAAAAACATAAGCACTAAAATTTGTCCTGTTACACTGCAGAAATTACTTCTTTATATACTGCAGGCATTATTTGCCCTCGGGTCACTGCAGCTAGAACAATACTGCAATTATCAATCTTTTATCTCTTTCTCAATACATGTTTATTTCTCGAGGCTCGCAGCGATTTTAAATCATGAACTCGGCTGAGATATTTGGCTAAAGCTCCTCTTGGATGTAGGCCAAATGCAGCGGAAATTGAACAGTTATTGAAAAATGTTATGTTCAGCGTGGGAGTTAGAGTGGATTTTTCACTCTCCAGCTTCAGCATGGGTTCACATTCCTTTGATTTGCACCTTGTGAACCAGAATAACAAAGAAGGCCTTGAGTAGAGGCTTTAACAGAGCCCTATTAATTTCACATTGTCTATAAACATTAATTAGGGCTGTGAGCAATTGTGTACAATTACTCAAAGTATCATTTTTCATCCTTGGTTGCATGGTTTGCACATTGAGACACCACTATTAAAGATCAGAGGCCGAATAAGTAAAAACAAGAAAGTGTACCCAGGAAGGTGACACAGCGTAGAAAAAGTCTAAAATAAATATTTTGGGGGTCTGGAAATGATTTACAGTGATCAACAGAGAGACATGGACAATCTACACCAGCAGAGCCACATAATATGCATTTATACATATATTTGCTCTAAAGCTATGTAATTAAAGTAACTAAAAAAAATGAAATGCACCAGGAACACCATATGAAAAATATAGTATGTGTGACTACACATAAAAAGAATTTATTACCCCCCGTATGCAAAGCCTTTCCATTTCCATTTGCTTCTTGATAGGAGTTTAGGCCAAATGGAGCTCTGATGGGCAGAGGGCACAGACAGCAAACAAGACAGGAGAATGTATATGAGGAATGTCTAATGGGAGTATCTGTAAATAAACCTGGAGGCATGCTTTTTTTTTCTGCGGCTCCAGTGAGTAATTTAACCCAGACAGAAATCCATGAACCTGACAGATGAAAAAGCCAAATTTATTTTTGTATTGATGAAGAATGATGCCTCCACCTGTATTAAAGCCCACAAACTACGTACGCGAGGCCTCTCCATATGTCATCATGTTATGAGAAAAAACACACAAAAGAAAAATGTCCATCAGAGAGAGAGCAGCAGCGTTAGCTAGTTGCAACATTTTGAAATATACACTGCTGGAACTTTTACTTGATGGCCTGACCCATAAACCCAAAACTACAATTTGTAATTTTTTTTTCTTTTTTGGGTGAAATGTATATTCACAGCTGGCCTTGTTTTAACAAAAGCGAAAGGACCAGGGCCCTGTGCCACTTACCCAGGTTATCGTTCTCTTCTCTGGTTTTTCTTAATTTAACACTGAATCAGAATAAGCGGCCACATGAAGTTGGTCTACTCAACAAGTCAACCCAGGGTTTCCCTTGAAAGAGGTGGTGTTTGCAACATTAGACAGCCACGGTAATGAATAAATGTAATGGCAGCAGAGCAGCTGATTTTCTAAAAGAATATTAGTGTGCATGACAGGAAAGGTTGTACAGCAGGTCAACATTAGAAGAGTTTTATGTATGGTTGAGTGTTTTGCCCAATAGGCTAGGAAAGAGCTACTATACTGATAAAAAAAATATTTGAAGTATTATTATTTAAATATTTGAAGCCAGAAAAAATGAAAAAATCCTGTGTTAAGTTAGCAGACTTATCAAATAACACAACTCTGTTTTTAAGACATGGGAAAATGTGATGGATTCTAATCCATTAAATTAATGTTTGTAGGACAGTTTTAGTTTTTATTCTTTTAACTGTGGCCTCAGTGATGTTTAACAGCCTGAGAGGAAAGAATAATTATTTGGCTTGGTCGATAAGGTCAGGAAGTACAAGTAGGTGTCTTATATCAATTGTTATGGAAATGTAACATTATTTGCAGCCAACAGCTGAAAAAATGAAGAATAGAGTAGAGTTTTTTTCTGTATTTTAACACTAAAACTTTACGTGGTACTGAAAAACTTCAGACTCTACTATCTGTGCACAGAGGTCCAAGAGGATGCTATTTTTGAGAGAACTAATTTGTCATAAGGTGGTTCATACCTGTTTGTCTCTAATCTGGAACCTAGCCTACTCTGGAGAAGTTTATTTACAAAGACTATAGTTTAACTGAAGACTCGGAGCTCACCCTAAAGTTACCTGGATAAGACATAACTCGTAGCACAGTCCTCAGATTACAGTCAAAGTTACAGACAGAAACGTTCTTCTGCATGGTGCTGTTACATTCAGGAGATACAACTACCAATAACATTTAGATTTTCTGTTACGTTATCTGCAAATTTGCAACATGTTCACGCTGAGAAAAGGTCATAGTGAAGCCTCCTATTGTTTGTGATGATTATTTGTGCTATGAATGAATGTTAATTAAGCAAAACTCATTCAGTTATGATTGCCTGCCTGTGAAATCATCAAATTTGGATTCTAAAAACATAAGTGACTATTATGCTTGAATAATTAACCAAAACCTTGATTTTTTTCCCAAATGCTGTCCAAATTGATTATACCTAGCCACATCCAAGTATCAGCGGAGCCCCTCAGTTCATCCTCTTTCTGAAATGAGCTTGTTTAGCTTTGTTCCCCCTCCTCTTAACCAAGCTTCTTTATTATTGGCAGCAGAAAGTCAAAAACAGAAAGTCTGAAAGTGGCAACCTACAGATCCAAAGGTAGAAAAAACTCTGACTGAGCATTTTTACCATTGACTTTCTGCATGTTTGTATGTAGGAATGTCTGTACATATGTCTGTCTGTACATCCATCTCCATGTGTGTGTGTGTGTGTGTGTGTGCTGACTTTAACAGTCTGTGGTGTATGTGCGCAGTGTGGTTATATTCCAGGGGCTTCATTTATCAGGAGAATAAATGTAGAATGAGTAGCAGCACTGAGTAAAACCTGGCAGTACACAAGAAAACTTGTAATCTGAACTATAATTTATAGCTGTGTGCCATCAGCAGTGATAAATCTAAAGTATTGTAAATGGTTGTGCTCATGTGTAGGCAATCAGTTTTATTTTCCAAGCAAGCAAGCAATATCTACAATATGTACTGAGCACTTCTCACAGACAGGAGTCACAAAGTGCTTTTTAGTAGTCTATGAATTACAACAATTAAAATAATAATAATAAAAAAAGACAGGACATATTAAAGACCAAATGCAATTTAAACAATTGTCAAAGATAACCACAAGACAGGGCACTGAGACTCTTTCTGATAATTTAGGCCCCAATTTTGGTGACTCAGTAAGAACCTGTGTCTTTTGCAGGTCAGATGTGAGAGGTCCCGCTGGAGGCACCACAGGAGACTAAGAATTAAGTACAAGTCTCTAACAGAGACGGAGATGTTTCTGAGTCATTCTAATGCTGTACCTAAAATGCATGCCAATTATTTAGATAAATGCAGTTCATATAAAGAATATACTCATGGTCAGAAAATCTGGAGCATAAAGAAGAAAAACAATATTTCGCTGATAGCAAAGTGGAGATTAACAACGTACACCGAGGAAGAATTAAGTGATAAAACAGAAGTTCTTTGAGCACAAAAAAGAAACTGCACTTACCCGTCACTCAGCCCGCTTTACCAAGCCGAGATTAGCATGCACATTGGCCACGGTACAAGACCAGCTGTGATTGTCACAGTATCATTTGCTGACATTAATTGACAACATCTTATATGTTTGTGAGCAAAAGTCAAAATTAAAACAAAAACATTGATAGTCATGGACTAAGGGACTCACACACTTATTTGTAACCTCATTAATGCCACATCTCTTTAGTTTTTTTTTTTGTTTCTTACATAAAGTCACTCTGGGTTTAAACAGCGTCACAGTACCGAGACCACGCTATTAAGAGTTTTTAATGACCTCCTTTTAACTGCTGATTCAGGGCGCTCAGTGGTCCTAGTTTTATTAGACTTAACGTTGGCATTCGATACGGTTGATCATAATATTTTCCTGGCAAGGCTAGAACATGTAGTTGGACTTAAAGGTAATGTCCTTTCATGGTTTAAATCATACTTATCCAAGAGGTCTTTGTCCATCACAATGGGGAAATACTCCTCCTCTCCTGCCCCTTTCCGTTGTGGTGTGCCCCAGGGCTCGGTGCTAAGTCCTACGTTATTTTCTTTATACATGCTGCCCTTGGGAGTCATTTTCAGAAAGCATAACATCTGGTTTCACTGCTATGCCGACGACATCCAAGTCTACTTCCTCATGAATCAGGATGTCCAGTCCTCATTAGTGCCTTTGTTCAACTATCTGTGGGAAGTTAAAGATTGGCTATTACAAAACTCTCTAACCCTAAATGAAAATAAAACGGAAATTACATTTTTTGACAGTCCCATTCCCCTGGACCAGCTAACTAATACACTGGGGTCCTATGCCAGCCATCTCTCTTATACCGTTAGAAATCTTGGAGTGGTCCTGGACAGCTCACTCAAGTTAGACAAACAAGTTGCCTCAGTTGTGAAAACGAGTTTTTACCAGCTACGTCAAATCTCCAAGGCAAATCCACATATTCCACATAAATACCTTTAAAAGCTTATTCATGGCCTTCATTACTTTGAGACTAGACTATTGTAATTCTCTGTACATGGGCCTCCAATTCTCTCTCCTCCAGCGTTTGCAATTAGTTCAAAATGCCGCAGCATGCCTCTTAACTGGCACCAGAAGGCATGAGCACATCACCCCAGTTCTAGCCAATCTACACTGGCTCCCTGTTGTCATTTTTAAAATACTTTTGTATGCTTTAAAAATTTTAAATAACCTGGCACCCAGTTACCTAACAGACCTTCTCAATGTGTATAGCCCCAAGAGAGCGCTCAGGTCCTCTAACCAACTGCTCTTAGTGCATCAAAGGCCCCGACGAAAGACTGGAGGGGACAAAGCTTTTTGCTTTGTTGTAATCTGCTTTGCTACCTTGTGTGAAGCACTTTGATGGACACTGTCCCTTTTAAATGTGCTATAGAAATAAAATATTGATTGTTTGAAAATCCAATTTAATATTGTATTTACAATAAACAGCATTTACCAAAATACATATATTTCAATGTGAGTATTTAAGTATTTTCTGCAAAGCAAATAAAAATAAGTGTAAGTCAGTGGTTAAACAAGTGGAACGATCCAACTGTGGAATAACACCAGAAATAGATTTTATTTTTTTACTTTTTTCATCCTGTGTAACATAATTCATTTTTAGCATATTCTAGATGCTAAACAAGGTTTTACTCAATTATACTGTTCAGCTCAAGGAACTCTTGACCCAAACTGACTGCTGTGCTCTGGCTAACAGAAGAGAACAGCAGGGCTGGGAACCTGGGATTTAGCAAAGGTCTGAACCCTGAGGCACCTCGGCAGCAGCTGGGTCCAGTACCTCCGAGGGTCTCCCTTCAATTAACACCCAGCTGTTTTCCAGAGCAGTGTGGGGTTCAAGGCCTCCCTGGTATCTCCACTTATACTACATTACACACTGACACAGCTTAGTTAGACTTTGCAGAGGCATCTATGAAATGGTTCTATGGCTGAATTTGAGTATTCATTAGTGATAGGTAGCATTTCCCCCAAGGAGCCAAACTGGAAACTCTGACCTTCAAAGCGGCTCCGGCAGGTGAGGCAGATTAGATCGTTGCTTTGTAAGACTTGTAGGTACAAAGCTGCAGGCATGCTGTAAGTGCTGAGAAGTGCCTGACGTAAGTGACAGATTTAATACCAATGTATATGCCCCATTGCCAAGACTAGAAGCTTTCATATCTTCAAGGAGGGTAACAGGCAGAAACGGATGTGAAAAAAAGTGAAGACTACAATGACTGCACTGATATCAGAGAGAGTGGTATTTCATCAGTTTTCAAGGCCAAACAAGAATCGCCGCAAAGTTAAAGCTGTTTTATATGATTGCATATCTGTAAAACGTTGAAAAAGAAACCTGTGTTTGTTACAGCTTTTTTTATGGGAGCATATTATTCAAAATGCTTGATAAAGTTAACTATAATCTCATGTCATGTTAAAAATTAGCAAAATACATTCATATATGCGTGGTATACTGTCACAGTAAAAAGAAGGATTTGGAAGAGGCAAAACTAGGAGAGGCTAATGCGAATGCTCACCAGTCTGAACAGCTAGATGAATAAACATGTCAATGTTTCTCATATGACTTTAAATGATCATAATTTTAAATGATCATGATTATGTGTTATATCAGTTATATCAAGAACCTAATTATGCTGCCCCCAGTGCAACAGAAATAAAAAAAATCCTCTAATTGCCACCCACATGAGGCTCTGAGGCTTTCTTTAGGGCCAAGTCAGTCCCTATTGACTCCAATGTAAAAATGCCCGACTGAAAGAAGTAAAAACAAAGTTTACAGCCTGGTACAAAATAAAAAAAATTGTTTTGTTTTTTTTAGCTTCCTTTTTTATAACCACTGTGGAGTTATATTAGTAAGGCATTAGTAAGTTTCAGATTATTACTGCTTTGATTGGGAGGTGTCCCAACAAAAACCATTAGATGACATCAGGGCAGCTATGTTGGTCTTTTATTTTGAGATTATGTTTTATACCGGTAATAAAAGCTGTTGACAGCATTAAGACACATTTGATCGACAGTGTTTAATATTTGAACCCAGTCCCAGCCAGTGCATGCTCTTCTTTGGCAGTCATTACAGGTTGGATTTACTGAGATCGCGGGGAGCACACAATAAGACAGGCATGTAACTACAAGCCGGATAAGAAAAGAAAGGAAAGAATTTAATAAAGAACACTGGAATAGAGAGCAAACCAATACAATTTTAAAGTAAGTAAATAAATAAAAACTAACTAATTAATAAATGATCCCATTAAGGTCTGGGGTGGTCCAAGGTGTAACGCTCAGCAGTACTCTTGACAGGTTTTTCTGCACTTCATCAAATCCAGGTTGTTTTTATACTTTTGGGGTGGACTCAGCTCTCTTACCCCCTGCTGCCTTCCCCTTGGGCCTGTGTCCTGTAAGGAATCTGCCTGATTATTTGCAGACCTGCGAGTCTCTGCATGCCTTCCTCCTCATTATTTTTAACTCTTCATATTGTATTGAAATCACAGTTTTATGCATGTTTGCATGCATCTAAATGTATCATTATTGTCACCGATACCTACAATTCACTCTTATCTTTTGTTACACTGAATCGGTTATTGAAATTGCTCAAACATGTATGCCGGTTTAACATCCATCCATCCATTCACTTCCACATATCCTTTTCAAGGTTGCGGGGGGCGCTGGAGCCTATCCCAGCTGTCATAGGGCGAAAGGCGGGGTACACCCTGGACAGGTCGCCAGTCGGGTTTAACATGTGTTAATCAACTATTTACTCTCATTTGAGCACTATAACGGTGTGGCTGTGGCTATATCTGGCTTATTATTAGCTAAATATTCCCTTATTCCAAACCTGGATGATTTTGGTGTGATAGTTTGTAAATATTCATGTGATCCAAATGTGTCTGAAATTGCTTTAGTATTTAATATTCCAATTATTATTTTGTATTTGTGGCTAGTGAACATGCTGTACTTTAAAGGAAGCTGCCTATTCTGACTGTGGGAAGTGACACAACTACCTCTAGTGGCACTTTTTCGGGTAAAGGAAAGGCTTTTAGAAGCAGCCTATCTGAAATCAGATTTAAAAGACCACATTCCTTTTTCTTTCTCTTCGTTTCATCCTTGCCTCTTTGTCTCATCTTAACAAGGATCAATAGGCGCTGCAACCGTACCCCAAATACGCTGGCAAATGTCTCGTTGGTAATTTTTAGCACAACCTGAAGATAAATGGGTGATCGTTTTATCACTGATGTCATCGTCAAACAGAAAATCAGCCTTCACTGAGTTGCGCTGAGAGTTTTGACTGACAGGTAAGCCCAGCAGGGGTTTTGTCCTGAGGGCAGGATCTTTAATGTTCTCTCTAAATCTAGATTGTTCTTTGTTCAGATGCTGAGAGGAGGGAATCGCAGATAAAAAAAAAAAAAAAGCACGGGGAAAAGAAATGTGTTCTGCATGACTAAATCCCAGTTTGACATTTTTTCTTGACATAATTCTTTAAAATAGATAGCCTCATGTTTGGCTCATGATTGTTCTTAGTCATCTAAGTTGAAGTGTTTATTTGAAAATCATCGCCCAGCAGCTGTCAGAGCTGTGGTTTAGTATGTCATGCCTTTATTCAGTGTGGTTATCCAATTACTTAAGTGGATCCTGCAAATTCACCAGTTAATCACATGCTTCATCCTTAAACTGTAATACATGTTAGTACTTAAAATGAAATATCAACCAAGAAGACACTCTGTCATTACTTTTCACTTTTCAAATCAAACACACCATTAAGCTCTGTCTACAGGCAATAGATAACTTTCAGCAGCTTTTGTCCTTCCAGTGTCCACAAGGAGACAGTCAATGTTGTAGCTAGTGATGCAGGGTCACAAAAGACAAGACAAGTGCACTTTTCCTATTTTCTGCTTTTGCCTTTCTATGCTCCATTGGACAGTGTGGCTCTCACTGTGGAGCCCTGACACAGCTCTCATCCATCATTCTCACTTCATCTTTGACTTGGATCAGATATGCTTCCTTTTGTCTACTGTCCCAGACAGGAGACACCACTTCCATAGTCCCCTTTCCTGCTTTCACCTTGTTATTTGAAATGTCTTACTTTCAGGTGAACTTGAGGATTTGAGTTTTGTGTTAACAATCAAATGCCTGATATAAACGAGAAAGAAATATTCACACTCTGTTGGAATGTTTTGATTTCATATCGTTATAATTACAAGTTAAAATGTTAGGCCATTGGTTCACTACTTTTGAATGTTATCAGCCCAGTGCATACTGCCAGTAGGTGGTCTCCTCCACCTCCTACAAAGTCATTATCACCTCATTCAATTGTGGATATTCCGCCTACCTCAGTGGGGTGGGGGGAGCAGTGGGTGGTATTTTCAGGTTAAAAAAAATGCAAAAACATAAAACATTTTGCATGTGGAGTGCAGAGGAGTCCCAGAGGGACAGTGATCCTAGACATGCATTTAGATTTTACTTTTGTTTCATTTTGATGTTTACTTTTGGTTGTTTCACACATTTTTCTTGGGTTCTAGGATTACCAATAGAAAAGGTTTTGGATTAAAACATGTGTTTTATGGCACAATCTGATGTCTATATTTAAACAATACAAATCATACTCTAACAGAAATTCAGAAATGAAATAACCACATTTGGTTTGATCACAGTGTTGTCTTTATGTAATTTTTTTAAAATATTCTAGGAACAGTGGGAAGAAACAGAATTACATTAGTTATTTAAATGTCGTAAGACTAAATACTGAATAAGTAAAAATGTGCAAAAAGACAAATTATTATTGTTATTATTAGTTTCACATTCATATCGCTACATAATGTGGGAATTTTGTGAGCAGACGTTGCTGAATCTGCACCCCAAGCAGGCAGAAAGTGTACTTTGAGGTCCCTTGTGTATTTGATGAATTTTGGATTTGGACAGCCTTCAGCACTCATGGGGATTTGCAGGGAATTTGGCCCGACCCATAAGTTGGTGAATCTGCCATCCTCTGTAATAAGGTGAGATTTGGAAACAGCTATGAGGGCTTCGAAGTGGATCAGAGGGCTCATAGGGAGTTAACAAAGAACAGAGCCTTCTATTTTGATATTTATTTATGCATTTTCATGAGCCACTGACTGCAAGGTGTTTCCTTTTATATTGTGCCCAAGCAATTGCTTAAATAATTGATGTCGTATATAATTGAGTGATATACAATTACATACTGTTCAATCAAGTATTTGAACAAGGTAGTATAGTATACATGTTTAATAGGATGTTGGCAGTTGGTGTAACTTTAAGATTAATTAAGTAACTAAATATAAACAGAAAACCAGACATTAAGGCAGCACACCTCTGTTTACTAAGCTTTGAATGGTGGCTTGCGAAGCAGGTAATTGTGTAATAATGTAGCCAATAGCGATAAATATTCAAAATAGCAACTTCAGTCAGTGTTGCTACTTTTGCTTTGTGTCTGGCTTTTTGCCCAGATGCAACAGTTCACAGTATAAAGGTACAAGGATATTATTTATTTAAAAAACACAAAAGTTGTGCTGTCAAATCAATCCGCACCTCTTTTTTTTCCATTTGGACTTCTGCAAGCAAAACCGATCCATGCTATCACATTTATGCTAATAAGCCAGGCTGATTAATTCTTCACCAAAGATGAATGGAAACACATGGATATAGTCTGCATGCTGCATGTGTGACTTATTTTCTCCTGGATATGTCATGCAAACAGTTGTTCCCATTTTTCAGTTAACTGACGTCTTAACAGAAAATAACATAAAGCCAGCTGTTGTTGCAAGCAAGCCTTGCATATTTACTTGACAACCACCAATAATCATGCAACTGGAACCAAATTTAATTATTCATTCAGTTTTATTTAGAACAAGCTGGAACATGCTGAACCAGTTTTCATGTATTAATTGCTCTGTCTGAAACTTAAACTTATCTTTTGCTTTTTCCTTTAGCAATTATTCCTTTTGGTTGGAACCATTCTGTATTTAGACATGTTAATACATAGTATGACTTAGTGATAGAGTCCCTTTGTCCTAAATTTTGGCTAACCCAGTGAAGGTTGATATAGGATGCATGAGAAATCAGTTTTGGTTATATATCATTAACATGTTATCAGAAACAATAAAAATCTAACCTTTTAAAGCAAGCAATAATGTGTGCAGTTGCACTTTTAATAAAGGCACAGCTGATCTTTACATGAAGTAACAATATGTTAGCATCAAGGTTAAGAGGAAGGACACACAATGTTACAGAAGAAATTCAGCCCAAAAAAAGAAAACTGTGTCAAGCAGCATTGAAAACAAGCTGGATGTTGTGTTAGATGAGTCATAGTCCCTTTCTGATTTGGCAGGGACAGAGTTTTAGTGGTTATCTCAAGAATGGCCTGAAACTCTTCAAAGACGACCCCATGGCCAGGCAGACAATAATATATTGGCTCCTCGAAAAGAAGCTGACTTCAGACAGAGGGTAAAGAACCTGTCAGCCAAGGGAATGAAGGTCTGATTACACCTACATACCCACACCTGAGCCTTACAGCCTGGTACATACTGTGTAATATGGATAGATGCACACAATCAGACCCATGCTGGCAGAGCCTATGTGCATGGTGCACATGAGCACATATATAGGATTCTGAAATCCCACCAAAGCATGTAAGCTTTCATGACATCTTTTGTAAAGTAGTTGATTGCTTTACAACCTTTATATATCTGCGCACACACAAATACACACACGTTTCCTCTGGCTTTCTGGAAGACGTAATTTAAGATCCTCCGCACTTGCTGCACACACAACAGTGCAACATTGTAATGTTGTTGTTTTTTTTTCTCAGACGATGAAGATAATATCTGAAAAGTTTTTATTGTGTGCCCAACACAAGCAGCAGTAACTCCATTCGCTTGTCAAGATCTATATGGAATAGCCTTTTCCTGTACCAGGCTGGTGTTGGCATAGTGAATTTACCAATACCCGATTTCTAACACCTCAAGAAAACAAGATAAGTTTGCAGGTTTCCAAGAGCATTGTCTATTGGTACTTCCTGGATTGCACTTTTCTCATACCTGGTTTAAATCAAACACTATTAGAGACATATCCTGTGCAGCACTGTCAAACTAGAATCCAGGATTTCTTTACAGAGGTGGGTAAATGATACACTAGTAGCTTAAGCAACTAAGAGAGAGAAATGTACTCAACCAGCCAGATGGGAAGACGGCAACAGAAAAAAAATGTTTCAGTAATTAGCAAATAATATTTCAGTAGGTGACAGTAAAATCACAATACTTCAATTTTTAATTCAACTCAATTTTATTTATAGAGAACAATATCACAACAACTGTCACCTTAAGTGCTTTATATTGTAGAGTAAAGATACTACAAGAGAAATTCCAACAATCAGATCACCTTCTGTCAATCACTTGGTGACAGTGGAAAGGAAGAAACCTCCAGCTGAACCAGGTTTAGGGAGGGACAACCACCTACTGTGACCAGCTGAGCATGAGAGGAAAGATATAACTGGTGTCATCATCTCATATTTCATGACTTTTCCTAAAATGGGCTCATTCACATAGCCTTATACATTAAATACTGAATTTTGATGTGAGTGGGATCAAAAAGTAAAAATATGACCAATTTTACCTGGTACCGCTGAGGATGTCATTTTGACCCCCAGAGAAATTAATGTAAAACCACTGCTGTACCACTCCAGGTTGCTTAGCAGCAGGATTGTTTACACAGACTCTGATGTGAAGGGTACTATAAGAGAAGACTCAAAGCTAACTATATGTGATTAATGAATAAATATATAGAGGACTATAGTTAAATAAAAGATGACGGATAGGATTTTGAACCGGAGTAGAGCTGGACAGAGCAAGCAAGTTGATGGCTGCGCCGAGCAGCAGGGGAACTGTAGCTGAAGTGAATAAAGAGTCTGGTTTGTGGGGAACTAATCCAAGCAAATAAAGAGTGAAATCTAGACGTACAGCAGAAAAAAAGGTTTCAGGCCTGAGCAGGAGAGCTGAGAGGTGAAGCTTCAGACTGAGTTGTTTGGAAGCTGGATGAAAGACTGCATGTTTGCAGAATGTGGACAAGATGATAAACTTTGTTCAGTTCTACTTTTACAATATTTATTTAAAATGTGTTTCTTACATTTTCGTAGCTAGCTGTTTGGTCAATTTTGAAGTGCAGGAAATCACCTATTCAATCTGTTTCACAGTAACCATTCTATGTTTATGCTGTCTTTTTTTTTTTTAGCACAATTATTACCACACTTTATCCGAGATAATTTTTTACTATATTCATACTGTTAGTCTTGTGCAAAAATTACTTTTTTGGGTTCTGGTGACATTCCTGCAGTTTAACTAATTCATCTGTGACATCTGACATCATGGATAGATAAATCTGGGTGTCATCTGCATAGCAATGACAATCATGCTTTGTCTTCTAATAATACTGCCTAAGAGAAGCATATATAATGGGCAGTGGGCTAGTTCTTATATAGCAGTTTTGTACTCTACATGAACACCCAAAGAGATTTATGCAACATGCTTCATTCACCCATTAATACCCAACCATAAAAGCACTTTTTTCTATGCTTAAGTACTTTCTAGCTAACATTCACGCACATTCACACTCCGATAGATGAATCAGAGAGCAATGTAGAGTATAATACAAATACTGCCACCCTAATAATGTAAATAGAATCGGTCCCATTACAGAACCCTGAGAAACTCCATAATAAACTGCAGTATATGAAGAAGACTCCCCATTTACATGAACAAATTGGAGTCTACTATCTAGGTATGGCTCAAACTACTGCAACGCAGTACCTTAACACCTACATCATCCTCTAGTCTCTATAATGAAATATTATGGTCAACACTCCTGAAAACTCCTCTCATGTCTAGCAGGAAACAGAAGTTTGAACAGCAGATGAATAGAGTAGCTGTGTTTACAAACAAGAGTAAACGATAATTATTTGAAACTTATATTATTTTTATGATTGAACAATACAGCAGACAAAAAAGGAGAGAGAAAGAGGAATGGCCCAGGGCAGACTCAAACCCGAGCCCCTGAAGTTGCCTTTGATCATATGCATTGTTGGCAAACTTATACCAGCCCACAAATTTGGCCATGTTTAAATTGAGCATTGCAAATTGCCATTCTAGCAATGCAAATATAATATGCAAAAACAGTATAGCTCCATTGTATTATATTTAAAAAATAATACAATAGGGGAGAATAGAGTGTTTGGGAATGATCTTAGCATAACTAACCAATGCAGTCAAGCAGTAGCTTCTGTTGGGGTGTGGTAACAAACCTCCCAATTAGATTATTTGTGTATCAGTATATTGGTGGGGACATTTTGAGCACATTTGAATAATTATTGTGGGGTTTAGGCAAAGTTTGATTTGCCAAGGGGTATCCGCACATCCATGCCTCTGCTAAATTATTTTTTCTTCCCTGTGGGGATAAAAATGTTACTCCCATTTAAAATCTGCACTTGAAAACAGTCTGCAACAATAAAATCAGAAAGTGACTTTCACTTTCAGTGCTCATAACTGTAGAGATGAAACTGTGTAAAGGGAAGTGATAAGGATTGTGTTCTATTCTAACTCTTCAGTATGCCACCCTGCGCGCTGTTTAGTGCAAAACACCGATAGGATTGTTTAGTATAAACTACAACTAAATAATTACAAAATATGAAGGATTTTGAGCATCAGATTTTATATGGATTCACAAAAACTCAGAAATATTCCTAATGCGTATCAAATAATTATTTTTATCATTTACAGCTTATTATTTCAACTTGTTAAATCGCAGTAATACACCAGGCCTTAACACTGGGGTAGTTAAAGGCTTTCCTGAAGAAATGTTATTCATACAAAATGTGTTGGCTTTAGAGCCAATGTAGCAGCCACATTTCTGTTTGAAAATATTAGTCCTAACCTGACCTTCATTAACTGCATCCATCACAAATAACCGCCTACACTGAAGAAAAATGCAGTGATGGGTGAAACACCACAGAAAGGAGCTCAGTTTGAACAAGAATACTTGGCAAGAAAAACCATGTTAGAAACTTTGGTGGAGGAGATAAAGAAAACTGAACTCGAACTTGTTCCTGCTGATTATTGCTATGGTTGACCTGAAGATGTAACCTGTAATTTTTAAAATGACAGAAAATTGAAAACCTTCAACTTCTGTTTAATTTCTGTGGTCACTTACTGGGGAAACCCCAACAATCAGACAATTGTGATTGCTGGGGGATTATCAGGAATACTATAGGCTCTTTACCTTACATTACAATGCACTTTGAGGCAACTGTTATTGTGATCAATGCGACACAGCTAAAGAAACATTAGCTGGTGCCCTCCAAGAAGCTCAAATCTGGTTTTGTAATCATAAGGTGATAAAGATATTATGATGAGATGAATATAAAGGCCATGACACAGTTTCAGCTGCAGCAGAAAGGAATGAAATGAAGGTAGAGTTTGAGGTAAGTTGACAAAATATCAGTAGAGAATCCAGGGCCAGGCTCTCTGCTGATGAAAAAAAAAAAAACAAGTGGAAGGTTGGCGCAGCTCTCACACACATATGATCATTATATATTTTTTTTTTGTTGTTGTTGTCTTTGCCTCACAGTTACCATTCACAGAGTAAAAAACCCATCAAGCATCAACATCTGTCCTCTGAGGTACTTTGAGACACAGGAGCTGTGTCAGAGACCAGAGATGTACTGCAGGACATTTTGTGTGAGAAATGAAGAACCATCACTTTGAGCGATTCAGGTAGAAGTTTTGATTTAAAAACACCAACCTAAGACTCACCCTTGATTCTTCAAATATTCATTTTATTCAAACCAAGTACACGCATTTCTGTTATTATCTAAAGTGAACAGAAATGCAAGAATTCTGAATCAACAACAGTCTTACTTCAAGCATCCAGACAGATTCATTAGATGGTATCAGGTTCTGAGTTTAGAGAGTCTGACAAGATGCTGTTACCGGAATGTAGAGTGTAGTGGGGAAAGAATATATGTAGCAGCCACACATAAGCATATCAGTAGAATAGGAAAAGGGTATGATTGTGTTTTTATTATTTGAGATAACACATTTTGGGCATTAGCTTGTCGGCTAAGCAGTTACAGATTATTGCATATCAGTATCAAAACTCAGGTCCTCCAGAATAGGAGTGTGTATGGAATATAGTGCAGGTACTCTTTTCATCAGCATCCCTGAAAGCATGATTCTCCTCAACAGAGTTTAGTTCACCTAACTCATCTGCTCTATGCTAACATTCAGCTTTCTGGTTACTTTTGGGGAGTTACTGCTAACTTCTGTTTACTTAAACAAACTAGATCCATCCAGCCGAGAGATAATCTCTCCAGCGTGTCCTTGATCTGCCTCTGGGCCTCCTCTGGGTGGGACATGCCCAGAACATCTTATCCTTGTCAGATGCCCAAACCACCTCAAATGAGTCCTTTCAATTTGGAGTCTCCTTGATGACCAGACTCCTCACCCTAGCCACCTTTTCGAGAAAGCTCATTTCCACCCCTTGTATCCGCAATTCGGTGATTACGCAAAGCTCCTGACCGTAGGTGAGGTTAGGAACATAAATTGACTGGTAAACCGAGAGCTTCTCTTTTACGTTCAACTCTCTCTTCACCACAACAGACT
>NW_024582448.1:571854-669076 GCF_018398535.1 Haplochromis burtoni
TTAAACTCAACAGCAATAAATCAGAACTTCTCCTGGTCGGCACTAAACGATTGCTATCCAGAATTAACAATTTCTCTCTCACCATCAATAATTCGCTGGTCCCTATCTCTCCTTCTGTGAAAAGCTTGGGTGTCATTCTTGATGGCACATTATCCTTTAATTCACATATCAATAATGTCACACGTGCAGCATATTTTCTACTCCATAATATCAATCGCCTCCGCCCTTTCCTCACTCCTCATGCCACTGCCATTCTTCTTATCTCTCGAATTGATTACTGTAACTCACTATTATTTGGCCTTACACAAAAATCTATTAACAAGCTCCAACGTGTCCAGAACTCTGCTGCCCGTATTATTACTAGGACTTCCTCTACCCACCACATCTCCCCAATCCTGAAGCAGCTTCACTGGCTCCCGGTTAAATTTCGCATCCATTTTAAAATAGTCCTTTATACAAGGCTATTCATTCTCTCTCTCTCCGATTTAGTACAGATGAACTTCCCATCCCGGTGCCTCAGATCTTCATCTTCTCTTTCTTTCTCTGTTCCTTCCGCTCGTCTGATTACAATGGGGGGCAGGGCTTTTAGTTGCCCTGCCCCTCGACTTTGGAATTCCTTACCCCATGACCTCAGAAATATTAGTTCATTCCCTCTTTTTAAGTCCACCCTCAAAACTCATCTGTTTAAAATTGCTTATGTTTAAACCTCTGTATGCTCTTAACTTTTTTCTGTTATTCTTGTTATTGTGTATATTTCCAGTTTTTGTGTTTTTATCTGTTGTACAGTGTCCTTGGGTGCTTTGAAAGGCGCTATTTTTAAATAAAATGTATTATTATTATTATTATTATTATTATTATTATTATCTGTGAAAAGCAGAGATTAGATTCTGAGACCTTTTGAAATTCTGTCCATAAAATTATGAATAGAATTGGTGACAAAGGGCAGCCCTGGCGGACTCTGACACCCACTAGAAATGAGTACTACTTATTGTTGGCTATGCTGACCAATAGGGATTGAAGACACCCCATACTCCAATAGCACTTTCCACAGAAAACACTGAGGGACATGGTCGAATGCCTTCTCCAAGTGTACAAAACACATATAGAGTGGATGAGCAGTCCCATGCCCCCTCAAGTATCTTGAAGAGAGTAAAGAGCTGGTCAAGTGTTCTGCGACTGGATGAAAAATGCATTGTTCCTCCTGCATCCGAGGTATGACTAATGGACGGACTCTCTTTTCTAGCATAGACATTCTCAAGGAGGCTAAGGAATGTGATCCCCTCATAGTTAGAGCACACCTTCCTTTCCCCCTTCTTGAAGATTGGAACCCCTACCCTGATGTGCCAATCTAGAGGTACCCACTCTTCATCTCTGAGCAACATTGTAGAGGTGTGTCAACGAAGACAGTCCTACAGCCTTCAGGAACTCAGGATGAACCTCATACACCACAAGGGCCCTGCCACCAAGGAGTTGTTTAAATGCTTCAGTGACCTCACCCCCAGTGATGGATTAATCATCCCCCTCATCCTCAGATTCTGCTTCCTTGTGTCAGTGGGATTAAGGAGGGGCTCGAAGTGTTTCTTCCTATGCTCAACAATATCCTCAGTTGAAGTCAGCAGAGCTCCATCCTGACTAGACGGTGCAGGGAGAGCACCGCTTGCCCCTCCTGAATCAGCTAAGGGTTTCCCGGAATCTCTTCGAAGTCTGAAAGTCTTTTTCCATGGCCTGTCCAAACTCTCGAAGTAAAACTTTTGTGAGAGTGACACAAAAGGGAAGGCACTTTAGAGGTAACATTTCATTTCACAGAAAATATGAAATATAAAGTATTTTCTTTAAGTTTTAACATATAAACATTTAATAAAAGCTAACTCTGAGCTTGACCTCTTTTTTTCCTAAGCAAATTTAACCAGGGTCATCAATGCACTTTCTAGATTAAATACATTTTAAAATGCTAAAAAAATGTCAGTAAAGCAGCCATAAAGTAACATCAATACTGTTCATTTTTTCAAAAACGGAGCTTTCAGTGTTGTGCTCTAAGTGAGCAGGGCACCTCAAGCCTTTCCGGGTGTTTGTAATTGAGGAGGACAAGAGGAACCGAGTATGGCAGACATCAAGTATCTCTGCAACTCTCAGAAATGAGCAAATGAAATGCACACCCTCCTTTGTCAACACAGTTGGAGACAAGTCGTCTATTTTGAGTCAGGATGTAGTAAAAATGGTGGAAAGGTTATTATGGCTGAGATTTGAAACTTAGGGGTCATCTGCAGTGCAGTTTGCTTTCATTGCACTTAACTGTTTCTGGAAAGAGAGAAGGGACAAATGTGAGAGAACATTTAGAAAAAAGTAAACTGACAATTGCTACAAAGTACTGGCTTTACTGTGGTGCAAGTTGGTCAACAATAGAAACATCAGAGTCTCACAGATGTGTTATCAGTTTTGTGAATCACTTTTGTTGTAAGGTTTAAGGTTTAAGACATAAACCTGGCAAATTGATCCAATTTTGTAGTGGTAGTTGAACATGTTTATACTGTAGATTACACAACCGGGAATGAACAAACAGTGCACACTTCTTATTACCAACTTTATTGTCTCTGTTTATAGTCTGTAAGCACAGTTGGCAAGTAAATACTACACTATATATCTTACAGTACAAATACTTTGTTCCCGTTTTTCAGTAGAATTTTTAGGTACCTGCACTTTGATTCTGTATTTATTTTTCTAACTTTTTATTTTTTGTCCTTACAGGTTAACACAAATATCTGCCCATATGGAAAAGAAATAGTAAAAACTTATATGTGATTACTCATGAAAGTGGCCACTTTCTCATTACTTTCATACATTGTTTTAGTAAGTATCCAAAACATACAAGTTTCATTATATCATTTTTCAAGGGATATATCTGTTTTCACTCTTATATGCTTTTCATACAAGTTTCACACAAGACAGATACAAACTTTATAAGATTTATATATATCTTTTCCATATGGGTGTATTCTATCTACGTATCTATCTATGTATCTCTACTCTTTACACTTTTCACATATTGTTAAACGTCTTGTAAAACCAACTGAAGTTGAACATTATTCAAAGGTGGCAGTTTAGTGCAGGATAAACAGATTAGTTTGCTGTACTCTGATGAACTTAAAGTAAAATGCTGCACTTGTGCACGGTGGCTGTGTTGTTCATGGTCAATGTTAAAGTACATCAACTACGACAGAAATTAATCTGAATTTAGGCTGATTATGCTTAGATTCATGCATTGAATTGAACTTTATACCAACTGTTGCATCATAGTGTTTATGTAGGGAATGAAAATTAGTCAAGATAGTTTGTGAAACATCTGCTTACATCTTCCAGAATTCAGATGTGTAAATCCACAAAGAGCTGTAAACTTCAGAGCACCAGCAGCACAGGTCAGCTGATCAAAGCTTGAACTGGAGCTCACAACCGACATGACTGAGTAAAGAACTTTGATCAGTATTTCAGATTTTATATTGTTTTAAACAGGATTATTCAGAATATTTTTAACACAACTATATATACTTCTGCTTATAGTAAAGAATGTATGTTTGCCATCTCTGTAGCTATGAGATCTTCAGATCCTCTTTAGGCAGCACAGAATATTTTTAAAGCCTTTTTCTGTTTCCTGCAGTTTCTAATTTACATAAAGATGCCCACTCTGACTCTACACACAGATTCAAGCACACATACAAACAACTTATTTCATTAAAGGTAATTGTAAATACACTATAAATAATATTCATACCGTTTGAATAAACACTAAAGGATACAAGATGCACACACTTAACACATATCTGTCATTCACACATACTGTGAGGCAATTTAGCCCAACCACACACACCCTCGCACACAATCGCCCTACTACTATCTCTGTTGGTGTTCAAAATTCCCGTGGAGTTTATGCTTCCGGAACCCAATTATGCCTCACTAGCAAATTAGCCACCATTAGCGAGGCACCAGCATGCATCTCCAGGGGAGAAAGAGAGGCCTTTATCTCGTCTTATGGCCTGCTTTCCTGCTCACCAAAATACTGATTAGCTCATAATTCACACTAATGCAAAGGCAATTGCACTTCAACTCTCCACACTCTCATAATAGTCAAGCATGTGCTGGAGATATTAAGATATTAGATAGCTTACACCATTCTGTGTTTTTTTGGAGTGGGGCCAGTTTTTGAGTTAGCTTTCTTGTACATATATGATCAAGTGTCACATTATTTCAGGTTTTTCGAAATGCATGAGTGGAGTAAGATAGAGAGAGCGAGAGAAATAGATTTGTGAATAACTCCAGTGAAATACCTGTATTAGCTGAAGTTAATGTACCATGAATGTACTGAGAATCCATGGGACATTATCAACATATGGCTATATGTTTGCAAAAAATATCAGATTACAGAAGTAATATTTACCACAAGCGCAATTCCTCTTCAACTGTGCATGACGGGCCTTTTATAGACAAATAAAAGCATAAATAATTATAGTTTTTTGGAAAAAGCTTTTACACTAATTCTAGATAATATGACACACGGACACAGGGATGCTAATGTCATTTTAATAAAAAGACTAAAAGCTTAGAAGTATTTTCTTTGTTGGATTCTTGGGCACTGATAATAGTCTGCAAGACATCAACAAGAGTGTGTTATGCTTCACTTCAAATGTGGAACCAAAGGCAAAAAGTTGACTTTATTTTAAAGCTAATAATAAAAGTGAAACGCAACAAAGGTGACTGAATCAAAAGGTACGAAACTAAAAGCCTCACAAGGAACAGGAAATGGGGTTATGGAAAGCTGACACAAGGAAATACAGTAAAACAAACAGTCCAACAGAGACAAGGAGGAAGACAAAGAGGCAGGAGATACAAGTCAAAGCATCTAAAAGGTAATACGCTGTAACTAAAGCACAACATACTGGAATGACAATAAACCACAAGCAAATGAAAGAAAGTCCTAATTTAAGGGAAACCCACGTTCTAAAAAACAAAACCAAAAACTCTATTACATTATTACAAGAAGTCAGACTCATTAATAAAATAATAATAAAAAATATATGCCATGAGTGTTTTCAGAAACTTTTAAAACTCTATGCCCGTTCTCAGTTAAAACTCTTTACTTTGCTTAGTTGTGATCCCTTGGTGTCGCATGATAATACTGCACCATTTAGTGTAATTTTTTTAATCTGGACATTTACCACCATGAAATGATCATGGTTTATTATAAACAAATGCTTATAAACAACAACAAATAATAATAATAAACAATCTATAGCCTTGCAAAACTAACTAAACCAAATAGTTTTATTGTCTAAACTTATTTAAAAAATGTGTGTGAAATTATACTTACATGAAATAATATGAAAACCCTGTAATCTAAAATGTGAAAGAAATTCCCGTCTACTCGATGACTTTGTAGCGACTTACAAGCTTTGGTTAAAATTACTGTGCAAAGCTGTTGTTTCTGCTATTTTGACTGTTCTGTAAAATTCCATAAAGCAAAGGCTCAGTGGCACTATTCCAGGGAGGAGGATTTTGTCAGCAAAAAATGGAATATAAAGCACCAGAGTTTGTGCTTCCAGCAGTGGTAGCTAACACAGCAGCCTAAAGCAGTGTATTGTGTTTTACCATAATTCTTGTCGTCCAGGATTTGCTGAGACTGTTCCTTTTTCTGCACTTTGGGGAGTAGGCTATTTTCCAAAACTGGAAATTCTGTAGTAGTTTAGTATGTTGGCAGATCTGTGTCCATCTAACAGACGTGAGTCTATGTTTACTCTGTTTCTTTGGTCTAGTCTCCACCAAATCAGAGGGAAAAAGATGGCTCTCGGGTCGCTATTTGCTCTTTTAATTTTGTTCGGTTTGACACTATGGCTTTGCTATTCTGGGTAACAGAATTAACTATTAATGTAAAAAATATTAATTAGAACAGCTTTAAGCCAACTTGAAACTGTTAATTAATTTTGCTAAAGTTTTCAAGTTGGATTAATTTAGAAGTGCTGACTCATTTAAGTCATCACCGTTAACTTATTCTGCAAACAACGTGTGGTAATTTCCAAAGTAAGTTCCAAAATGCAACCTTTCTTTGCCTACATAAATATAGAAACAGCTGTACAGGTAGAGTTGAGTTTAATCTCAAATGTATAAGGTGGAACAGAAAATACCCTTTCTTTAAATTCTACCATTTTAAGTACCAAGACATAAAATCAAGTCCTTAAAATTAGGTAAGTACAACTTAAGGTGATCTACAAAAAATTACATATTACACAATGTCATTATTTACTCGACCAAAAGAAGAAAAAAAAAGCCAAAATCCAGAAGCAATATAGGAATAAAGAGAGTAAGTAACAGCTAAAAGCTGCTAATGAGATGCATGTGTTTCACTGATCATCAAGTGTGACCACCTCTACAGGGTGGGCCATTTATATGGATACACAGTAATAACATGGGAATGGTCATGAAAGAATAAAGTTACGTAGAAACCAAGCACACCATTGTTTTTCTTGTGACATTACCAATAAGTTTAACGTGTCACATGGCCGTCTTCCTATTGAAAAAACAAAAGTTGTATCTAAGATGGCCGACTTCTAAATGGCCACCATGGTCACCACCCATCTTGAGGAGTTTGCCCCCTCACATATACTAATGTGCCACAAACATGCTATTACGGTGTATCCATATAAATGGCCCACCCTGTATAAAAGCAGAGGTTTATCAGTTTGCAGGTCAATCTATGGACTTGTCCAAACAATCTTAAGTTCATTATTCTGCAATGAGAAAGAAAAGTCTTACCAGGAGTGAATGTCCCAGCAAAGTGACATGTCAGACCATGCAATGCACAGAGAAATTACAAAGAATCCAAGCTTGCGCTATATCTCAGACTCTACAGGCCTCAGTGAACATATTAAGTGTTGAAGTTGATGACAATAATATATTTAGGAAAAGACCGAACAAGTATGAATTGTTTGGAAAGATTTACAGGAGAATGTTTCTTCTCTCTATCTATAGGACATGGCAGTGTTAGAGCTGAAAATGATGCTGTTTTTTATTATTTTTCTATACACACAATGCAATGTGCTCATAAACGAGTTGGCGCTTCATGTTTTGAGGGTCAAAAGCCACATCCAGCGCTATGTTTGGGCTGAAATATTGAGAATGGACGTGGCATGCTTGAGGGTCTTTCTTGCTACGTGCTTACACATCACACTTGATAATGATTAGAATGATATTCTCTGGACCAAAGGGAGTCCAAACAGAATGTCCTGAACCAGATATATAGAATCAGTACTAGGATAATATTAAAATAATCAAGGCTAGTCCAGGAGGTGTTTTCATGTCTGTCTTTGGGAAAAACGAGCAGATAACGAGGTTGGGGGTGAGCGAAGAGGAGACAAAATGGAGACATCAGGCTGGTTCTGGAAGAAGACAGACATAATAATAATTTGTTATTGTTGGGTTATAAAACCTGTACAGGGTCATCCTTGGTGTGAAGACAGATGGCTGTGTTCACATCGAGGTCCAGCGCTGTAACTTGTAATTTTAACTGCCGAAGCAAGTTAAATCTTTTTAAGTAACAGATATTTCTCCTGTGCTTCCTTCAGAAGAAATCTGAACACAACAGCAGCACACTTTGGGTTTGCAAAGTTGCATCTGAACAAACCATAAGACTTTTAAAACAGGGAGCAAAGTGTCAAATGTTTGGCATATGGCAAAAAACAAGCACAGCATATCACTCCAAACGTTTTATACCAGCTGTGAAACACGGTGGTGGAGGGCTCTTGATTTAGGCTTGCATTGCAGCCACAGGTCCTGGGCACCTTGCTGTCACTAAGTCAGTCATGGCTTCTGTATACCAAAGTATTCTACAATCAAATGTGAGGCACTTTCTGTGTCAGTAACTTCAATAGCTTGCAGAAAAAGATGGTTCTACAAGCTATTGAATCATGAGGTGTACAGGTTTTTGGCGTTTTCTGTATTTTGGATTCATTTTCTATCCATCCGACCCGACGGGTTGGACTAACACCAAAGCCATGTCCACACTAATACATTTTCGTTTGAAAACGCATCTTTTTCTCTCCGTTTTGGCCTTCCGTCCACACTGAGATGGCGTTTTTGGTCAAGGAAAACTGAGCTTTTTGAAAACGCTCTCCAGAACGGATACATTTGAAAACGCCACTTTCACGTGGCAGTGTGGACAGCGAAGCCGGAGCCTTTTTGAAAACAATAACGCATTTTAGTCATGTGTTGCAGTCATGTGACCAATTAAACTAAGATTACGGAGGGCATTATACAGCAGTTGTTTTGTTTGCTCTCAATTTTGACAGCCCTATCAAAGATTAATATCAGTTTGTTATATGCTCCAGATGGCTTTTCTTCAGATTCTTTAATTCTCACTCACTCTTGCAACTTTATACTTTTGTGTTAATAGCAGCAACAACTCAACCTAATTGTCAATCCATTTAAAAAACTTGGTGCTTTTCCTCAACATTTTGCCGCGATGTTTCAAAGAGCCAGAAAGTAACTAAACGGCAGACCGAAATGACGCAGGTCTTACACTTCACCCATGTGCAATACAGGAACGTAACGTTTTCGATCGTTTCAGTCTGGATGAACAACTGTTTGGAAAAGCTTGAAAACAATAGTGTGGACGCGGAGTGTTTTTAGATGAAAAATTTCAAATTTATCTGGATTAGTGTAGACATAGCCCAAGAGGCAGGGAATTGTTTGCACTCACATTCACACCTATCAGCAATAGCCAACCCCATTATCTACATGTCATTGAACTATGGGAGGAAGTTGAAGTACCTGGAGAGATTCTACTGTAGTTTTTGCTAAGTAAATAATTACACTGTGTTTTTTGGTCTAAGGTTGCATTAACCCCCTATTAAAGCATGCGAATGACTAGATGTGTTTTTAATATATTCTGTAATATAGAACCTTAGAATTAAAAGAGCGTATATTTTCTTTTTACCACCTTCTTCTAGTCTCTGCTTCTATTATCAGAAATAATTGCCTTCTTTTGAATATAAATAAACTGAATAATATTTACCCCAAGTTGCTCAAAGCATAGGGAAACTCAGCAGTGGTGTGCCTCTCCAGAAATCAGGACCTGGTAATTCAATAAAATCCAAACACTTTGCAGTGATTCGTTTCTTGTAGGTTTTCACTGTCCACATCTGCCAAAGAAGACGCTCGCAGCTAACTAACTTTGCAGCTCAGTCAGAGGGGGCCCCACTATTGTTTACATTCCGTTACACCATCACTAACAAGAGCCTCTTGTCACGGGCAGATGCAGAATGATACAGCTAGTGGGTGTCGTTCAGTAGAAAGAAAATAGTTTCTGCATGAAACTGCTGACAAGGGCTGGCTCTTTTAGGCAGCACTTTTGTCTTTTGTTTTGTTTTGTTTTTCAGTTGCTGCTGAAGGTGTTCATTTTTCTGGATGCACGCACAGCATGAACTCATAACCTGAGGAGTGGTGATGTACACAACTGACCTCCAATGCTCCTGTCACTCACTGAGGATTCTCCGTGGAGAAGAAACACCCTACTTGTCAGCACTACATGACAGAAAAACGTTAGTCAGAAGGATACAGAAATACTACATTACATTAAGCAGCTGTAAAATCAGCTATTCCAGACATTTTTTATAAGCAAGGAACCCAGTTTTTACTCATATACTCTGACAGACTACAAATTAATTACTTGTTAATCACATTAGTATTATTTTTGCATACGATTTTTGATCTTTTATATTGCCATTAATTATGCACATAAACTTTCTCTAGTGCATTTGAATTTCATAGCCTTCACAAGTATTCAGCTTGATGTGCAGTGGATTATATAGCAAGCTGTAAAAACCTTGATTTAGAGTAATTCTTTATTTTTAACTGAAGTTTTTGACTCACAGAAGATAAACTCTCCAAAGCTAAAAATCCACCTCATACTATGCTGAATATTCCTCTGAAACACATCTGTCAGCATATGCGGACAGCAGGAGCTCTCCTTTGATCAAGTGTCACGTTGGATGGCACTTGCTGTAATATGAAAATGGAACGAAAATTCAATTATCCGTGGCTTTGTTGTTGCATATTAATTATGCCTCAAAGTGGAAGTGGCAAAGAATAGTATGATGATGGATTTAAATAGATTCCAGAGCTATTGGGTGAATGTATTAAGAGTGCTGAGGGTGTTTGTATGCTTGTTAAGGAAAGTGAGGGTTTACACGCATTTGTTTAAACAAAACTATGTATGCAGCCTAATAGAGATCAGTTACTGCGGAGGTCAACAAGGCTCCCTGGCGTCTCTGAAATCCAGAAAACATGAAGGGACTGTCATCATTTTAAATATGCTACTTCTCTTACTTTAGTTACTGACTGTAATATACTACTTTAAGATAGGCTGTGGTCTCACACAAACCCACAAAAAAGCCCTTTGGCTTCAGTGTCTTGACATACCTACTTATGCCACCTCATCACATATGGATACTTGTGAAGGGACCCTACGGCATCACATTTAATAAACACACTGGATCTTTACAACATCCGATTTTTAAATCAAACTAAAATCTGTTCTTGGAATAAACCAAGTTCTAGTCCCCATAACCGAACACGTTGGTGAAACCGAAAGTATCTCTGCAGGGGCAAAATCCTCTAACAGACCACATTTGATATCTTGGGATTTAGAAAGGGGATCATTTAAAGCTATTAGTGAGGAAAAAACAGCTATCATGTACACATCTTTTATAGTTTTGTTTGTTTTGTTTAATAATGACTTTCTGAATTGCATTTCGTCTGCCTGGTGGAACCTCCCCTCTACTGCAACGAAACAAACATTTGTCCCTTTGATACCTCAAGCACAGATACAGCAGATGAGCAAATACCCGCATTCGTCAGTTTTATAACACTAATTAAATAAGTTACTCAAGGACATGCTCAGGAATAAACATATAAATTAAAACTTTTCATCCAGCTAAAATAAGAGGAAGACTGTTTTCCTGCAAGCTGTTGTCATAAAACTGAAACTAACATTTAGAGCTTCCGACTAATATTATTTGATATTATTGTTTTTCAGTTCCAGGAATTCATCCAATGGAAATTTTCACACTGCTATCACAGGAAATGTGCCATATGACCCATGTGAGTTCTATACAAAAGGGCATCAGCTGCAGTTTCTTTGAATTTCTGCAAACTTTCTCATTTGTCAGGGTGTAAGGGTTATGCTGACATACTCTCATTAATCTGAACAGGGATCATCAACAGAAAGCTTTTACAAAACTATCAAAAGGGCTTCTGGCTTGAACTGGCAAAGGTTGTCTTGAATACTTATCAGATATGACTTTTTACAATATTCCCAGCTCGTATCTTTACAGTTTGGGTTCTTCATGTTAGTTCTTTTGTAGTCCCTTTAAACACCAATTATCTTATTCCTAAAATATAAGAAGCAACACACTCCACTATCAGTCTATCAAGTTACGGTTCAAGTTTCCTAACCCCTATAAAGTTACACCCCAGTTTGCTGACTCTACATGGCTTTAGAAACCACTCATCAACTGTTATCAAAGGACCTTAAGCATTTTCTCCTTTTTACCACCCACTTGCAGTGCTGTTTAAATTCATTAGATATGATGGAGTCTTTGAAGAGACTTTTCATCACTTTACATTGATGTGCTATTGCTTCCTTCCATAAGCATTTACTGTTCACCCCAGAGCTTTTTATGAGAAGCACACTAATCAATATCTGCTTCTATTCCCTCCCTCTCTCTGCAGATTTCAAGACAAGTTTAGGCTAAGGTGATATCAGGGATGGAACAAAGTCACTTGAAAGTAATTCAAACTTTGCCAGAGGCAACTAAACTGTCTGACATCTCGACACGCTGCAAAAGAGAAGAAATATACAGTTTTTCTTTAAGGTTAAAAAAGTAGCTCAAGCTAAACCTTGGTAAGTTTTGCAGTGTTGCATTGAGCAGCTGAGGTGTGCATAGTTCTGTGTCTGTCTGCAGCATTTTATCAGCAGTTTACTGAGATCCCTTCTGTGCGTTTCTGAATGCATGCTCGACATCATGGTGCTGTGGGGTGTTCTTGCTGTTCCCATGGACCGTCAGGCTTACAAGTTTTAATTACATCCAACTTAACAAGACAAGACTTATGCCAATTGTAATTAGTACCTAACAGAACAGATCACCAAGGAGACAGCGAGTGTTGTAGATGTTAATGATAGAGTGGTTTATCTGCCTAAACACATAGATTGACTGATTAAACAAAAAAAAAAAAAATATATATATATATATATATATAAACCCTCCAACACTAGATGTCAAGCAACCTGACAAATGGCTGTGTTGCTGTTCGGTGGATAGGTTACGTACACATGCTGGAATGTAATGCGTAACCCGACCTGCTCCATCGTTCAGATAAACATCGGCAAAGTCGTGTTGCCTTAGGCTTGACTCCTGTGGAGGTCAGGTCCAGGCCTGCAGCTGTCTGGCTCCTGTGCCTCCTGAAAGTCTCAGTCGTGTGCCAAGATGTGAAAAAGCTGTCTTTCATCTTGTACCACTTAATTCTTTTAGGTTCCCTCCTCTCATTCCTTAAACTAATTTCATGGGTCTTATACTGTACATCTCATCTCACTGCAGAGTCTTTGCAGCCACTTGAGACAGACACGTCATGTCGCAGTTTAATTTGAAAAAGCAGACTCTGCTGAGTTCCAGGCAAACCTTGGAAGAGGCAGTTTTTCCCCCTTTAATTCAATCTATTATTGCAATCATTCCAAAGCACAAACATGTGATGTTCATTTGTCAATGTTTGGCGGCCGTAGAACTAACCTTATAATCTCTGTACAATTAAAAAGAAGGCATGTTTTACTTTTAAGGAAATTAATTTCACTGGAAACAAAAGTCGTTGGTTGGTTGGAAAATATATATCCCAGACTTTTCACATGCTTCTGTGTACCTCAAAGAAGCGTAGTTCTGTCGAATTTTGAGTTCCTCTTCCATTCATGTTAACCAATCCTTGTATAACTTTTTAGTCTGGCCTGCAGTCTGCTTTATTATTATACTTAATCATTGTCAATAATGGGTCCCATTCAAATATGAGGTAAACCAGCAAGGTTTCTCATCAACATTTTCTTCTTCACTCAGTATACTACAGGATTTTTCCACATATTAAGTTTGCTATTTCCTCAATGGCATCCCATGTGAAGCAATTTTTATATAAACATATTATGGGCCCTGCTTTAAAAAAAAGGTTGAATTTAAACCAAGGAAGCTCTGTAATTTAGTGAAAGCATGCTTAATATTATATATGTGAAGCAGGTTGTGTAACACATTTAGACATGCGCAGGTTTCAGTTCCTATTTAGTGGCTTAACAGTCACTGAACACTGTCCAAATACAAAAAAGGACGTCCATATCAGAAAAGATTTGAATTTTTAAACTTTTTTTGGTGAAATATTTAATGTGGCTACCTAGCAACCACCACTGTCCAGCCAGTTATGCCTTAGTAGAGCCCCTCAATTATTTATCTGTTGTCTGTTCCACTTCCTTTAAGTCATCTTTCTTTTCTGTCAGGAAGTTTGAATGACAGTTGGTAGGGCTTGTTTACTAGAACTGTGTGCTTGAGACAATCATGTTAAGAAAATTGTTTCTCTGACATCACACAGAGCCAGGAGCAGAGAAACAGCTCTTAAAGAGGATGCTAAGAGCACCCTGAAACCTAAGGTTTTTGTTCATAAGTATTAAATGCATATGTACTGACTTCTTTAAAGTTAATTAATTGCAACAATAAATGTACGACAGAAGAAAAAGGAAAAGCACACAAGATCTACTTTATTAGGCTTTTTTTCCCCTACAAGCCCCTGCAGTTCACTGGATACTTTTAGAACGTTTGCTATTAGCTATCTGGAGCCTTTTCGCCTCAGATTCTGGTCCACATTGGTTCATTTCTCAAAGGTGCTCTTTTGGATTGATGTATGAAGTCTGTGGAGGCCAACTCCAAATGCTACTCAAGTAGCATTTGGAGTTTAAACAATACTCAGTTTGGCTCAAAGTGTTGCAAGAAAATATCCCCACACATTATACAACAACTAACAGTCATAACTAGTCACAAAAAGCATGCTTTAATGTCATTTATACCAAATATTGACAAGAGTCAAGAATTTTTCCAATCTTCTGTCATCTAGTTTTGGTGAGCCTGCATAAAGTGTCAGCTTAGTTTCCTGTTCTCAGCTGACAGGAGTGGTCTTCAGCTGCTGTCACCAATCTTCTTTGAGGTTTGATGTGTTGCTCATTCAGAGATGAAGTGGTTATTTGAGTTGCCCATCAGCTTCCTGGACATTCTCCACGATGTATTTTTCCTAAAAGAAGTGTTTTCGTTGGATATTTCCTCTTAAATCACTCACTGTAAAACATAAAGATGGTTGTGTGGGAAAACATCATATCACTAAGTAGATTAGCATTTTCTGAAATACTCAGACATCCAGTCTGGCACCAGCAACCATAACAAGCTGTAAATCCCTTAACTCACCTTTCTTCCTCATTGTGATTCTTAGTTTGAACTTCAGCAGGCTTTGTTGACCATGTGTACATGCTTAGATGCTTTGGGCTGCTGCTATGCTACTGACTAATTAGATATTTGCATTAACAAGCAGGTGAACAGCTGTACCAACTTGAGCATTAATTTAGTTCGTAGAAATGTGTCTTTTATTTTGGCAAAAAGAAAATAAGGCACTAAAACACATCCTCACTATATCTCGCACAGATGGCTTTTTATAAAACCATGTGCACATTTGCGGGACAGGGGAAGTCCTCTAAACTTATTAGATTTCCTTCTCAATTAGATGCAGAAATTATTTTTATCAAGAATATCATATCACAAGAAACTAAATTGCTGCACTTTCATCAATCTAAGCTAATTCCTTCAGTTCTAGGTCATCAGTAGAAAGTTATTTTTAGATTGTTTTCTGGTGGCTGGAAGTCTTATCTTCAAAATGAAAGTTCAATAGCAGACAAAGTAAAAAAATGACCAGTACAGACAACATTAGTGTGTTTTTTTTCCTTCAACAAGTCTTTGGAAAAGAAAATGAATGTTGAGTACAAAATGTTTATTCTACTTTCTCATAGTGGTCAGTGTGTTTGCTGCCAAGGTGTCAGAAGAGTGAGAGGGGTTAAACCAGCGTTCAAGACCTCCGACTGCATTCACCCTAGAATCACATGCTGTTTAGCTCAGGAACACTAATTAAATTTGGAATCCAATTACAGGAATGGTAATGAAATTTCCAAATGGGGAAACTCGTAATCTGCTCATTGAGGTGTTTAATTACAAGCGGGTCTGTGCATCGGAGATATGTTACACCTCAGGATTTGGCGGACGGAGACATGGACACGAGTTAGATTGCGTGAGCATGTTGAAGTAATGTAGTAGAAGAAATAAAATGTTTGAGCTTGTTATGCAGCTCATATGACCCTGCTTCTCTCTTATGTTCTTAGGATAAGTGACATATCCAGGTTCATCATCTCAGTCTGAGTCATTTGATTCTTAAGAGGTGTTTTTGAGATATTCTGTGTTTTTTCACTCATAATGATTTTTTCCTAAAAGCACTGTAAGTAATTAAACATATTCAATTCAGATCAGTAAACCTATTTTGAAATTAAAGCTCATCAGCGAGTGAGACTGGAATGTGTAAAAGAGTTGTTTAATTGCATTTTCTCTGGAATGATACTCTTAGTAATACTGAGAACAGATCATCTGTTAAAATTGTTCACATATTTGAGGAAACTTAATTTCAGATCAGCCACATCTTGCTTCGAGTAGATCCCACATGACTTTGATTTATCATAATAAGTGGACATAGCCAAGTTGACATCGCATGTGAAGCTAAGAATTTTTTGGATTACCTGCTTGTTTTTTTTTGTTTTTAACCAAACATTAAAATCTAGCTTCAAGGTAGTGAAATGTCCTGGTGTACTGTTCTCCTGGACCCTAATGAGGAAAATGAGGAATAAGCCTTGAATACAGGAACTTACATTATCAACTCATCAGAAAAATGTTAACTGAGGACATGGGTGAAGGATGCTAAGAGCTGTTTTGCTATGGATATCTACACTTCTTTAAGCAATCACAGTTTTCAAACCCTGCTGGCAATTAGGAAGAATCCAGGTTTTATGCACATCTGAATTGGCTTCATGTTGACTCTGTGAATGCTTTCTTATATTTTTATGCATCTGCCTTACACACACTCTCGTCTGAACATAGGTATGTTCAAATGATTTGGATTTGGTGAGGGTTTGGGTTTTGGAAAACTTAGTTAATTCTATGGAGTCCGATTTTTCTCTTATAATATTGAAAATGTTTGATTAAAAGCAAACTGTGATCTGTCTTGTATCAATGACACTTTTACAGCTTGTTTCTCTTGACTTTATCGCCTCCTTTTTAAACATGTCACTAAAGTAGTTTGTGCTCTAACCGCACTCAACAGTAGGTAAGAAAGCATTCTTTACAGATGTAGCACAAAAGCTGCCGCTGCTCTGCTAATATAACACTTTCACAGCCTGTGTAATAATTGGGTTACAGCCTACCTTACTGCAAATTGGGTGCACTTTGTCTGATGTTGTCTGATGCTGGTAAGGGATATAAGTTGTAACATGCAGAATCATCTATTATGAGTGTAGTTGTTAAGGCTACTGAGCTGCTTAAACTGTGGGCACTCAAACTTCCACTCTTGACCCAGTTATGACAAAACAGCTGTGTATTATAATTACTCTTGTGTACGTGTTGATAGATAGAAGCATCTCTCTGAGCACAACACTCCAGAATCTGGATTTGCCCAGTATAGTTGAGTGCGCTCTGTAATAATCAGGTGTCTTATGTTTGATAGTACTGAGTTACTAGTTTCTTTGATTCCTGTGTGATTCCTTCAAGTGTTACTCGTAAGCGTCTTAAGTGCAGCTCCAGCCATTACACCACCCTCCTTAGCAGTTCTGCTTGTTTGTGTAGCAGCCACTGGTTTTCATGAGTGGTCCCACTTGTGTTAATACCTGCTGGGTCACTATAAAAGGACCCAACTCAGTGGCATCCAAACTCTGTCATTTTTTGCGCAACACAACTCCTTGCCTTAAAGCCGTACTGACTAAAATATCACTTTTCCAACATAAAACCGGTCCGACTGTGTCTTGAACTTGTCTCTGGACAGTCAAAGAGTGCGGGCACAAGTCCTTCTCTACACAGAACTCAGTGAAAAACACATAGGATGCACACTGAGACTTTATCTGAAGCAACAAGGTGTCTGCAGATGTGTAACCGTACTCATCCATAGACAACACAGAATTCAATATCTTCAAAGTCAATGAATGGGTACAGAATGTTCTTTCAAGTATGTACTTCAGTCAGCCCATGGTGCCCACCCTGTATACAGAGCATGAGCTATTTAGCAATTATCCATTGCACTAGCTGTTACTCTCAACACCAATGGGGTACAGAGAGCTACTTCACAATGACAGCCCATTACATCAATTCTGAGTGTGACATAAAACGCCCTGTTCTACAAACAGCACAAAACTAAAAGAGATAAAAGGAATAATAACAGAGACACCCCTAACTGTGATTCTGAAATGGTAGGAGGCACTATTTTATTAAATTAAACTCAACATGCAAGCTTTACCTTGGCTATTAGGGCTTTCACCATGAAGGTCATTGTTATAATGTCAGTACTCAAGAAAGCACTTTTGTACAAATTTAAGTTGCTTATACTCGAACTGAATTTACTTTTTTGCTTCTGCACATGAAAATCCACCAGTAATCCAATAATGATAACCAAATCATACCATATTCAGTGTCTATACTACTATGTTTGTATCACTGTAATATCAAAGTGTTTTATAAATTGTGAATATTTTCCGTTTTAAGCCATAGTATTTATACTTTAGCTTAAGTAAATGTTCTGAATACTTCTTCTATAATTGAAAAATGCACATATCTACCATCATCTGAAAACAGTTCTGCTCACATGAATGGTGCCTATTGTTAGAGAATGTTAAAAGGTCCCATCTGTTGTGACCTTGACATTATGTATTGTTGACTGTTTTTATGTTATTAAAGTAACCAGTAATCATGAAATGCCTGTTGAACAGGATTTGAAATACAGAGTCTATATACACTCATGATCATCAGGAATGCCAAGGCAATATCAGCCTTTCAAGGATTTCTCTTTAACTTGATCTTTTTAATGGGCAGATTTAGTGCATAACATACATCTACACGTAAAAAATTAAGGAAATACAAATTGTATTGTTGTGCAAGTCAAAAAAATTAGGGTCAAACACAAACACAAGTATGCATTACACTTAATATTTGATTAAATATATTTAGCACCAAGATTTTGGTATAATCCCGTTTAGGAGTTGGAACAATTTTCTAGGCAGAATTAGCAGCAAAGCAACTACAAAGAAAGATATTATCAATCCTAAGCTTCGTAGCGTGTGCAGTTTTCTTGGCTTTGGATGACTATTCTTTATTCTTCTTAACACACCACTGATTATTTAGAAGAGTCAGTTTGTCACATCTGACCATAAAACTTTGATCCAGAAGGCTTTCGTTCTCCATGTTCTCAGATACAGACTTCAGTCAAGCTTGACTGCCTTGATTCTGAAGTACGAAGCATTAGGTTCCAGCTACGTACAGGCATGTGCCAAAATAAATAAAAAATCCCCAAATTCTTGAACTCAAAGAAAGTTTGTTTGTTGTGCAATCATTGAGATTCAGAAAAAAGAATGGCTCACAGAAATAACTGAAAGCCCAGTGTACATAAACTTTTAACTTAAAGTATAGTTATATAATACCGAAGCCAGAGTAATTCTATATTTCTGAGGCTCCTACCAATATCAATATTTGAGAGTTAAAAGCACTTGATATATAAGAATTCTTTTTTTCTTCTTCTTTGGACAAAACTTTTCACTCGTTCAAAATAGTCACAAACATTTTTTGAGTGTGTGTCAGCTTTCCTTGGATGCAGTTTCTCATTTCTTATCAGTAGGGTAGGGTACCGCATAGGCCAAGATAATTTAATGAGTTTAACTTGGCCAGTAATATTTTGCTTTATCCAAAGGTCCCCCAACTAAGTAGTTACAGCTGTCCAACTGACCTACATCAGTGTTTCCTGAAACAACATAGTGGAGGGTTTCATATTAAAAGGACCAAAAGAAGTCAACATTAGAGGGAAATGGGAAGGCAGAGGCATAAAAATACTTCAAAATGGAAGCGCTCACTGTTTTGCAGGACTTAGATGCCAAAACTAACATTTGCATGTTAAAAAGTTACCAGGATGACATTTTTCATCCAAACAAAAGATTACATTTTATAGTCAGATAGAAGCTATATTTCAAATTAGCTTTAAAATGTAACTGTAGTTTATAATAGGAACATAAAGCATAAAGGACCCATGCTGTTGTATTCTGGGGGAGAACAGTCTTATTCCAAGTGGACAAAAATCTGGTGAGTTTCAACTGCATATTTTGGGGAAACAAAATATATTTATTTGTCAAACACATGAGGGAAAGGCTGGTGGAGAGGGTGTGTGGGGGGAAAAATGTTGTGAAGAAAATGAAACTGGGAGATGGCTGTGTGAAGTCAGTAGGCGGAGAGGCCGTGATGAGCAAGAGGTAAACATCAAACTGGGGTCGGAACAAAATCATTTGTTCCTTTGTTTCTGTTTTTGTTTCCTGGCCCTGTTAGAGCTCAGTCCTTTGATCACTGCCTCAAAGCTTGTAATAGTGCAAAGCACTGCATATGTCAGATTATTGTGGAAGGGCTGCAGGGGCACACTCAGCTCCACTATCCCACAGAGCCAGCCTCAAAGTGTTCAGTTTCCTCTGAGAGATGATCTGTGTCAAATTTCTGTCCACTGATTTGCATCTTTATTTTTAGGAGCAAGTGACAGTACGCAGTCTGGTTAAAAGACGCAGTAGTGGCTCCGATCCTAAAAGTGCAAAGGAAAAATTAGCGCGTTACCTCTATAGATTAAGGTGAGTGAGGACTGCAGACCATGTTGGGAAGACTGGAAGGTGAGTCAGAGTACAAGAGTCTCACTCTCTGACAGTCACAGCAGTGAAGAATACAACCCGTTTTATGTGGTCATAGATTGTCAGCTTGATGAAGATACAAACAGAAGGGATATTATTATTATTATTATTATTATTATTATTATTATTATTATTATTATTATTATTATTATTATTATTATTATTTCCACCAAGTTTACACTAATTTACTGCACTCTGTTGATGAAAAAAAAACTCATTTTCAGTAATTGGACAGTGGATTGGTAGTTTTGTTTGCCCTTGTTAAAAAGGAAGCTCTGAAATTTTGAAATGCATTTAAATTTATTTTACATCCTTTACAATTTGAGAAGACAAGGGTCTGATGATAACTGATAAATGCATCACATTATTGCTTCAGCCTCTCCATTTGTCACTTTGGCTGCTTAAATATTATGAACTGCGTCGCTTTGAATACACAAATCTCCAATGTAGATATGTATCTAAGCTGAAACTCAACCTGACAGCTACACAGTTAATCATCTTCTGTGAGTCATCTCACTCAACTTACTTGAGATAATTTACACCAAAGATAATCTTTACCTATCTATTAAAGAGAAGGATTCATAGTATTTTCCCCTTCTGCAAATACTGTATGCCGATCATTCTTTGTGATCGATATCCTTATGTCTGTACACTCACCAGGCTACAGCCAGGGGAGGGTTAGCTTCACATAGATGATTTGATATATCATCAAAAATCCAAAGTGTGGGTTTTGCTTTGCACACCGGTCCTGATAAACTGCACTAATATGTCATCTCCTGGCATAGCATCTTACAAGAAACAAGAAAAGTGATCACATCACTCTGATTTTAATGACCCTATGCTGGACGCCCATTTGTTTAAGAATTGATTGTGAGATTTTAATTATTACTTTTAATGCCATTCAGGGCCTGAGCCAGAATATATATCCAAACTGCTGTCCACCAGCTAACTGGTGTTCAGCCAGAAGCCTGCTGACTATTCCCATGCTTAAACATGAAAAGGATGAGGTGTTTATCTTACGGTTCCTCAAATGTGGAATGGACTGCCTGAGGAACTCCAGCTCACTACATCTTTTATTTTGAAAGATGTATTTGCTTCTGAAGATTTTTTTTCCTTCTTTTTTCTTGGCTTGATCACTTAATTCAAGGAATCTTCAGTGGTTGCTTGGGAAGTTTCAGGAAGCGACTCTACCTCAAAATAAATATTTCCACCTCTTAACCCTCCGTAAAATACCAGCTTTTCAAACTTGGGATTTCATTGCAAATGAAACAAATGAGGCGGTGTGTTTGTTGTTTAGTGAGGTTCAGATGTGCTTCTAGCTGAAGCTTTTTATAGTATTTACCACACAGAAGTGAGCAGGGCATGACTGTGACTATAGTGCCAGTTTCAGCAAAATATTTGTTTCCTAAAATCTTTCAAACACAATCAGTCAGAGCAAGAACTAAATGAACCTCTCCTCATTCATGCCCCAAATCAACTGCACCACCATATACAGCACAACCAAAATCTTTATCTTATTGACTTCTTCTGTGACTTATGGCCATTCACTTTATGACAGCTTCACCACCCATTAAGCCAACCTGCGGTCACATTATGTCCCATTAGTCTCCTTCGAGCCATTTGTGAAAACTGCATTTAATTCAAGTTTCTAATTACTCTCCCCTCCTATCCCCAGTGGCTAGCCAAATCGGAGAGGAAGCCAAATGAACTCTGCCTAACCAATTAGCCGAGTGGGCTGCTCAAGCAAATGACATGACAGTCTGTGGCTGCTTCACTGCTACAGGAGGCCCTAAGGTCTGCAGGATCCCTCCCTCGCAGATGAGGAGATTTAAGAAGGATTTCAGTTCCTGAGCCAACTGCAGCGTTAATTACTTTAAGGGGCCTGGGAGTATGATGTACCTTCTCCGCCCTCTGGGGCCACAATTGAATTTCTTCAATTGACCTGTAGCAGAACATTTAAAACAAACTGATGTTAAAAACGAGCACTACCAGAAGAGTTTGAAATGACCATGAGGACTGGCGAGAGATTGTAAAGCTTTTACTTATTGCTATATAATGATGCAATTCAGACTTATAATAGCTGCAATTTAGACCTCTGCTTAAGCACCAAGTAGATGAGCTTATTTCCTTTTATTATGAGATCTCTCCTCTTGCTGTGTTTTTGTAGCAGCCTCAGGTGGAGGAAAAAGTGGTCTCCAGAAGGTTCCAGAAATCGGTGTGAAGTTTGCTGTAAGTGAAGCAGGTGCCATAAAAGTGAAAACGCCAGACAAATACTTCTGCATGAAAGTGGACTGTAAAGTACTTTTGGTAGATTAAAAATCCAATCAATTTTAGAAATGATCTATGCGCCAAAGATAAAGAGGATTTTTTACATTAAATGCATAAATGTTAAGTGCTAAATGTACAATATCTTGGCAAAGACAAGGCTCTGCACATTAGTAACAGGTACCTGTCAGTTGGTTTATATTTAAAAGCAGCTTCTAGTAGTAGTGTGACTAATAATGAGGCCACATCAATCTTCTAGCAGTTTCATTGTATTATAATTCAGTAGCTAATGACCTAACACTACAATATTAAGTTCGGGTATACTACACCACCACTACATGCTGATATTACAGATATTTCATCATGTGGTCATGCTGCAAGTTTTGTCATTGTGCTCTCTTTTGCAGTTTAGGCTGGGACATTTCCAGATGGCCCGAGAGTCTTTTTGTCCTGTTGTGAACAGTCAGCTTGAACAGTGATAATATGACAGGCAAAAATGAGGTGACGGACCTCTCAGACCCATACGTGACTCTCACACTCGCCATAATGTGTGAAGGTGCCCAATGACACTCATAGGAGTGACTGTAAAGGGTGTCACTGGGCAAAATGAAGTGCACAGTTGCAAAAAAATGTTGAAAAGGCAGCTAAATGCTGCAACAGAACTCACAGCAAGAGACAAGGTCAGTCAAAAACACTTATTCATACACATGCAGTGTGTGTGTGTGAGGAGGGTTTTTTTTATATACTTTTGGCATGGTTGATGCCTTATAAATGTGCTGTCTTGAGAAAGTGTCTGCATTTCTGTGTGAAACTTTTGAGTTGGAATTTAAAAGCTAAATTGTAACCAAACAAAATGTGACTTACATGTAAAGTGTTGTTGTTGCTTGAATAAAAGACATGTGCCCACGTGTTGGGCACAGTATGAAGGCACCATAGATTTTTCCTCCAGGTCCCAAAGGCCACAGCAAACTGGTGAGCAAGGTCTAAGCTTGACTGATGGAGGCTTATTTTCAGAATGACCCAACCTTTAAGCAAACTTGCACACATTGGATGTGTTGTCACTGAAGAATTTGCTCTAGGCCTGAGAGATGACTTCTTTTTTATTAAGTAATCCTTACTTCCTTTTAAAAAAAATTCAATTATAAGTGTTACAATTAAGCTACTGTCGCAGGGGTTTATCTGGAAAGTGTAGTAAGCAGTGTGCTTTTTTTAAGACTAAACATGTGGTCCTTGTGATGTGAACTGGCCGACCTGTTGCCTTGTTGTCGTTCTTTTGTCCTCTCACCTGCACCGAGGGTGGTTATCATTTTGTTCGTCACAAGATACTTCTGCTGCTTCCTTTTCCCAGTTTAAAATCACTTACAAAGTGACAGTAACTTCAGTCATGGTCATGCTGCACACCAGAGAGACCATGCAATCTCAAATAAGGCCATGCAATTTCAAAGAAAGCAGCACCTACTGACTGCATTCACTTTAGGCCTTGGGGCATAAATGCAAGTTTGTGTTGCCAAAAACAAATCAACCAGGTCAGCCCAGAAAATTAAGAGAAAATATTTTCCAACAACAGATTTTACTACATCTGTCTGAAATGTAGCCTAGATAATATCTCAATATAGTTCTTTCCGTTGCCATTGGCTATTGCACTAATTTTTCATAACTGCATGCTGTCACTCACAGTGTCTGTGCCCTACAAACCTTATTAGAGAATATGCTGCAATGAAGGTACAACTACAAATCATTTCTAATAAAAAAATTATTGTTTTATTATCAATTTGATGCATTACAGTGTGGCCCCAACACTTATTCGCACTGCAGTACTCATTTATAACCTCGTCTTTTGCCTAAACAAAGCCAGATAAAGTTATTTTCTAAGTGACAAAACCCTTGTAACTGAAAGTGTCCTCTGTGATCACAGCCACTGGTATTGATTTTTGTTCACTCCTGTCCTCACTGACCTTTCAGGATTTTGTTTCAGAGCTGTGTCGAACGCTGACAAGGTTATCTTGGCAGATAACCAAATTAAAAGTACAAAAACTCAAAAGTCATCAGTTATACAACCAGTGTTTTTATCTTAAAAGCCAGCAACACAACCAGTTTGTTTACTGTCAGAAACCAGGAGGAATTCCCCACTCATAAAATAATTGATCCCACCCACCGTAATGCCCAATTTGTATGACCTTATCTCTGCAGCCCTGGCATGGATAGCATTAACTGTCAGCACAAATAATTTGTGTCAGATCACTCTGGCAGAAACATCCAAGGGTCGCTTCAGGGGGACAAAGCTTACCTTTATATACATACTAATCTCCGGCATTGTAATTCATGATGAATTCTTCATTTATTGAGTTATTTTTATACAAACAGACAAAGGTTATCATAATCACATTAACTGCATTCACCACTAAGTGAAGGCAAACGTTTACTTGTTTGACAAATTGTTTATTTTTCTTGTAGCACTATAATATAGCACAAGGGTAAACAAGCCATTGCCTGCCACAGACCATGTTCACAGCAGACATTCTGACTCATCGCAGCAGGGAAATGCACAGGTGGGTGACGGATCAAGTGTCCCAATAAGCCACGACAGTGAACCAGCATGCACAAAAGCAGGGCCTCTCTGAGTGCTACCCACCTGTGCTTACCCTGCTGAAAGAAGTCAAAACGTTCCTCATGTTTCATTGAGTAATAAAGATGCAAATGAAGAACGTTTTTTTGCGTTTTGCTTTTCTGTTCTTGTTCTTATTGATGCTGAAAAATCACTGATGAAGCCAACAGTTGCATATTTTTGATATGCTGTGGGGCACATTGATTTTAAGAACAACCAACTGTGGTTTTTATCCCCTCTGTCTTCACATATACACCAGGATTGTACTTAAAGGCAGGCATTTGTCTCCTGTAGTGCATTGAGATTTACCTTCGGTGTAATTACAGCTGAATGAACTTCACACTTGACTGGATTTTGGACTGATACTGTACAAGCACTTTGCTAATGAATCCTACCATTGCGAGTGATTGCGCATCAAATCTCATCGTGTACATTGTGCACACATTGTGTCTTTCCAGTCAGCCTCTCTGTCTCTCACAGGCACGCACAGTGTCAGTATCAGTACGTGCATCATGGCTTTTTGTTTCATTCACTTACCCTCTATGTTGCTTGTGGTTGCATTTGTGCATCTTGTTGACATTTATCTGCGTTTGTCATGATGTCCTTTAAATTCCCTTTTGTTGCTGAAGAGCAAATCTCAAGCAAGCAAATAAGGGCACAGACTGTGAGCTCAGTCTATTCTGCCTCATGGCTCTGATGCTCACACCGGCATTACCAGTGATATTTTCTTATCATACAGAACCACTTTCAGTATTAATGCATGACATTTTACTTGTTGTCACCCTTGCAGTTCCCTGACACATCGCAATGATGATTTAACAAATAGCTAGTTCGTGAAAGCTTTAATATATACATATACAGTACTGTGCAAAAGTCTTGAGGCACCCCTTATTTCTTTATATATTGTTAGGAAATAGAAAATAGGTGCAGCGACTTATCGAAACACATAAACACAAAATAATAATTCATTTCAGTTGTGTTTGTTTTATATGGTGTCAATTTACAACAACAGTCACTACAATGCACTTCATACAGGAAGGTAAAGACTTTATAATCACCAACAATTACCCCTTATGCACAAGCAGATGGCGACAGTGGAAAGAAAAAACTCCCTTTTAACTGGAAGGAAGAAACAGGAAGAAACCTCTGATAGAACCAGGCTCAGGGATGGGCAGCCATCTGCCATGACCAGCGTTGGGGTGAGGGAAAAGAGAGAGATGGCAAAGACAGCAAACTATAGGAGAGAGAGACAGAGTTTAATGATAACTGATGATTAAAAACATCAGTGATGTATAAACAGACAGACTGAAAAGCGATGAGTGAAGAAATAGATGCTCAGTGCATCATGGGAAAACCTCCAGCAGTTTAAGGGATGGTTCCGGGTCACCTGATCCAGGCTGAACTACAAGCTTTATTACAAAGGAAGTAGAGTATACGTGGCAATAATAGGGTTTGTAAAATCTGACCATTTTTATTTGTTAAAAAGAATTTGAGGTTAACACACCTCTGCTTTTCCACTTTTTGTCTGCTTGTTTTTGAGAAATTATCTTCAGAGCTATGTTGTTGCTTAAATAAGAAGATTTGAGATCTGGCGCCAGGCAAGCTTGGAGCCCAGAGGGATTTTTGACAGCTGCAGTGATTTGGTGAACAAAGGTGAGCAATCAGATGAAGGACTCATAAAAAAAGTTCTGTATCTGTCTCTTTTGAGTGACGATACACAGTGATAATGTATTTAGTGTATAAAACTTTTGTGCATCTGCACAGACAGTGATTTATGTACTGAACAAAATTCAAATTCTGTATTAATCACTTTGCCTCAAAAAACAAACACAAAATTGTATTTCGGTTAATTGCCAATCAATTCCATCACCGCTTCATTAGCTGCTCCACTGTGTAGTATTGCCTATCAATAAACATTGATTTTTTAAAAATGAAAATATGAAGCTGCTGATTTTCATGGAGTAATGAGCAATCTGATTCTTGCTGAGGAATTATTTCATGAAGATGAAACTTCCATTTTTAATTTGTGCGGTGGCTTACCGGTTGTTATTCCAAAGGAATCTGTGGATTCAAACAGAAGGTGACACACACTTGTACACAGATGCAGTGAGGACGGTGGAGAGTGCACGTTTATCCTTCACTTAGAGGAGCATGGCTGTCTGCAATCAGGAGAGACGAGCTGCTTAATGCCTTTTGTTCCGCTTCCCGGCACCTGCTCATTAAAATCGCTGTTCAGAGAGAGAGACATGGCCAGTTTTGGTTTGAGGCGGGCTGGCAGACTTTGTACTCGAGCTCCTGATGCACTAAGCCACATCCACATATAAGCACATCTGTCCTGATGTAATTACTGTACAGTACATGCACATGCAAACACACACAAAGATCAAAGATGTCTCAGGTGTAAATATATTCCGCCCTGATTATATTTTTAAGTTGACCAACATGCACGCAAGCGTTACTTTAAAGTCGCGACTGTCATCTTGTGTATTTGAAGCATTAAATTCAAACAAACACCAGTTAATGTGAATAAATTAAGGGATGGATATAATTATCATGTTTCTTATGCTGATGCTCGAGGAAACCTGAAAATTGGTGAGGCTCGTGCTTTATTTATTTATTTTTTGACAAGTGAGTTGTACACAGATTCTAAAATATTAAAAAATTTTATTTGGAAAGTTAAGGAAAAGTGCAGCTTGTCCACTCACTGTAGGCAACATCAATTATGTGGTATGCACAACTATGTTGGCTGGAACTTATATTGCCAGAAGTGTCTGCACTACCAGTCGTGCCACCCATACTAAAAATGTATAAGAAGACCTGCACTGCTTTAGGTGTAAGTATCCACTAACTGCTTCAGCCTGACTGTAAGAACTGTGCTGTAGCTGCATTTCTCCTCTACTGCAGGCTAATATCCTCAGGCTAACTCTATTAGTTCCCATGAGTGGGAAAGAGGAGAACTCTACTTCCTTATTCCCTTCAAAGATCTATCTGACTCAAAACACACTGGGATATTTATGATGGATATTTTATGGACCGAACGATTTCACATCAGTTATGGATTCAGTCTGTTCTCTATTTATTCGTGCACAGAGTATAATTACTGGGATGAATTAAAGGATGTTTTATATGTTTAAGTTCTTTCTTGTCTGCTTAAACAACCCAAATTAAATTCTGCTCCAAGTGATTATCTCGCTCTCTTATAGAGAACAATGCTTGCCATTGTAGTTTTGGATTGTGCCCTGAAATCGGAAGTTACAGCACGGATGTCAAACATATATCCCATGGGCCAGAACCTAATCTGTCCCTTTTGACTGGCTTTGGAAACTGTGAAAATTGCTGTGGATTGGGTTGATTTGGAGACTTTTTATTCTATTTTGCACCAGAGGCATTGTGCAGGCGTTAAGAATGGATCACGTCACGAGCGTGGTGTCCAAATTGTTAATTTTATCTAAGTCAGCAGTCTGCATAATTGTCTGTTTCACATCATTTTAAGTGACAAAGACATTACCCCCTGACCTATTATACCACACTGAAGGTGGTTAAACCTGGGATCTGTGCTTAATGACAGGAGACTAACAGAAGTGGTCTTTTTTACATGAGACATCTAAACTCTTTATCATCTGTTCTTTAAATGCAAACATTTTCAGACTGTCTCATACTTTTGATTAAACCTTAAAGCATATAGTATATGTGGTTATTATAAAATGTTTATTATTTTATTGCTCTGGCCACTTGAGATCACGTATCCCATGAACTAAAATGAATTTGACACCACTGAGTTATGGTCTTCAGCCAGTGCCCTCAAGCTACTCACTCTCCTGCCAACCATGTCTCCCATACAGCTAAACCCCATTCTCAATTATGTTTGGAGGGAAAAGTATTTTCTCAAAATACCTTAGAATCTAAAATGGTGACAAAGTCTGCAGGTGTTGGGTAGTGACAGTCACACAATCCACAATACAAGACAAAGGGTTTACACACAGGTAGTCACAGGTGAGTTATATTAGACCATTTCACAGTTAAGAACATTTGCGCCATTTCCTGGGTTACCACTGTGTGGAGTCCAATCCTGCTGAATATATCTTTGGCTGCCTGAGAGAGAGCAATACAGGGAGTGTAGAATTATTAGGCAAGTCATCATCCTTGTATAATTGGTTTTGTTGTCCTATTCTGTTTTATTGTTTTCACCATTTCCTCCTGTTTTTAATGTTTGTAGTTACTTCCTGTTTCTACAGGGAGTGCAGAATTATTAGGCAAGTTGTATTTTTGAGGAATAATGTTATTATTGAACAACAACCATGTTCCCAATGAACCCAAAAAACTCATTAATATCAAAGCTGAATGTTTTTGGAAGTAGTTTTTAGTTTGTTTTTAGTTTTAGCTATTTTAGGGGGATATCTGTGTGTGCAGGTGACTATTACTGTGCATAATTATTAGGCAACTTAACAAAAAACAAATATATACCCATTTCAATTATTTATTTTTACCAGTGAAACCAATATAACATCTCCACATTCACAAATATACATTTCTGACATTCAAAAACAAAACAAAAACAAATCAGCGACCAATATAGCCACCTTTCTTTGCAAGGACACTCAAAAGCCTGCCATCCATGGATTCTGTCAGTGTTTTGATCTGTTCACCATCAACATTGCGTGCAGCAGCAACCACAGCCTCCCAGACACTGTTCAGAGAGGTGTACTGTTTTCCCTCCTTGTAAATCTCACATTTGATGATGGACCACAGGTTCTCAATGGGGTTCAGATCAGGTGAACAAGGAGGCCATGTCATTAGTTTTTCTTCTTTTATACCCTTTCTTGCCAGCCACGCTGTGGAGTACTTGGACGCGTGTGATGGAGCATTGTCCTGCATGAAAATCATGTTTTTCTTGAAGGATGCAGACTTCTTCCTGTACCACTGCTTGAAGAAGGTGTCTTCCAGAAACTGGCAGTAGGACTGGGAGTTGAGCTTGACTCCATCCTCAACCCGAAAAGGCCCCACAAGCTCATCTTTGATGATACCAGCCCAAACCAGTACTCCACCTCCACCTTGCTGGCGTCTGAGTCGGACTGGAGCTCTCTGCCCTTTACCAATCCAGCCACGGGCCCATCCATCTGGCCCATCAAGACTCACTCTCATTTCATCAGTCCATAAAACCTTAGAAAAATCAGTCTTGAGATATTTCTTGGCCCAGTCTTGACGTTTCAGCTTGTGTGTCTTGTTCAGTGGTGGTCGTCTTTCAGCCTTTCTTACCTTGGCCATGTCTCTGAGTATTGCACACCTTGTGCTTTTGGGCACTCCAGTGATGTTGCAGCTCTGAAATATGGCCAAACTGGTGGCAAGTGGCATCTTGGCAGCTGCACGCTTGACTTTTCTCAGTTCATGGGCAGTTATTTTGCGCCTTGGTTTTTCCACACGCTTCTTGCGACCCTGTTGACTATTTTGAATGAAACGCTTGATTGTTCGATGATCACGCTTCAGAAGCTTTGCAATTTTGAGACTGCTGCATCCCTCTGCAAGATATCTCACTATTTTTGACTTTTCTGAGCCTGTCAAGTCCTTCTTTTGACCCATTTTGCCAAAGGAAAGGACGTTGCCTAATAATTATGCACACCTGATATAGGGTGTTGATGTCATTAGACCACACCCCTTCTCATTACAGAGATGCACATCACCTAATATGCTTAATTGGTAGTAGGCTTTCGAGCCTATACAGCTTGGAGTAAGACAACATGCATGAAGAGGATGATGTGGACAAAATACTCATTTGCCTAATAATTCTGCACTCCCTGTAGAAGGAAAGCAAATACATGGCAAAAATACTGATTGAGTTTTTAGAGTTCTCTATTGATCCCTTCCATTTCTATGAGGTAAGGTATTCCTCTACCAAATATTTGTCAAAGTAGTGTGCAACAACCAAACCCAAAAGACATCTCAGTGAAAATCTCCCAGCTGTCAAGTCCCAAATGTACAGGAAAATGTGTTTTGCCTCCTGCTGGATGCCAGTTAAACGTATGGGCAGAATGTAATACTTGAAGAATGAGTCCAAGTGCATCCGTTCAAGTTGGCCCGTTTCCTGTAGTCACCATAAATCCCAGTTTTACTTACTGTAAGTTCATTACTTACATTCTTTTAGACCAGCGTGGAAACCCACTGGGTGGCATGGTGGTGCAGTGGTAAACAAGAGTCATGAGAAACATACATATTGAAAAGCAGGCACTTTAACTTCAAAACTAACTGTTAAACCTATTTTCCTGTCATATATATTACAGTGGATGATACTTGTATTAAACATAGGCAAAGTTTAAAATGAAGTCCGTACCAGTAATCCCAATGAGCATAAACCCTGAGGCTTTAGACTGGTCTAAGAGCTCAGTTAGCAATATTTTTAGAAACTATTGGTTCTGTATGATTTCAAAGATAGGAGTTTCCTCAATATCTCAGACACACAGCTCTGGTTATTAGCACAGCATCTCCACCCATCTGCTGTTCAAACATTTTGTTTAGGAGCGGCAGACAGTCAGAAGTAAGTCAGCTTAAGGGGAGAGTGACTTTGAAGGGAGAGAAACAAAAACAGCTCATTTAAGAAAAAAGATGAACTGATTTCTTGTATGAGGCCAAGGTCCAGTGAGGTATATATGGAGCATTTTTAAGTGTAAGTCATGCAAAACTGCTCCAGGGAAAATACGGAGCTTAAAATCGACATAACGGATCCACTTTACAGAGAGAGTAGACAGAATTCTAAGAATTGCTGTATAACAAATTTGTAGAACACTATATTAGACAAAATATTAAACCAATCTGGATTTCTTTTCCCATCTATGCAGATCAAACTCTCCAAATAAAACCGAAATAATCACAATTTCACAATTAAAGTTTGATAAGCAGAGAAAATCGCACAGAGTTGTGTTTCAATGATTTAAAGAAGAGCTGATTGCTAGTTATAAACACACACATGCACACAAATTCTTGGCAATCATGTCACAGGCTAACACAATTACATACATACTGTGCACTCTAACCTTTCAACTTTTGGTAAGGGTAACATACACCAGCGAATGTTTCCCATGACACTGTCAGGTCCTAGATTTACAAAAGAAATGGATGATTTATTAATACATCAAAGTAATTATGAGGTAAAAATCAATCATCAGATATCCGATACAGGGTTGAGTGTTATTCCAGAATGCTCTCTCAGGAGACGGTGTACATTTCAGCAAGTCAGAAATGTAATTAGCCTTTAGCCCACGGCTAGGCTGTGTTTAGGCCGACCTCCTCCTCACCAAGCCTGCATGGGTGTCACTGATACCACACCAGGTATTCAATCAGACTAATGCGCAGATAAATGAGTCAAAGACAGAGGAGGAAATGTTGTGGAAATTGCTGTTTAGTTGCAGTGCAAATTTTGTTAAAGCTGAGTTAAAACTTGAACTCTGTGTAAATTATGGAGCCAAACCTCAACTCGTGGATGAAACTAAAGAGGACTAAACTTTACCAATGTGTTCTAAGCTGAGCTGGAAAGACACTGCTCTGCTATTCTACTTTTATTGGTGGAGCTGTGCTGGATAACAGTTTTGCCTTGAGCTAAACCAGCTGTTATAGACAGTTCATTTGACACCCTCCAAAACCTTGTGGGTAAAGTTTTGCACAAAGTTGGATTCAAGTGGGGCTAATATTTTTTATTGGATTGGACTAAAGTGTGCTGTGGCTGCACACACTTGGCTTCTAAGAGAAACTCAAGGAGTTTATAAACAAGATCCTGATCACATATTAAAGAAAAAGAAAAACATTTGTTCATTCACTTCTTTCTCAAAACTCTGTGCTGGGTGGCCTTTCTGCGATCTGTGCACAGATAGTTTGCAGTGACTACGGGCATAAATAATTTTCCCTCTAATGTCTGTAGAAGGAAAACTGGGCTGGCCAAAAACAAAGTGAAGCTCTAATCCCAGCAAGTAACAAGACCAAACACACCAAATGTTCAGTTGTTTTCCCTGCAAGGACAAGAATGAAGGCCAGGACAGGGTGGGGTCTGGTATAAATTTACTCCTCAAGGATGAAACAGAAACTGTGCATGATTCAGTTGATAAATTTGAATTTCCAAGTTCGATTATGAACCCTAAAGTGCTTGTCCTGGCCTGCTTATGTTAGCACCGTCCACTAATCCCAGAGGTTTAAAGTACATGTTGTGTTTTGCTGCCACATCAGAAATAAAAAAGTGTCTGCAAAGGTACCTAAGGAAGATGGATAGGTTAGTTGGACTTCAGCGAGAATGATATAGTGTGTGTGACAAATCGTCTGTTGGTCAACCATAAACTGGCCGAAAAAGCACTCTTAGAACTATTCCAGTCAAGATGCAACCTACTGCTGATGGCACAAAACTCTTCAGACAGGCCAGCAGCTAATGCTATTGCTGCCATCACTGTTGTTATTAACTCATCCATCATTGCCTTAGCTAGGTTTGTGAACATGTCTCTCTGGAGTAAAGCTTGCCCTTTTACAGACTCAAACCTGAAACCTGCTTTGTTGATCAGCAGTCAGTTTCAAGATCAATTGCAAGAGGCAGAAGCAAAGATCTTTCTTGTGGAAAATAGACTAGTACATACAACATTAGCTGTACTATGATATTTACTAGACAAACCAACTTGTTCATACTTTTACATCAGCTCACATTTTACCAAGCTGTGCTGATATGTGCCATGTGTTAGATATCATGTTAGTCATTTAGGGAAGAGCTGTGTGGTGTGCTAATGGCTGTACTTTTCACTAAAGTCTGTGTTTGGTGTAAAATACTGGGTGGAAAATTATAGTTTTTTGACTTTCACAAAATACAAAATAAAAAAGGGGGCTGAATGATCATTGGCAATTTTGGCATTTTTGCAGATTATATTTGAAAACAAAAATTTAAAAAATCCAAATATTGTTCATTATGTTTGGAAGACTAGACTGCTTCCTTTTCATAAAACATGTTTTTCAAAACATTATATTTACGCATATAATAAGAAGAACACATAAATATGTGAATTTCCACTCAAAATATTTCATAAGATTAATTTCACTCTTTAATTAGCTTAAATAAATCAAAGCGGTGTTTTTCACTGCTATAGGTCGTAGACTGGTCTACCAGATGCAGCATATTAATTACCTGCAAGTTTCTTTAATACAGTGAATAATCATATTAAAACATAAGTTGTTTACAAAGACAAAGATTTATTATGAAGAAAACAGCAACTCATAACATGAAAGCAGTAATTTGGGGTTTGACATTCAAGGACATTACTGCTGTATGGAGCTCAATTTCATTCAACAGGTTTTGAGGAAAGTATTGATCATTAGTTGACAGAGTCCTCAAAAATCGCGTGTCTGAAATATGATGTAAACAACCTTATAAGGCAAATATTAATTATTTGGTTTACATTCTCAGAAGTGTTTCTCATACATTGCTTTAGCATTACTGACCAGCTTTGGTGGCTATCTGTTTAGCATACTGTTATCATAAGTAGCACAAAACAAACTTTAAGGATAGCGTGCTATGGAGAGCATATAAATGATGCGTATGTTTGTTTATGAGATCAATAGATGTGTCTCTGCTGCGTCCACTGATCTTTTGACCTTATCTGGGAAGGATCTGCCTCTCTGTGATTTCCAGGTCTTCCACTCGTGAATGCCACAGCTGAGTAGTATTTCCTTGTTAGTGAAGCTGCACATTCAGCACCAAGCGCTCCTTTTTGTTTAATTCCTTGCCAAATCTAACAGCCTCTGTTGGGCATTAGATTTAGGCTTACTTAGCATATCTTCAGCATGTTTCTTGCAAATGGCTGGAAAGCCTGTAACCTCTTGGCTGCTCACTACATGTTTTCTTTCATTTTATATTTTAATTACTTTTTTCTGTTTTGTGTCAACCCTCGGGTCAGGTCTAAGGAGTTTAAAAAATAAATCAACTACACTTCTGCAAGTTTCTTTAAGTTTTCGTGACGACGTTCCGTGAAACTTACACAAGTCCAGTCACTTTCTTTACGAGCTCCTTAGATCACCAGGGCCTGGATGATTCACACAGACACCTTGGGTTCAGGTTTTGTAGGTTTTCTTGCTGCTTAGTTTTTGTTTCGTTCTTTTTGTCAGAAAGACTGGTTTATTGGTTTTGGCAGCATTGGAAACCCCAAAGCTTATTTGCTTTCTTTTGGTGCAGTTGTAGTTTAGTGAGAAACTTTCTTTTATGATAATTCATGTACAACCCTGGACTCCAAGTAAAGTAAATCTGTTTATTTAAACTGTTAAACAGGCTTTGACATATTGCATAGCAAACAATAGTTCTGTCAAGATCATTTTGTTACATTCATAGTTATATTTAACAAACTATTTACAAACATTTTAACAATTTCAAAGCCCAAATCATTTCCATAAAGCAAAAAATAAAATTGTTCTCTCATGGACATTTTGAATAACTTCAGATCTGATCTTTTCTGCACTTATCTCATTATCAGTTCTGGAAAAAAAAAAACAACAATGTATTTTTTTTCATCAGAGACCACATTTATAAAAGGATTATTATTCATTAATTTAAAAGAAAAAGTCTAAAGTCTGCTTTTGTGTGTGGCATCACCTCACGTGCCAGCAGGGCCAGACGCTGTCACAGTGGTCCAAATCCTTTGAGTCATTTTCTTCAAAGATTCCTCTTGGCGTTTTGACTCATCCTTACAGCCTAGCTGAAATTCTAGGCGCTAAAATCCTTTGATGCTTTGTTTATATCCTGCCAACAAAATGAAACTCTAATGAAAGAACCCACTCATATCTAAATCTAACGCCATCCTTACCTTTTCATTATTCACAATTTGATGGTAATAAAAATGTTAAATAGATTCTTAGCTTTTCTGTGTGTGTGTGCGCGAGCGTGCGCGTGCGTGCGTGTCAAACAGAATAATTTATGGTGAAAGTAAGTTTCACTATCATTAATGTAACCAAGGTCTACAGCTTCCTCTATAGAGTGTCGCTGTTGAAAAAGCACACACTTCATATGAAGGACTTGCTGTTGCTTTCTGAAAATTAGATCAAAGTGGTTTGACAAGCTCCATTACACTAAAACTGTCACATTTTACCCTTTGACACGTGGATTATATACCAGACCTTACTGGAAAGGAGCAATTGTACAGTGTGCCCGGATGCTCCAGTGAGCATATACAGCTGGCAGCAAAATGAAAAGAAACAAACAAACAAAGATCCAAAGTAGCTGAACCTGTCTTCATAAAGTCATATTTCTTTCAAACAACGGTCCCTTCCTGATTATGTTTGTAGGGCAACATATATTACCCCAAAATAAATTTAAAAGATGAACAAAATCCATATAAAGAACCTGAGAATTGGTGTTGAAGAATGCAGAAACATGACTCCAAATAAATGCCGGTGTCACTTCACATACACACTCTGACTGCAATTTGTGAAACAGTCACGAAATGAATTTATTGATTGGTGTTCATGATTTTCCTTTTGGTTTGTGCAACGATTGCCACACAGTCTGAGAGATGTTTGCGATACACAGAATTATGTCTATTAGTTCATTCTTTTGGAAAAAAGATCTCTGTGCTTATTTGGTGTTTTGAAAGAACAGAGTCCATAGTAGGAGGCAGAAGGTGTTGGCGGTGGCAAGAGTTACTCATTATTCCCTTATGTTTGAGTCCCACAGAGGACCAGTGGTTTTTATGTTTTTCATGCTTTGTACAGAGAACCAAACAATAAAGTGGTTTTCATTCATTTTTTGGTTATGTTTAAGATTCGTGTTGGCCTCGAAGCAAATACATCTTGAACAGTTTTACTGAAACACAGGAAAGAGAGTAGACTACAGAGCTGACTGAGTCTGCAGAGAAAAACACTGGCATAGTACTGTTGCACTGGAATAATGAGCAAGCGAAATACCATTAAAGCCTATTACAATTAGTTTCACAGTCCTAATCAATATCCTGTGTTTTACGCAGCATATTACTGCCAAACTGACCTTTCGCAGTCATTGAGGTCTGCGTTGCTTGCTTAAAGTACAACAATTACTACTTGTTACAAACCTGGCTTTTCTTTTCACTCACCTGTCCCTCTCAGAGGCACAGAACTCTCTTCAAAAGTTAAATGCGTTAACTGCCCTGAAAAAATGATAACAAGAATGTGTGTTGACAAAGAAACAGATCATTTGGTGACTATTTGGTGTTTTTATCTTGAGAGCAGGTATGATTTTGCTGAATTACTCACTGTTTGGTAAAACAGCTGTCAGCCTCAGAGGTCAGAATATGTCAGGTTTGTGTTTGCGGCTTGATTCAGCTGCCCCCTGTGGCCAGTAAAAGTGTTTGCTCATTTTAATATTTCATATCTGTCTTTATTTATCAGCTTCTTGAGTCATTGTCATTCCCACCGCATCCCACACAGGTGCAGGTGTCTGTGAAATAATCCCCTTTGTTGTTGTTTTTTTGTTTTTGCTTTTTTCATTGTGATGACCCAGAAGAACCCAAAAGTATCGAAGTTTCTGTATTTTGCATTTTGTTGTTTGTCGCAGATGTTCTTCAAGAAGCCCATCAGCAGAGGAAAAATGTAATGATCTTTAAGTAAGAATAAGGGGTTTATTTGTTTGCAAGCAACTGCAGCGTTCTCCTAATATCATGAAGTCAAACGTCTTCACAACTGTGACAGATCTTAACAGATACCCGCTTTGTTTGCTTTATGGGGCTTTTCCACGCGCGTGGCTTCCAATTTCCTCGGTTCAAAGGGTGATCGTTCTCAGCCTGACGCTGGACTTGACCGCTCCAGCAGATGCTGTGCACTTTCTTTCATGACCAAAAGCACGTCAATTACCAGCTCCATCCCGCCCCGCCCTGCGTGACAGCAGTATCCAAAAATATATGAATACTATTGAGGTCTCTGTGGATCGCCTGGAGGCAGAGACTCAGGAATAGCGTCAGTTTCGTTTCAAAGCGGAGCAATTATCCCAGGCCAGGCTGGACGAATCGATTCCTGCAGACACTAAATGCTCCTGGCCAATTATAAAGGCAGTGTGTCCTCCTTTATGCTGCCTATTCGTGGGGAAGCCATCAGCAAGCACCGGGACAAAGCCCGGACTACTTTGTTTTCTATCTTCATTCATTAAAAAAATCTTTTATTTTCTTCCCTCTGTTATCGCGTGTTTTTATATTTTGCCTTTTCCACCAGTTACCCGTTCTAATTGTTACTGAGGGGCGCCCCCTTCCTCCTCGCATCATGCTCCACGTGATCACAGCCAGCTGCTGCTGAGAAAGCGAGAGAGAAAGAGGGGGAGAGAGAAACACCAACTCGCCGCGACTCTGAACGCACCGCACATACAAACTAAATCGGGAGGACCGCTGCTCGTTTCACCCGTGGATACTATTACACAAGTGTCGTCGTCTCCAAATCCTGCCCGTGGGATACTCTGGCTTCATCCTCTCTGCTGTGCAGTTTTATCACCTCCTTTTATATCACCCTCCTTTTCTCCCCCTTTGCCATCTTTCTCCCCTCTCCTCATCTTTGAGCATCTTCTCCTGCTCGCAAGTCTTCTCGCTTGCGTCGCTAACTTTTTTCCTCCATCCCACACAGCCTCCTCCATCGCCCACCAACCCCTCGGCAGTGCCCCCACTAGACCTCTTTTTCTCCTTCTCGCACTCTCGCTTGGATCGGGCGGAACCTATTTGGCCGGTCTACACGGGGCACTGCTACATGGGGCGCACGGTCTCGCTCGGAAAATGTTCTGCTGTAGGTCTCTAGGCGCCCCGCTGAACCTGTTGGGATTGGAGTTGTCGGTGCGCGTCTGCGTCTCTTTCCCACCTCGCTTGTGCGGTCGGGGCCAGTGAGAGATGGGTCTGTCCGTGGCGGCTCAGGCACCTCTCGAGGAGCCCAGACGACTGCGCCGGTGGAGCGGGACAGCGGGGGGCTGGCTCAGGATCACACTCGTCTCGTTTCTCGCCACTTTACCTGTGGAGCAGCTGCGCGCCTTCCCTTCCTCCCTCAGCGACTGCCAGACGCCGACCGGCTGGAACTGCTCCGGTGAGAGTCATTTTTATTCAATAGCAGCCTCGCTCCAGGTTGTGTGCAGTAAATATCTAGACGCACATCGAAGTTAAACTCACGTGAGACTAGTGTTAGATCCCCGAGACTGAGCAGCACGACCAGATCAAAGTTTAGGAGTGCGCTTGCAACAGACGCCTCATTCTCCTCGCTGTAGTTTTGTGATTGTGTCCTGTTAGCATGCCCGGGGTCGGTGCTGGAGCCGTGGAGCACTCTGGCTGCAGATACCGACCGCAAAAGCCCGACGATGAGGGGATGCAGAGTTTTGGAGGGGGTTTGCTTGATGTGCATTTAGCCTCGCTGAGTTCGCCTCGGAGCTTGACAGCAAAGCATGCAGCGGCGATCATGTCACCGGGCAGGCGAGCGGGAGGGTCGATGATTTCGATCCGACACGAAGTGGAAGCAGCGACATTAAGGATCATTTTAACGAGAAATAGAGCGGGCGGGGAGGAGTTGGGGTCTGTGGGAAGCTTGTCCACGGAATAAGGCGGCGTGCGCCACAATAACATCAACACGGTTAGTTTGAGGTCGCAGAAATTCCGTTTGAGTTCAAACGGGCTTCTTTCGTGTGGTCTGCCAGTAACCCGAAGCAAAAACACATTCTAGTCAACTCTAGGGTGTTTTATCGCGCTCAGATTGAGCATTAACTTTAACCCAGCAAATTGATCGCAGCAGGAAATTACAGCCTAGTTTTATGGGCTTATTTGGCAGGCAAATTGTTTAATTAATTGACACCTTTAAATAATAAAAAAAAAAAAATGCTGTCGTTTCTTTAACAGACCACTGAGCTATAAACTTGTTTTCTCCCTTTGGTGCCCAAAACGATAAAAGAAGCGGAGCGGGCTGCAGAGCGCAGCGCCTCGCCTCCCTTTGTAAATCAGCCGACTGTGCCGCCATAAATTTCCCCTGTCGCCTGTCTAAGTCTGAACCCTTAAAATAGCTCTAAGCCGGTTCCACACACTCATGGGCAGTAGCAGTATTGATATTATAGCTCATAACAGCCAGACATCAATATGAGAGTTATGACTGCTGTTTGCTGCTTGAAAAAAGGAGTATCAGTGTAGCCTGCTTGGATGACATCTCAATAAAAAGAAAGGGGAAGTCATTTATGACAAAGAGCATAACTGATGCACATGTGACATGTATAGGAATGATATTAAGAAATGCTACATGACAGATCTATATTTGATTCTACAAACTAGACTGCCAACCAGAAAGGGGGATGTCTAATTTGGATATCAAAGTTTTAAAAATGAATTTGATTATGATAATGGGCTGATTAAGTCAGACTTAATTAAGTACACGCAAACAAGAAGCGATTGAACTCTATCGTATTACTGTAACCTGTCAAAGGTTGCTGTCTTTATTCTAATTATCTCTGGTATTCATAGGGTTGAGACCAAAACCGTGATGCAAACAACCGCAACATCAGACCGTGATTCTATCTTCCTGTACCGTGATACCCATGTTGAAGTGCTAATGTTGAAGGATCACTGAGGTAATGAATGAACTGGAAATACATGAGGATAATTTTATGTCATTGATCCACTAATGACAAGCGATCAGGTGTGTGGTACAAGGATTTTTTCCCTTGTTTTTGTTTTATTATTCATCCTGTAATGAAAAGCCCAGGTATCAAGTGAAACCGTGGCCCAAGAATCTACAGTACATGCAGATGAAGTCATGAATGAGTTCATCTGAACAGTACTCTCCTCTGATTCAGGCCGATAATTGATCATATCTTTATTCAGATTACTGCATTGTAACCTACTGGAGGCTGGTTTTGTGCCGCCGCTGTTGATGGTGGTGATCAGCACGTAATCACTGATAATGGTACACATCCTGTCCCAATACACACTCGCCTGCCTCCCCACTTCCTGACACACTCTCATCTGCATTTCAGCGAAAGCTTTTATCCTGCACGCCTTGAGGAGGTTTAAGTGCATATGATAGAACAATGGACAGGCACTCACATGCACCCAGCATCAGTTACAATTAATAGAGCACAACAAGTGACATGTAGTCCACCGTGAAAAGATAAGACCCTTTGAAAGATAATAAAAATAAGATAATGATATTAATAAACCCGCAGTAATGGCACAGGGCTTAATTATCCACTTCTTCCTAACAACACCACCAATGTGTGACAGTTTGCAGTGCAGGGAGAATGGCACTGACTGAAAAACAGTTTGGTGATGAGCCCAATGTCACTTCAGTGCTAAGAAACAGATAATTATGGGCAGTAGTATCAAGAAAACGAGTTGCCAGTTTCAACAGCATCGCCTTTGAAAAAGCAATGAATTCGATTTTGTTTTATGGAATAAAAGGGAGTTAGAAAAAACTTGGTTTGACAAAGACTGCCATTCTGTTTGGCTTGCATCTGTTAATGGCTTGAGGAACTGCCAGCGAGGAGGCAGAACAGCTCAATCTCAATCCTAGAAGGGCACCAAGTGAATGTTTGAGTGTGAGTACAGACATAAAATTGTTCTTCAAATCCCTCGTGTCATCTTGTACTAGGTAGTATTTGTGTAAAGATTTGAATGTACGAGTTGTGGCTCTGTGAAGCTGCAGCAGAAAGAAATGTTTTCCACACTCCTTAAGGTCCTATATAGTATATATTTCTTTAATTAATTATATTTGAGTTAGGCGCGTGGGAAGCTATAATCATTGCATACATTATGTGCCAAGATTTTTAAAAGGGATAACTGAGCTGTGAAATGTTTTTTAACACTTGCCACCATATTGATGGAGTAATGTTACAGAAAATGAAGAATTTGACATGTTGACACACCACAATAGGTTAGGAACAGTACAGTTATAAAGTTAACGAGTGCTGAATTCCATTTAGCTGCTTCAGTTTCTGATGCTGTGCATGTATTGTGCAGACTCCTTGTCACACTGTTATGACTTTCTAGGACACCTGAGTGTAACTGCATCGTTGTTAACGTAATTAAAAACACATGATTTTTTTCCTGCCATGACAAGTCATAATGACTGCTATAAAAAGGGCCCATTTGATCTGTGAGTTGGTCGATTTTCTATTGATTTGTGTTTATACTTGTTGCTGCATCATTATTTGTCCAGTAAAAGGTTATCATTTTCAGGATGTAGAATTAAGGGATTCATTAAAAGCCATAAGAGAAAAGAGGGGATGCTTATTTTTCTTTATTGGTGTTTGTGTCACTTCATGATGACGCATGAAGTAGTTGTGGCATTCAACAGGGTTCAGTGCCAATACTTTTTACCCTCGACATCCTTCATCTAGGCAATATTATCAGAAAACAAGCAGTCATATGTAAAGAACACCAAGGTATTTCTAAATTTAAGTGAAACAAATCAGCTAAAATACCAGCACCTATTAAAGACATAAAGGCCCACATGGCATGTAATTTTCTGTCTGTGAAGTTAGACCTGAATTTGGCCCTACTTGCTATTGTAGACCGACTTAAACATAAGAGTAGCAATGACAAACAGACCATGATATGTCGATTAAAATTCAACATCTTATAGTATGACGTATTTGGTAATAAAAAGTGAAAAAGAGTTAACAAGGTGAAGAGGGTGGTTTCAGATGTGAACTTGTTGTTTCACTTGGGGGCGTAGGATATGTGGAATATTCACTAGAGACTAAATGTCAGATATGTTAGGACTTGGACGTGGATTTTGTTACTTTATAGTCATTTTTCCCTTGTAAAGGTCCTTTATCTAACAAATGAAACACACCCGTCTCGTGTTTAGTATCGTCAAAATCAGGAACATCTAGTTCCTGGATAGTAGCTTGCTGGACACGGACCTTAAGTTGCACAATTTATTGCTGCCTGATCCTGTGATGATGTCGATCAGTGCAACAAGTACATTGAGTTTTAAGATCCTAAAAGGCTCCCTATAGCCAAACTGAAGGCTCGCCTCACCTGTCATTTAATATTGCCTTAACACTACAGTAATGTGTTAATGTTACTACTGTCATGTTGGGACTCTTTGAAACACATTTCTGTACAGATTTGTGCTGGGTAAAATTCTTTCCGGTGACAATTCACCTGCATGCACTCAAAAACTGCTGCTTTATCCAAGATGTCATGCTCATCCAACGCAGTTAACTATATAATTAGAATTTTGTGTAATTATCTCAATCAAACCTGCGATTTTTGGGCTTGTATTGCTTTAAACAAGCAAGTAACGTCTGTGTTATATACCGACTGCACATCAGCTGGCTGATAGACATCCTTAACAGATGTATTTGCAGACTTTTACACACGATCAGCTCAAAGCTTTTGGCTGTATTTGGTCATATTAAAACAAGTAGTAGAACAATGCATTCATAGGTTGCTGAAAGGAATTCAGTCCAATTCAGTTTTATCTTTATCACACATTTCTACTGTAATAATAAACTGTATGAATGACTGCTCACAATTTAATTATACCTTACATCTCCTGTGGGGACATTTCTGTGATAAAGACAATCTGTTCTTCAGTGAGTACTTTGCTATTGTTAACTTTAAAAGTCCATGTGATGCTTTGAGACTTATAGTGACAGGGATAAGTGTAGAATATGCAAAGCCTTCTGCAAATCCCATCAAGTGGAGGGAATTTAAGAGCATTCAGGGGATAACTGGCCATTCGCTTTCGAGATCTGTCAAGACAGAAGTCAGACATACTTGCATGCAGGTTTACACCTCTGACAATAAACTGCAATGAGAGATGAATTTTGAGATAAGCAATGCTGGCTTGGTTTAATCGAACCAATCTGAAGTTGCTAATTGGTTCTATTAAAGTAGTGAAATGAAAGTTTGTCAACTAAGAAGGCTTTATGTTTTACTTTATTTAAAAAAAATCTTGAAAATTTGTTTAAAGTTTCAGGATGTTTTCACACCTGCATGGTTTAGACCATTTAAAGCAAAGTCTAGTGTAATTTTCCTCCTTGTTGCAGTTTGTCTGTGCAAACTGAACACAGATCACACTCAAAAACATCTACATCAACATCCTTTGGAGGAGCTGGTCTCAGTCCAGTTGCAAACAACCTCCAGAGCGGTTTGTTTATGACTAGAACGTGATCTTACCTCGAGCCAAGCAAGCTACCCGAAATACACTGCAAGTTTGTGCTAAACATCTTCCCCTAGCTGCGTTATGTTTTGTATTCTGAGATGCAAAGAAGTACCATCGATGTGCAGAGTACACAAATTGTAACTGCTAGCTGTAAAATGAGCCGAGGTCTCAATAGTCCAGAACACAATACGTTCTTCCTGTATTTACGTTTGTTGCTCCTTCCACAGAAACATCTGGCCAGCAAGCAAACTGAATGCTGCAATGACAAATTTTGGATCACTTCAAGTTTTCTCTGTAAGAAAAGAAACCAAACCACAAGAAAGAGCTACAAGTTTACAAACCCATCAGTTGCTTCAGACCAAACAAACTATGACTTGCTTTTGGTGTTCAGCGTTCAATAATCTGATATAAAAAGACTAAACTGTAACTTCCTCCCTCACAAACATGTGGAAAAAACCTGTTGCAAAGTTATAAAAAAAAAGACCTCCAGTATGAGAAAGGTCAGGAGAAGATGTCTCACCACTGTGGTTGTTCAGCCTTCATTATTCATTTAGTCTGTTTAATTATTGATCAGCACAATGCTTAAAACCTGGGTGGAGAACTCTTCATTCTTCTTAGTGCATAGTTCTTAGTGCAGTGAAATTCCAGGTAGGTAGCAGGAGATGCATTTGGCTAACAAGTTCTCTCTTTTAGACAAGTAAGTGCTTCGCTTGGCATCTTAATCGTTAGCATATAAACATTACCTTCTCAATATTTGATGTTTGGCAGCTTGTTTTCGTTAATTATTCAGCTCACTGTAATCTCCTCCTGGAACGACAGGGCAGGAGCAGGAAGTATACGTTTTCCTGGACTCCGACACAGTGCAGCTTGGGCCGTGCACGGAACTTGTATCAGTCGTGTCCCATTTAAATTTGGTTGGGAATGAAGCACGAGAGCGTGCAGCACACTTAGCGACACATCCAAAGCAAACAATAACAGCTGGAATGATTTTATCATTGCATCTGTTTTCTGTTCTCTCCTTAAAGTCACCTTTGGTAAAGTTGGTGATGCTGGGTTTGGAGCAGGTCTATTTAAAGCTGTGGTTTTCACATTTTTATTGACTGAGTGCATGTTTAGGGAGCCAACAAATCATTGAAGGCTATACGCAGCTACAGGAAATTGCTGCGCACAGGAAATTGCACACATCTGCACATTTCTGTTTATAATGTGTTATTTCAGAGTGGCAGTTTTGTTAGTAATTGTAGTTTTTTTTAAACAGTTTGTGAGGTGGTATTTATTTGCAGTAGTTATATGTTTCACTGTTAGGAAGGTTTAGTCTGCTGTGAGAAGCTGCAACATTAGCCCATTAGCAGCAATTTTAGAACCCTGGATTTAAAGTGTAAGGAAGAGAAGTGGTCCTAGCTTTTACAACCTGTGCTTTATGCAAAACATTAAATTAAAATTTTGGGGTAGGACCAGAATTACTCTAGCTCGCCTGCTGATTAATGAGCATTTGTTCTTGCTTGCTAACACATCTGATTTCTTTAGCTAAATGTCCTTAAGATTAGCTAACAGATAGCTAATTATCTGTTAATCAGTCGGTTACCAGATGTGACTAATACTAGACACTTTAATTTGGTCTTCATATCAGTTGGATGGTCTGCTACTGTTTATCAGATCTGCGCCAAGTGTTAGCCATAACAGTTCTGCACATCAACCAAGCACAAATAAATTATAACAACTTTAACCGCAAATCCAGGTCCACATTTCTTTTGTTATATTCAGGCCTTATGTGCTATTTACCACATGGGCCAATTAAGGGTGACATCCAGACTACACATGTTGAGTGCATAATTTCTTAGCCATGGTGCACATTTAATTTCAGCACTGTTTGCTATTTAACACTTGAGGGTTATATCTTTTTGTTTTTTAGTTGTTTGCCAGAACCATCTATCCATCCATCCAGGCATATATGTTGCGGGTATGAAAACAAAAAGAAAGGAAAAAAAGAAAAATGCTTGGGGTCATATAAAATTATAAAATGGAATCATCATTTGTCCAGTACACAAGCTGGGCTTTTGTTGCTTGCAATACTCAAATAAATGAAGCATAGTCTGCCTCACAGCTGAGCAGACAGTAATGTGGAGTCAAGTAGCACTTTTGTAGTAAGCTTTTAAAATTTCCAAAAATACATTGCTGGAAAGGTAATTAACAGGTCCCCACTTTTCAGTATAACTCTGACATGTAAAGAATCCACTGGTATTTTTTCTTTTACTCCCTAAATGTGTTCGGTTCAAATACGTAACTTCGTCAATGTCAAAACTAGTTTCAGAATTCATATTTTTTGATCAAACTTGTCCTCTTGAGCTTGGCCAAACCAGGTATGTGAGGTATTGTTCTGAGGATTCAGTTTTATCCATTTGATCTGATCTTATTCAGAACATCTGGATAAGCCATAAAATTACTTTACTTTACCCCTGTTCATGTTTGCCGCAAAGCAGCAGGAAGCCAGCCAACTCAACAGGAATCCTGGTTAAGACTGGTTTAATGTGCTTATGGAGGGAGGACATTTACGAAAGATGTGTAGTTTTCATTTGAAAGAAAATTAGGCGATATCTTGTATTCAGTCATTCTTGATACATATACATTTTTTACAAAGTTTTTATGAGGTAAAGTATGTCACAGAAATGTTTCTGAAGTCTGTATGAACTTCATCAAACCAGTCTCACATTAGTAAAATAGAACCTAAATGTTCTGTAAGCTACTGACTTTGAATCACATATTAGGCAATTACAATTATAATAATCCCACAGCATGTTACAATATGTTTAGCTAATATCCACTGACTGAACATGTAGGTACTTGTACGGGATACTGACAACATTTTTAGTTGATAACAGTAATGCTTATCACTGTAATCCTGTTTTAGGTCCCTTAAAATGGATACATTTCAAACTTCCAACACCTCTATTTTTTTAATGTTTGCCAAACATGTGGGGTTGAATTTTTGAATTCAAAGCCGCTGCCACACAAGAGAATCTGAAATCAGATTGCACCAAAAGGCAAAATGGTTTTATGATTAAAAAACAAAGGTGATGAATACTAACCTGTTGATTCTGTGTCATTTATTATTGTGTAAACAAAGACATTTTTCAAGTTGTACCACCGCAGTAAATACCACTTGTAGGCAATCATTCTCAAATGACTGAGATTGGTGCCGTTTTTCCCTGCAGTCTAAACCCTTTTGGCCCCAGTGTCTCTGAAGATGTAAGAGAAGCAAGTATAAAACATAACATAATTTATGTCACATGATGATTGTTTTTCAGACATTTACAGCTATTACAAAAGCTGATATGCCACTCGCATCCTTGTAAACAGTTCACAGGAACAATCGTCTTTGATTCCAGTAGACAAAGCATCTTCATCTGCAAGTCTTGATTGCACTGTTGTTCATAAGATGATAAGAATGTCTCCAGCAGTAATGAATCCCTGTGAGTTATTGTTTACAAGTGATAGATGTATTCCTCTTGCTTCCTGGCTCCTGGGGATGTCCAAGCTTCGCATCTGTTTCTCGGTAAAGAAGACAGTTTAATGACTTGTGGAGGAGTCACTTTTTTTTTCATTTAAAATCGAGTTTCTGCTTTTTCCCCACCTTTGTTTTCCATAAGCCTGTTGCCCAGAGAACCTTGAAAAAGAGCTAAAATATCAAACTATGAAATTTGTAGCTTGGACTGATTTGACACACACAGATTCACGCTCACACACAAAAACATTTCCAATCTTTCAAAGACTTTGCTAGCTGGCTTGAAAATGATCTGATATTTTCCAGTCATTTGTATGCACGTAGCCAGTTGTATGATTGTCATCCTAACAATGCTTCTCTCCAGTGAGTATCATCAACATGCCAGTTGCCTGGGTGCCAATTTTAATTATTATTTTTTTTGCGTGTGGTTTTCCAGACTGTCTTGTATGGCCCTCTTCAGGCTGAGGGCTTTGTTCCATCCGTGCACTCCAAGCTTGGAGACCTCTCATACCACTGTTCTTGGCTCAGTGATTGTATGTTTTCACAGAGAGCTTACACTTATGGTCATTCAGGACCTTGGCAAATAGCAGGTTCGTTTTAGCATGGACTTCTATTCCATGGGGTATTATTGCCTGATAGGTTGTTCTATGCCAAGAAGGGCTTTTCGAAGTGGAGAAGGTCATTGGTTATGACAGGTTACAGGAGATACTGTGTCTAAGTGTCCATTATAATAAGATATCTATGAATAGAAAATAGCTTTGTAAGATATCTTGCCTGTAACATCCACAGACAGCCAGGCATTATGATGTGTATGAATATCACACGTGCCATTTCACATGATAACTTTTTGCTGTTTTGTGAGATGAACGAGGCTGGCTCCTTACCTTTAATGCAATGTCATGATAGCACGTTGGCAGTTTTGTGGTTGATAATATTTTTGGGTTTTTTTTGCATACGTTTAGTTTACGCCTGTAAGTTCAGTGTACAATGTTGCATTTAATGGAATCTAGTCAAATGACATTTACTTGATTTGGATACATTCACTTGATACCGAGCATCTTTTCCCTAATGATTAGATATTTGAATACATTTTTTAAGTCCAGAGAATTTAAAAAAAGAGTTTATTTTAGTAATGTGTAGATTTCATCGTTTAAATTGTGTATTTCTTAATGTAGAGTTTGCTTGATTAACTTTTTTGGGGCTGATCGTAAAAGCCAGGCTAAATGAAAGTCAGAACACTCACTGATAGTGTAATGTGCTCCCTGTAGGATGGTGTGGTAATAAAGAATATCTCTGTGAGAAAAGTTAAACACCCAATTAGGAGGGTTTTTTTCATGCTCTAATTGTTTGATTAAATAAGGTTGATTAAAATAACCTAAAATTAAATTTTATTGCTCTTAAGAGACATTTGATCCCAAAGAAATGTGCATTTTCCCTGGGGCTTTCATAATGGTCGCAGATAAAAGAATATGTATGTGTTTTAATCGTTGTTTAAACCTAAATACTCAGCATCTTCATCGTATACTTGCTTCATCTGTGTCTCATGTTTAAAAGAAAGAAATAGATAAAACGTCACTCGCCTATTTGCTTTTCCCTTAAGGCTGCAAAGTATAAACTGAGACATAAAAGAACAAAACCCACACTGTTCGTCTTTGAACATCAAAGATGAATCCGTTTGATGTTCATATTTAGCTCCAAATTCCAATTTTGCCATGCCTTGTGGACCTTCTGTGTTTTTCTTTTTAATGGTTAATTAAATATTTTAAAAATGCTTGCTAAAAGACACTGAACTGCATCTTTTCTCCAGGTTTTAGTCGTGTATATAATGTGCTGTACCTAAATACTGTCATTCCACTAATCTATACTGCGTATGCAGTTCGTGGGAACTTTAGTTGAACTGGTTTCCTTCCTTCTGAAAAGGTTTAGATTTATTTTCTTATTGTTAACTATCATGGGAATTCAAAACCACCAACTTCACGCTTTGGATGAAAATAGTCTGCTGCTTAAAATTACATCCTAAAATTTGACAATATCATATTAATTATTTATATTAGTCTGCTTTTTGTTATTTTGTTTTTCTGCCTTCTGTGCGTACCTATGGACTGATAAATGGCCAAATGACATGATACGACTGCCTCAGTGTTTGTATTTGACGTTAAAAAAGTGTTGTGTTCTCATCAGAAAAACAGTTATTTTGGCCGAAGTCATGAAATCTCCAATCACAGTCTTTTTGTCCTGTTTGGGTGGAGTGGAAACCAGCTGTCCATGCAACCTTTTAAATGGAAACAGTGAAATAATGTGAAAAATGTACAGAGGTCTATTGTTCATTCATCTGGTGTGATGTCATGTGATTCATGACTCTAGATTTAGCATGCACTCTATATTAACTCTGCTTTTGGTCTCTAACAACTGCTCTGTTGATGTTCAGTACTCACCAGGAAGGGTACAGCAAATTATTAAAGCTTAACCTGACTGTTGTGGCTGAAAACAGTGTTAGGACCTCACTCTTTGCAGAGGGAGGATTAATATTAATTTAGTAATTAATATTAATAAAACAGCTGGATATTTTGCTAGAAAACACATTATAATTTCTTGAGAAAAAAACATGTATACACCAGTAATATAGTAGATTGGACTTCAAGGGTTAAATGCAAATCCTTAGAGCAGGGGTCGGCAACCTGCGGCTCTTTAGTCCTTATACTGCGGCTCCGCGTGGCTTGGGAAAATAAATTACAAGTATTTAGCCTGAAGTGTATTTTTTTTGTATTAGTTCTTTTTAAACTTGTAGTTCTAAATTGAAAGATTGTGATATTGAAATATAAAAATAAAATTATATTTTATTATTTTTCGTCGCTCAAAATAAGCGTCACACTCGCGGAAGCCGGTACACTCGCCGAAACGCCATGCATTTACCGAGACTTTCAACCCCCGGTAGGCCAATTATGGATCTTCGGATCCACATTATGTCAGCAGCTCCACCGCGAACTATGTTAAAAACAAACACCGCTCCTGCCTCACAGATGACAGCTTACAGTCCTGCGTAAAGATGAAAGTGACTTAATTGTGTAATAAATAAATAAATACATAAATATTTATGCAGAATTTTGCAAATATTTATTTTTCATTTTTTTTAGTAGCATAGTGCTTTTTTCCAATTTAAAATTCAGGTCAAGGCTCTGCTATGCTCCAAAAGCCCAAAGGCGATATAAGGCTGGCGGTTCACAACAGTTTTTCTTTGCTACATGGATCATTTTAGTTCAGCTAGGTGTCTTTCCTTTTTGTTATGTTTCTTTAAGTGTTCAAAATGTGTTCATTACATAAATAAAATGTATTTCTCTGTAGCACTTCATGGATTTCATAAGCAACACACTTTAGTTGTTCACACAAAGCATAAAGGTAGAAAAAACAATATATACAGTGTTATCTTCATTTTAGATGCCACAAAGTATTTGCGGCTCCCAGTGTTTTCTTTTGTGTGGAAACTGGGTCCAAATGGCTCTTTGGGTGTTAAAGGTTGCTGACCCCTGGCTTAGAGCAATAGAAAGCAGCCTGTCAGTCATGAATGCAATTTCATTTTGCTTATCAGACAATTTACTGACATGTCTGTGATATGCCATGTCTAATATATTCACTGATTCATGATGATGTAAAACAATTTATAGCTGAATAAGGATGATAGGCATGTCAATATATACGTAAATAAAAAAATCTTCTGTAGTGAGACTACAGTCTGACCTGGGCATCATGGCCATGTTTATATAATTTAAGCCATTTGGTTCATAAATATTCTCAGCAAAAAGTTCTCAGATTGGTTTGTCTGACAAATGTCTTAAGCTATAGAATTTTATTCAGTGATCTTTAAAAAAAAAAGGTCAGCTTTTCAACTTTTAACTTGGAATGCATTAAAATAATCTTTGTGCAAATAGATACTGCACGATTGCAGGGTTTATGTCAGCTGGAATTTGGTGGAATACACTTTAAATGTATTTTGGAAAAAGCCTTCATGCACATGTTACGGTCTTTGTGCACGTGGCCTTTTTTTAAAGCAATCACTTCAGGTAAGCTAACAGCCCTGAGCTCAGTCTACAGTCTCAGGCCCATGTGACTCGCTGATTTGATTCAGAAAGCTATGTTGGAGTCATTTGAGCTCCCTAACGCAGCCTGAATCGGATCACAGCCCAGTTTTGCCTCTGCTGGACAACGCCCCAGGAGTTAGTCTTGTTGTACACAAACAAATATTAAAGAGAAATAAATGGGTGGAGAAACAGAACAAATATGTTGTGTAGGACACAAAATTATACGCCATGACCTCAGTAATGAACCTAAATGTCACCTCTATTAAACATCTGAGTGCTTTCTAAAACGATGTATTAAAGAGCACTATCTACCATTCAATATCTCCAGCATCATCAGAACATCATGTAATATACCATCAACAAAAAATCTTTTGTTCACCTTTCAGCAGCGACTACTGCTTTTTCATTTGATCATTCTGGCAGCTAAGGAGAAGGATTGCACTAGCATTGTGTTTTTGCACAGTAGACCTATGTTCCAGGAGTGCAGCGTGCTGAGGGAGATATGACTAATGGCAGAGGTTCATTAGGAACGACCCTGAATGGGTTTCAGGTTAGAGTTGCTTGAAGGCTCGACAGAAAAGCACTTAGTCACTGTTGTCTCTTGTTGGCTTTGGTCCTCCAGGTTCCGATGACCGGGACACAGACCTGTTCTTGTGCGACACCAACACATGCAAGTTTGATGGGGAATGTCTAAGAATCGGGAACATGGTGACATGCATTTGCGATTTCAAGGTAAGATGCGACGTTTCTGTTACTGTTTCATTGTGTCTTTTTACTACAACGTTTTTCCTTTTGGTGTTAAATGTCTCTCTGCTAACCCGCCCCTGTCTTTATTAAAAGTTCATTCATGGTATCTATAACAATAAATGTAAGGCGGAGGTTTGATTTAATTGTATTATTTATACATTTGAAGAATTGTAATAGTCTGCCTGCCTTTCTAGCTTTTCCAAAATGTTGCCAATATTTATGCTAACATACAGAATAGTTAGCACATCTGCTAACTAGCTTACTACATATTTCATGCTATATTTTTTTCAGGGATTGTGCCCATTAATTACCATATGTTGACACATGTTGGTTAACTTTCCACTTTTGTCCTTGTCCAGATGGTAGCCATTAAAACAGGCGCTAGTTTCAAGGTTATAGCATCGATGCTACAGTCACACAAGGGAAAACAGTGTTTATAGACTGTGGCACAAACAAAATAATTACAACTCTGTGCAATGAACTTTTAATCTCTTTGGATTTGAAATAGTTGCTTCTAATACAGGGACCAGGTCTGCAACCACTTGTGGTTAGTTGCTGTGTAAGAGAGCAATAAAACAGCAGTAAGATGAATAAGATGAACCCAGTTATGGCAGTTATACGGAATGTGTTTGTGATGAAACAGCAATTAACTGTAGTAAATCAGCAAAAAATTGCATATCTGCTGCCTTCTGTACATGAGGACACTCACATTAAAAAGGAATTCACAGTAAAAGCTTAGAGCTGGCCAAAACCCTGTGGCAGATTGGCGAATAACAATTTTGTCCCAAGTAGTTTGCTGTTCTGTTTTGTTGTTTTGTTTTTCTAGCATGACTGAGACATTACCTGGCTGGTGCAATCTATGTTAAATCTATGTTAATTTTGAGTATTCATTTTGTTACTGTGTGAATTTGTAGCACTTGAAGAAATGCTTCATTGGAACAAAATAAATAGTGTGCACGGTACACTATAATCCCTCAATCCAATTGCTGCATTTTATAAATGCACAAATGATCATTCTAAACATCTGATTAGTGTTATGTAAAATGATGATTACTAAGTGTCTGAAATCTCAGTTCAGTACAACTGCAACAGTCGTGAAAACCAGGGCCCTTAGTCTAACCTCCTTTATTTTAATATATTCAACAGTCAAAGGCCAGGAGTGTGTGTGTTTTCTTGCTTTCAGCACAATAAATCTAAATGATTTGAGCATCAAATGCTGAAACTAATTAAAATTGCACTTGTATAAGTGTAAAAATGGCACGTATAAATAAAAATAATAATGAAACACAGCAAAAAAAACACTTGTGTTATTGGAAATATACACCTATAATAACTTGAAAGTTAATCTGTGATGCGTCTGAAGAAAGAATTTAAAGATTTATAGAATCGATTGGATCGAAGTCCATTGTCTCTATTAGACGATATTAGGCCCAAGGGGAGGTGCTCGCATACCATGAGCCCAGTTTATAGCTTGCTCTGAAATTTGACATCGCTATCCTGGTATACTACACTCTCCACATTCATAAACAAGACTGTCACTGATGAGACCAAAGACTGAAAGGCCCTCGTTAACGGCATAAATCTAGGAAATTAGGCTGTTCTTGATAATGACTCATACTTAACTTTATGGCCAGACCTATAATAAAAAAGGAGCAAGCCAGTCAGCAGAGTATTGATTTTTGTATAACGTTTGCAAGCTTTGCCAATGAATATGCTATACAGAGCCCCTGATAATAGAAACCACTGGGATCTGAGGATGTGGCACGTGTTCTCATCTGTCGCTTTTATCAGAACGTCATCAGCACGAGCAGGCACTAGGCAGGCTGACACTCGATTGGTCACCAGTTTTTATCTCAATTTCGTACTTCCCTGGGAGCAAACGTTAACAGAGGCCTGCAGATAAATGACATTACAGCTCCATTCCTCTTCAAGAGATCTCACACTGATACTGCTGTCGCTGTGCATTCAGGCGCTCTCTGTGCTCTCGGAAAAGAACAGGTCACACCACAATTTCTGCCTTAATACCATGAGTCAGAGGGCAACTTTCTATGCATCTTTGTTTTGTTTGTGTGGAGGAGTTCCTAATGTCAGTCTCTTTATTTCATCAGTCAACATAAACATGACCCCCCTAGCCTAGCAGGCGATGCCATGCCCTGAAATAATCAGTCACTACTAATCACTGTCAAATAAATGGATCCAAGATTTTTCTCCTGTTGGCAGTTTGTTCAAGCTTTCAGAGGGGAACGTTGCATAAATTCTCATCTTGGATGGATTTCCTTTGTTCCAGAGGAATCTATGTGTGCACACATTCGCACACAAAAACCCCAAGCAAGAGACATGCAAGGGACTGTGAAGAGGAAGAGAGTTTGATGTGGTGGAATCAATGGACACTATTCATTGCCAAGATGCATTAGATTTGCCTCACACTGACTCTTTAAAGAACCAAGACTTTCTCTCGCTAACCCAAGTCAAACTGCTACACAGCAGCGTGCGCTCTTGTACCTGAAAATGAGTTACGTCTTGTCTTTGCTAATGCAATGCCCTGACTAATCACATAAAGTTTGCCGGTAATTCATCTCACAGCAGCTGCCGGGCAAAGCTATTGTTGCCGGTTTGGTTTTGTTAATGTCAGGTCACAGTGCTGATTCCCAAAGGGATCGTCCAGTCTAAAAGTATGTGCGCTCACGGCGATGTGAAATACTTCAACTCAAACTGTCCACTAAAGGGTAACTGGAACAATTTATTGTTCTTAGTAATGGTTCTTTTTAACAGAAAAGTTGGGAGTTGCTGGAAAAATATCCAATAACTAGACACAAAATTTGCATATAGCTGTTCTCAGACTCTGAAAGATATAAGACATCATGGAAGCAAATAAAGGAGCTTTAAATATAGGCAGGAATGTCTGGTTTTTTTTGTTGCTTTGTTATGTTTGATTACTGGGCTTTTTTCCCCCAAAAAAATAATTTAATGAATTTTCATTTTATTTATTTATTTATTTGTAGTAATTCCAACAGGAAACCACACTTTTAAGTCATCTATCCTAAACGTCATGGCTAAAGATAAAAGATGGATGTGGCAGGTGATGCTGGAGTAGCCTACTGGGACCTTTGGGACTATTTCCCGTTTTAACTGTTAAGCAAATGAAATTAGATAAACATCAAGTTAATCTGCTCTAAAAGTAAGACTCATATTGCACCTTTTACAGCTTTGATATTGGAGCCTCTGGATGAATGCTATGACCTGAGGGAATCCCCCGCCTATATCACTAAAGTTGGTCTAGCACATAAAGGATTAGATCGGTCATTTTATCATTGATATTTTCTCTACAAAAGCTGGCAAGAGATTAGGAGTCTTTTAATTATTACTGAATCTCTCTCGTAAAACAAGAAATGCATCAGATAAACTCAAGTTTTGCATGTTAGGGCTATTTGTACAATTGAGTATAAGAAATGGCCAAAAATGTCATTAAAAATAAAAAATATATGAAAACCTTTAACTGCAAGGACTGCATCCTTGCAGTTAAAGGTTTTCATATATTTTTGAGCAAGTGATAACGAAATGTTCTGCTATGAATGAGGATCGTCAAGAAGTTAGTTAGCGAGGAGGACAGGACTGCCTGATAGAATACTGGGAAAATGTTTATGAACCACATTAACTGCACTTTCAAGTAGAAAAAAACACACAAACCCACAGAGAACATGATAAATGGATCCTGCATGAAATCCAGATGTTCATACGCTTCCCATGTTTACATTGTAGATTGGAAGAAATCTATCATGTAAATTCAAATAAGATTAAAGGCTATTGAGCCAAGTCATTCATATTTTTTACAGCATTTCACATACATAAAGTCAAAGATACAAGCAGAATTATTAAATGAATAATTGATTAAAGTTGTTAAATCAATAGCTTGAAGGTATCCATGAAATTATACCTTCATCCTGACATTAATATCAATCAATACTGATGGATTTAATACTGGGGTGGAGGGTTTGTATAACTTAGTGTTGTTTAGGAGACTGATGAGAAACTAAAAGAAAAGTTTAAACTGAATTGTGCTGTCATTTATCCCGTTTTCTCCACCATAAAAATGGTTTGTAGCTTGAAGCTAGTGGTACATGATGTGTCTTAATGTATCAGCTCTTACATGTTCAATAGACTCTTAGAAAAATACAGGAATCAAATAAAGTGTTGTTGTTTTTTTTATATCTGTAATCAGATAAAGTTAGAACAAAGTGCTACAGTGTTTGGTAGGTTAGAATAAAATAGCTCAAAGAATAATGAGTTTTTTCCCCACACGGTGTAATTAGTAGTATAAGTGTGCATAGCATACCTCCATGAGTCTCTTCCAAACACAATAGCAAGGTTTTTGGGTCAAGAATGAATGCAGTAATATTCTTCAGAGAAAGTTCAAAATCTGTCATAGCCTACAGCAGGAACAAATTCAGGAACAGTCATGCTCTTGTTCCTGCTGAAAACAGCGTTAACATTATAGTTGCAGCTCTGTAACACAAGCTAACACTACTTAGCTTACACTTTTTGCATTTTGTTTAATTTTCTGCTGGATTCATGCATTTAATCGACAAAAGGTAATGATGGCAAATAATTTTTAATGGCAGCGAAATACTGGTACTTAGGTGCAAATTAGTGCAACAGGTCAATCAATTAATTTAATTTGTGTGAAGGAGAGTGAGTGTTTTAGGTAGCAGAGGAAGCTTTATTTATCTGCAGTGTAATTACACAATGAATTTGTCTCTCACATTATAATTTAATAAATGTTTTCTATCAAAGTCAGTGAAATTACCACTAAATGTTTTCAGTGGCTTAGTGTATTAAACAAAATAAGATGACACTTTAAAGGCAAATGTCCTTTCAAAAACATTGGCGACACCAACGTTATCAATTACTGCTTATTAAGCCTGTGTTTATTCAGGTAAGTGAATCAGTAGAAGAATTTGGGAACAAGTTAAAAATAAAAAATGCAAATGCTAGAAAATTTAATCATTTTTACAAAAATTTGGAGTAAACAAAGTGTTGGCAAAATTCATGACCAAAGCATGTGATAGACTGTGTGCAAGCAAATCTTTGACAGAAATTCCTTTTGAAAGGCGTTCAAGTCTCAAAGGGCAGAGAGTTGGAAAGCACCGTGAGTAGATCCAGCAGCTCTGTTTATGAGTAAGATGTTACATTACAGCTGAATGTGAATGGAATATGTGTAAAATCATCCAAGCATCTCCCGCCGAAGGTGTTGCAGATGAATGAGAGGCAGATGTTAACACAGCAGATGTAAGTAATGTGATGGGTCATTTATCTCGGGATTATGTACTACTCGAGGCTGATGACTACCAGCCCAGAGTCCTTGTAGTGTTCCAGGTAGGTCATGTTTAGTTTATGAAAGTTTCTGCAAATTGCCTGGCACCAGTAACACATTTCCTGAAGCAGTACACTGAATGTTATTGCTGCTCTGGATAGTTTAGCCCTCTTATCTTGAGAAATACTTTTTTTTTTCTTTTTAAGAATCGAATCGCATAAAAGACTCTTGCAGGATTTAATCTGTGTGGCTGTTTATGAGTTTGACAGAGTGACATTCAACTAGAACTACAACATGAATGACATGTTTCTGTTTGTCATCCTTTCAGTACAGTGTTCCGCTAGGGTTAGCTATAATGCAGTTCACCTTTCACGGCCTCGCTGTTTCACGTATTTATTTTTGTGCAATTTTGCATGTTTTTTTTTTCCCAGCGCATTGTGTTCTGCTTTCTGAACGGCTGTAAACCACTGTCAATCAATCTCCTCCATGCCGTGTCTCCTGTACAGTGCAGAATGCGTTCAGTTTGTCAAATTTACATAAATCTTCGATCACTAGCAGTGTGACTCTGAAGTGCTGTATTGTATGTTTGTAAGTTTCATCCCCAACAAAAGCATCCATCCTGAGCCCCTCCCGGATTTCCGCCGCTTGTATCCGTGATCTCGTTCTTTCGGTCACTACCCACAGCTCGTGGCCATAGGTGAGGGTAGGGACGTAGATCGACTGGTAAATTGAGAGCTTCGCTTTTACACTCAGCTCTCTCTTCACCACGACGGACTGGTGCAGCTTCCGCATCACTGTGGCTGTCGATCTCCGGCTCCCTTCTCCCATCACTCGTGAACAACACCCCGAGATACTTGAACTCCTCCACTTGGGGCAGGAACTCACTCCCCACCCGGAGTGGGCACTCCACCCTTTTCCGGTTGAGAACCATGGCTTCAGATTTGGAGGTACTGATCCTCATTCCTGCTGCTTCACACTCGGCTGCGAACCATTCCAGTGCGAGCTGGAGGCCATCACCCGATGAAGCCAACAGAACCATATCATACGCGAAAATCAGAGATGAGATTCTGAGGCCACTGAAGTGAAAGCCCTCTGCCACCTGGCTGCGCCTAGAAATCCTGTCCATAAAAATTCTGAACAGAATCGGTGACAAAGGGGCAGTCCTGGCGGAACGAGTCAGACTTATTGCCAGCAATGCGAACCAAGCTCTTGCAACGGATGTATAGGGATCGAATGGCCCGTAGCAATGGGCCAGACACCCCATACTCCCGCAGCACCTCCCACAGGACACCCCGAGGGACATGGTCGAATGACTTCTCCAAGCCCGATAGGACTCCTTCTTCAGCCTGGTGGCTCCCTTCACCTCTGGTGTCCACCATTTGGTTCGGGGATTACCACCACTGCAGGCACCAACCACCCTGCGGCCGCAGCTCAATGCAGCTTCTTCAGCAATGGAGATGCTGAACATGGTCCATTCGGACTCAATGTCCCCAGTCTCCCTTGGAATGCTGTTGTAGCTCTGCCGGAGGTGTGCGTTCAAGATCTCACGGACTGGGGCCTATGCTAGACGGTACCAGCACACCACACTCACTACGCGTTTAGGTGCACCGGGTCTGTCCAGTGTCCTCCCCCACCACCTGATCCAACTGACCACCAGGTGGTGATCAGTTGACAGCTCAGCCCCTCTCTTTACCCGAGTGTCCAGAACGTATGGTCGCAGGTCAGGTGATACGATTAGAAAATCAACCTACGGCCTAGAGCGTCCTGGTGCCACGTGCACTTATGGACACTCCTATGTTCGAACAAGGTATTCATTATGGCCAAACTGTGATTTGCACAGAAGTCCAGCAACAAAACACTGCTCGGGTTCAGATCAAGGAGGCCGTTCCTCCCAATCACGCCACTCGAGGTCTCGTTGTCGTTACCCACGTGAGCATTAAATAATAAAAATAAAAACTCCCTAACAGTCTCCCAGTAGAACAACAGAGTCTCCAGGTTGAGCACCTTCCAACACCCCACCCAGGGACTCTAAGAAGGCCGGGTACTCTGAACTGCCACTCGGCGCTTAAACACAGATGACAGTCAGGACCCATTCCCTGACCCTAAGGCGCAGGGAACAAACCCTCTCATCCACCGAGAAGAACCCCAACGTACAGGCAGCAAGCCTAGGGGATATTAGAATACCCACCCCAGCCAGCCGCTTCTCACCAGGAGCAACTCCAGACTGAGACACAGTCCAGCCCCTCTCCAGGAGACTGGTTCCATAGACCAAGCCATCTAGCTGATACCTCTCAACTTCATGCACTAACTCAGGCTCCTTCCCCACCAGACAGGTGACATTCCATGTCCCAATTGCCAGTCTTGGTAGCCAAGGATCAGTCCGCCAGGGCCTCTGCTCCTGGCCCCCACCGGCACACAATGCACCCGACCCCTATTGCGGGTGGTGGGCCTGCGGGAGGGTGGGCCCATGTCCCCTTTTCGGGCTGTGCCCGGCCGGGCCCCATGGACTAAGGTCCGGCCACCAGACGCTCGCCCTCGGGCACCCTCCCCGGGCCTGGCTCCAGGGTGGGGCCTAGGGATGGGTATTGATAAGATTTTAACGATTCCGATTCCATTTTCAATTCTGTTTAATGATTCGAATCTTTATCGATTCTCTTATCGATTTTTATTTTTAAAAAAGGAGAACACTAAAGTCGATTAGCTTAGAACTTTGTTTTATATCTTCTCTTTGAACAAGATAGAAATTTAGGAGTAACATGGCCTTACAAACCCAACAGTGAGATCTTAAGAGATCCACAGCCTACGGCTCTTCAATGGGGTGTCACAGGGTCCCCAGGAAAAAAAATGTAAATGTAAAATAATAAAATAAACATTCTTCTGTAGCAATAACAAAGTATAACATAAATTATTCTGTAGCAATTACACAAGAATATCCAGTAATGTCCTGCCTACAATTAAACACATTCACTTACCAAAGTGAATGTGTTTCACGGGGGCATCTGCTCTGGCAAATGGGTGCAAGCCTTTGACCACAAACTTAGTCACTGCTCGGTGACATTTGTCTATCCTGGCCTGAAAGGAGACGCTACCGGTAGACTGCAGCGAGAACTGCCAGCATCTGAGCCAGACTCTGTCTCTCTCATCATGGTCACCTAAATGCACAGTAATGGAAGGTTTTGTAATAAGGCAGATTGCGCTAACATAATATGCACTGTTAGTTGATTATTTATCTGCCGCATTAACGGGAGAGGACGTGCAAACGTTACCGCTGCTGCTGGGTTGAGATTCACGAGTCCGGAGCGGAATTAAAAACACGACATTCATTTAAGGTCATCGCGTGTTTTGTGAGCAAATGCTTTTGCATATTCGTAGTGCTCCCTCCCTCCTCCTCCCTTAAATGAAATATCGACTTTGCAAGTATTCCATGTTGCCCTGTTGTCATCCGTTCTCGTAAAGTATAACCAAACTTTTGAGCATTTGAGCCGCTTAGGTACCGTGTTTCCTGCCAGGTAAGCGACGCTCCGCAACGTGGTGACGTCATTTGGGGCGACTGGAATCGATAAGGGAATCGTTTGCAAAAATGGCAAACAATTCCAAGGAATTGAAACAGTGGGAACCGGTTCTCAACAAGAACCGGGTTTCGATACCCATCCCTAGTGGGGCCCCGGTAACCCTATCCTGGGCAGGGTAAACTGTTCCCTCAATGTCTTCTTCATAAGGGTCAACAAAAACAATGTCGATGAAACATTTTGCACCACCAAAGGCACCTGCGGTAGCACCCAAAAGACAGAGGAAGATGGTAACCTGGACATGGGTTTCATCTTTGGTTTCATTCTATAATACTGGACTTATTTTTCTACGAAGGTTTGAACTTTGAGAGTGTTTAAACAAGAGAGAAAAGTGTGAAAATGTTCATGCCTGTCTGAAAAAAGTGTATAAAGTGTGTAGTGAGGGATTTTATAGCCCTAAAACATCTATAATAATTGTAAAAAATAAAGCTGGCTACTTCGCAGATTTCACCTTTCGCGGGTTATTTTTAGAATGTAACTCCCGCAACAAACGAGGGAACACTGTAATCCTTATATTAAAAGTGCCTTTTAGATTCATAATCATAATGCCACAGTGTGAAAGTGTATGTACGGTTAAGGTTTTATGAGTAGGTGCTAAAAATCAACATAACTGAGAGCTGATTTTCCCTTTAGGCTGCTTTGAAAATACATTGGCTCTGAGGATCTCATTTAATACTGCTTCATAAAGTCTCAACGTTATCTGTGTGGGTTTAAATAAAAATGTCATAGTAATAAATAAATATAGGAAAAAAGTAGTTGACTCTTTTGTCTATGTCTTCATGTCTATGTCTTCGTAAAAAGTTTTGTGTTGATTTTATGATCTCAGTCATTAGTTTCTAGTTAGTTCCCATTAGAATTAAAAATGATTATAAAGACGACAGTTTTAGTATTGGCCTATTTTGTGACCGACAAGTTGGTACTTTATGAATACAGAGTGTCCCTTGGCTTTTTTAAAAAAATACAAATTCACCTCTCACCAAGACAGCAATGGCAAAAACATTCACTTTCATAATAAGATTAACCAATGGGTTACTTCATGGGTTGTGCCAAAAGACGATGATCTCGGAAATCCGTGAGGGTTGATTATTAAATTCATATTCAGTTCTAAATTGCCCTCCTGTAATTTCATATCAGCATATGCAACAGTTGCAACAGGATCATGTCTCTCTGTACATCCCCCCACGTGGCACCTCTTTCCTCTTTATCACCTCTTTGTAGCTTTTCCGCTTACTGTCTGTTTGAAGATGAAACACTATGCTTCACATATGGAGGACTCTGTGAGTCATTCTACACATGTAAAAATACATTTGGGAGACAAACTCCCTGGTATCGCTTTCTGTTGCTAGTAGCAGTAGCACTGCTGTGTTTGGGCAATTACCCTGCCACCGACGCTATCAGATGGTTATCAAACAATTGCTGCGCATATTGGATGATTTGACTAAGAAGGAGGTTGTCCAACCCTATTACATCAACCTTTTATACACCCTTGTATATTCCACAAAAACAACAACATTATTCATTCAAATAGGCAAAACGACCTCTGAGCGCTACGTGTACGTGTTTTCCTCATAAATGACCTTTTGTAGTCATGGAGATAACACATTGTCTGAGACAGAAGTAGTTTAACGTCATAGCAGTGCAAACGCTCTTAGAGAGGAGGTTTAGGGTGGACAGTGTGCTTTGACATGCGGGGGCAGCTGTTCCCATCCTGTCTCCTGCTATGACTTGTAACTGCTATTTTATGGTATATTATATGTAATTGAGATCCTTATCTGTGGAAAGCTATTAATATCGCGTTTAAAAATAAGACTAGTTATTAGCTAATAACACAACTGTATACAATCAGGCATATGTAGCACCTTTATTATATAAACTGAAGAAGTTGGGAAGTTGCTGTGGCTTTTGATGGCAGCAAGACATCTCTAATAGAGCTGGGACAGCACCATGTTTACCACTGTGGAGCATCCCCTCTTCAGACCATAAAAGCTGGTTACTGAGGAGATCAGTTGCTGGGTTTATGGGAGAGATTGTTGTCCCTTTCTTTTCTGATATATGATTCTAACTGCTCAACATTCCTGGGTCTTCTTTGTTGTATTTTTCACTTCATGATGCACCAAGTGTTTTCAGTTGGTGAAAGGTCTGGCCTGCAGGCAGGGCAGTTCAGCATGTGGACTCTTCTGCTCTGAAGTCATGCTGTTTAAATAGATGCCTTCGCTCCCTGAAAAACATAATGTCTGGATGGGAGCACATGATGCTCTAAAACCTATATATACCTTGCAGCACTGATGGTGCCTTTCCAGATGTGCTAGCTGCCAATTCCATAGTCACTAATGCATTGCCATATCATCAGAGATGGAGGCTTTTGAAGTGAGTGCTGATATCAAGCCAGATGGTCCCACTTCTGTTCACTCCAGAGGAGTGTTTTCCAAATAATTTATATGACCATAGATTACATTTTCATTTTGCCTAAGTCAATTTTTAATGAGAATAGAAGGCCCATAGTAGAGAGTGACATTTCTGGATTGGGTTCACATATGGCTTCTTCTTTAAAAGACAGAGATTTTACCTGCTTCTTGGATGATATGCTAAATTGTGTTCACAGACAGTGTTTTCTAGAATTTCTGAGCCCATGCCTTGATTTCTTTCACAGAAGCATAAATAGTTTTAATGTTGTGCTCTACACCTCTAGTATTAATTTTTGACCTTGTCCCTTGCGTACAGTGATTTCTCCAGATTCTATTTTGAGTTTATGAACTGTAGAAGAGGAGTTATTTACAACCTGTGCGCTTTTACAGGAACATCATTTTGAAATTCGTAGATTGGTGAACTCTGTACACATCTTTACTTCTGAGAAACTCTGTAAGATACTTTTTTGTATCTAATCCTGTCAGCAAGATGTTCCCAATTAACCTACGTAGTTGTAAAATGTTTCTCCAGCTGTTTCTATTTCATACCACTTACTTTTCCAGCCTTTCGCCACCGCCGTCCCAACTTTTCTGAGATCTGCTACTACTATCAAATTCAATGCAAACTATTTTTTTTCTTAAATGGCAGTTTTTGTAAGTTTGAACATTTGATATGTTTTCGATATACTATTGGAGTGAAATAGGAGTTAATGAGATGTCCAATTAGTTTCATTTTCACAGCTCAACTTTTGTGAAATTTGGGTTGTATAGATTACCTGCCCTCTAGTGGATCGTCGCTGCAATGAGGGAAGGGGAGTGTCATTTTTACCTATTGCTGTGTCAGTAATTTAGCTTTTTTTTTTTTTTTTTGAAGTACAAGAGAGTTAAAATTTAGAGAGACAAATATTGACTTGAAGTTAGAAAGATATACAGAGCAATACTTCAGGCCAGAGCACACAAATGTTGTGTATGCAGGTAGTGTAGTGTGGTGTAAAATCTGTGCATGCAGGCACTATCCTGTCTGACCTCTCTAAATACATCCAACACTGTACATTCAGACTGCAAAGCAAATTTGTTGACTTTATATAAAAGAATTTAGGATAATGTTGGCAGCACATTTGGTCCTCAATGTGCTCCCTGCTGGTTGTTTGATGTGGCCACTCCTCGCTGTTATGCCTGACCTCAAATTGCTCTCCCACTTTTCACCGCCGGAAGCCGTCTAATGTTTGGGTTGTGATGGCCAGACTGCTGAAGCTCGCAGCACATCAAAGAGGGATGAGAGCTAATGTGGGTTCATATGATGTTGATGGGAGGGTGTGGAAGGGCATTGCGTCCTTCATATTGCACTAAACAAGAAGCTGTGAAAACGTTTTGACACACACCTTTCAGAAGCACGTACACACAGCAACAAATGCCTGAGTGCACCTTAAACAGCGGAAACACACCTGGCCTTCCCTCTCTCCCCACCTTCCTCCTTCAACAGATTAACACAACACCCCATTCACTTCCACACAAATAAGCTAAAATCATGAAATCCACACACCGTCACACAGGCCCAGGTGGTACTGACAGTAGCTTTTGATGTAGACCCCATTCCATATATTTGCATTCATTTATAATCATTTTATCCAGGGCCATGTGTACCTACTGGGAGTGAGCTTTTGAATAATAGTGAGTTTATTTCCTCGAGCTGACCAGTATCACAGTTTTGTCAGTGATCTAGATTTGGCCGTTTGCTGCAGCGAGTGGACAGCAGTGTGACTTTCTTTCACATCACGGAAATCAGTTGGTGAAATTTGATGGTGGAAAAAGACTGTCGCGGAGAGCTCTCATGTACATATTATGAAGTCATCACTAAAACAATGATTGGATATGATCTACCTTTTAATATAACAGATTTTAGAAATACCCATATTACAAAATCGCAGTTACATGTGTCTAAATTACTTTCTTTAACAGTGATGAAGAATAAATTACATTAGTCTTAGCTTGAACTTTTGATTTTGGTTGAACAAGCACATCAGTTAAAGCAGCAGCATTTTTGTGGGAGGCATTCCTAAAGAAAATACAAAATACACTTTTGGTTCAAGTGGTTATACTCCATGAAGGAGACATTCTGTTATTTCAGCTCAGGTTTTGAACTATTCCTGCTGCAAGTGCAACACAAAAGAGTTGAATGGAATGTTGTTGCTCTAAGCATGTTGTTCTGCTTCGAAATGCTTGAAAGTACTTCATAACGAAAAGCAACATTTTTAGATTCGTTTCTGTAAAGATTAGTTTCTGAATTATTATGTTTTAGTTGAGTAGGAGGCTTTGAGAAGCACAAGTGGAATTCCAATCTTTATATCAGAAAGGACCACTAAAAGAAGATGGTTATTTCCATCTGTAGCAATTTATATTTGGTCTTAGGGTGCTCTTCTGGGACCTTGAGCTCTCGTATACATAGAACACATAGGGCAGAGGACACATCCTACCATGTGCATAGAAAGAAAGCAGCTGGCTGTTAAGAAAACAGTAGGCGTCACTGACTTCAAATTGATTAGTCAAACAGGTTGAAAAGAGCTGCTGTTGTGGAGGTGGGTTGCAAAGTGGCTTGCAGATGTGCAACAGCTGTAAGCAGGCTAAAGTAGATTTAACAGTTCACCCTATGTAAAAGTTAGCAAAAGCTGATATCAGATGCTTGACTTATTATGGTAGCAGCAGAAGTATTAGCATTGGCTATGTCAACATGTCAGCATGGTCAACTAAGCAGGACAAAGCACCATCTGTGGAACAAATATGTCTCTTTAGTTGTTTGGGTCAATTAATTCTTCAGGTTGTTTGCTCTCATACCCAGATGTAGTGCATGTGATATATATCAATGACAGCCTAAATATGTTCCTGTTACACCGGGAAGGCAGAGAAGGAAGACACTGGACTCGGGGAGGAATTGCGCTGGGTGTCTCTCCTGAAAAACGGAGGATCTGTGTCAGCTCCTCTGTGGCTCTGGCTGGCCTGTCAGACACTATTACAGAGGAGTCTGTCTCTAGCGACTCGGCTGGGGAGACTCCACAGGGACTGGCAGGCTAGGCCCTAATCAAGAGAAGACTGCGAAGCGGTTAAAGAGCAGAAGCACAAGCCACCTCCCAGTCTTCCTGTATCTCTCTCCATCTTCCTGTTGTCACAGTAACTCCCGTCTCTGTCTCGCTCTCACTTGTCCAAACAACTTGCCCTGCCTTGTTGCCGTCCTGTGCTACTTTGTCTTTGTCTTCTCCTTCATTGTAAAGACTTGACCAGTGTGCGTAAACATTGCAAGGCATCACGGGAAAACAGTTTGTCACTTACCCAGACAGTGCTTGACACTGCTCTATCCAGGAGGTCTGTGGAATACAACACATTGTCAGGCACAGAAAAGATTTGTCACTCTGACAGCACTCCACTGGGATTCATTGTTGGGTTTTTTGCTGTTTTTTTTCCCCATTCACCTTATATGACATCCACTGTTCTAAGTGTTTGCGATCCGGCTTTGTTAAAGTTTATCTTCAGCAAAATAAAACTTTACTACACTTATGGGACACTGCCCTTGTCAGCAACTCGGCTTTTGGTTGCTGCTAACTTCTGTGGTCTCCATTCTCCCTAGGAATTTTGATATAACTGGATCTGAAATGAAGCTGAGCCCAAGCCTGTCAGTGACCATTACAGATGCAGCAGCCCACACCACACTTTGTTCTTTGTGTGTGAGCCATCGTTAGTGTTTTGGTTGTCTCTTTTTCTTGCATGGATGAAGGTCAGCCCCTTGCATGAAGCTGATAATCTGATAAATGTTTTTTAGCACAGTGATGCAGCAGAATAGATGTTGTGAATTTTGACTTTGGGACAAACCCGTGCTAATGATTTGATATTAAAGAGTAAATCATATCAGAGAAGGCCTGATATGATTCTTTCTGCAAAAACATTATAGATGAATAATTAAAATGTATGCAAAATACATTATTTCTCAGATAAAATAAATGTTTGTGCTGATGTTTAAATAAAACCCAGACATATTTTATCATACATGAAGTTTCTCCTGCTATCCCCATATTGGACAATACGTAATCAATAGAACAGTGAACATGCTGAATTAACAATCTTGAACACTGATTGAGATTAAAGGGTTTATGGAAAGGTTTTGAGCAATTACTTTGTTTGATTTACAGCCAAATTGTGGATTAACCATTAGAATATGTGCAAAATGTACTTTCTGAAAAAAGCATTTAGAAACACATGTTTTTGAAGTATTTTTTTAAAAGATGACACTAAAATAAACCACAGGTAGATTATTTGAATAGTATAATGATTTCACTTGGAATTGCTTCTGCTACCCTTGAACATTTTTCTGAAAATGAAATATGAAAAATTGCTATAATTCTTAAAAACAATTCTCAGTGCTTGAATGGATGGATAGAAGCTTTATATCAGGACCTAACGAGCCACAAATGTTGCCTCTTCCTTTCCCTATTTTCACTGTACAATCTTGCAAAGATTTTTTTAAATGGTCACAACAGCACATGTATTTAATTTTGTTCATGAACACACAATGTCAGGTATTTGGTTCACTCCAGTAGCTTTTAGAGTCACCTTTAGCAGAAATAACCTGAAGTAATCATTGTCTGTAAGACTTTTTCATTCTCTCACACCAGTGTGGAGGGATTTAGGTCAGCTCTGCTTTATCACGTTCTCTCAAGGTCCACCCCAGCATTTTAGTCCGGTTGAAGTCTAGACTTTGATTAAACCATTGAACCACCTTTTTCAGCTACTGTGTTGTAGATCTGGGATCATTGTTTTGTTGCATTACTCAATTCTGGCCCAGCTTAAGCTGCCTGATATTTGACTAGAATGTTTTAGTATAGAGAGGAGCTTATGAAGAACTCAGTAACTGCAAGGCGCCAAGGTCATGAAGTTTAACGTTTAGCATCCAAACTGAGGTCTGTAGAGTCTGAGATGTAGCTCTAGCTCTTGGTGTTTTTCAAGTTCTCTGAGCACTGCTCGGTCTGGCCTTAGGGAGAATCATCAAGAATCAGTCAAGCCCATGGGAAATTAGAAAATTCAATCCATCCATTGAAAGTTCATTGCGAAAGTTGGTTTCAGAAACGTTGCAACTTCAATAATTCATTTATTATATTATAATTATTATCATATAATACACCATGAGGGGGCAATCACATTACAGACAGACAGTGCCACTCTATGCCCTCCTCAGCCACTCCCCTGTTAATGCCACAAGAAAAGGGCAATTCTAGTCCACATTTTGTGACTATTGTCCCGCCTTTAGAGATACACTGGTACAACTGAAGCTGAAACTGAAAAAGAAAAGGATAATTCTGTGTTTGGCACTAATGTGACAGGAAAAGAGACATGAGTCTCAGGAAGCAAAAGAAAAATCGAACATGGTATTTATGCATTATTATATACAGTCACTCCCCCTCTGAGCTCCCTTACTACCTTATTTCACTACAAGGTCAAATCACAAATGCTGCAGACATCAATCAACCGACGTGAAGGCAGGCTGATGGAAAGAGGCCGCGTCGCATGCGTGGCGGAATCTCGGACGAGAGCGTCTGTCTCTTGTCATAAGCCACAGGTGCTCTCTGCCATCACCACCACAGGCGCTGAGCCATCTCAGTGAGACTTGATACAGCTTTGATAAGCATAAGTAAAGATTGCACCTGGGGGTCTCAACAACTGAAGACAAGTAGTGTGGAAGCAAATGTGGCGTTCAGTAGGGGCCGAGTAGGCAGAGGGTTTCATTAGAAGTAGAACGTGCTGGGCGGTGGCGTTTCCATCCTCTGAGGCTAGCCCTAGTTTCGTGGAGATGTTTATTATTGATAGAGGTGGATGATAGCCTTGGGATGAATTGCATAATCTAGAGCCGCCTCTAATGGATACAGGAAATGGATCAGGCTATCAGTCAGGTCCCTGTGGATGAAGGATGTGTCTGTGTTTGTATGTGTCTCTCTGTGTGCATGCACATGTGTGTATGTGTGTATTCACAGTAAGTCTGTGCAATCGTGTAGAACTGTGAACTGCAGGCGTGTGACAAATTAAAGGGGAACAAAACTGAACCTTTGAGCCCAACAGTTAGAGGATTGTGTGGCGGCGGGCAGGAAGGGGGTGTTCGTCGGCATGCTTTGGTTCCACCTGTCCTACTAGACTGAAGGGTCATTGCAAATGAATATGAAGTTATTCTGTGTGATGATTTTTATCTTTTGTTGAAACATATTTATCCTGAGTGGAGTGGTCTTTTTTAGATTGACCTCTCCTTTAGCACACGAGTGCTAATGAGTATAAAAATGATATATTATTTAGTTTTTTCCTTAGATTTAAGATATATAGGTCAGACTAAAACTGGGTGCTTAAAAATAAGTAAATATTAATAATCCCTGTGTAGAAACAGGGAACTTTTTCACATCAGACATGTTGGCTTTAGGAAAAACAATAAAGGAAAAACAAAGATAATGATCATGAGAAAACTCTGGTCAACTGCCCATAAAGTTTAAAAAATGTCATGCACCAGGCCTGGCAGATGAAAATAAGCATTAATAAAACATTAATAACGATAAAAACCTTTGAATTAGTGGTGCAAATTCGAATATTGCATGTCACATGGCTTTGCTAAGATCGTTTTTGAGATACGCTTTTAGGTACTGTTATTGTAACCATTTCTGTCTATCTAGTTATAGTAGTTATACTAGTTATAAACAGTTTATTACCATTAATCTCTGGTAACCGTAAGTGTGCTTTTTAAACACACCAAGCAATGAAATTTAACCCATTTTCTGTTTAGAGAACCAAAGGTGTCCATGTCAGATAAACAACTTTCCAACTTGACAACTATCTGGTAAACGTCCTGTTCCAGTGAGCCAACACACACAATATCAGGACTTTCCCCAGTGGAAAATAAAAATCATTATTGTTTTTTAGCTGCTACAAAATATCAAAATGCCACGCTTCATGAAAGGCATCTGTAGTCATCTTCATCACACCTACATCTTCAGACAAAATAAGAATTAGCTGTTTAGAATTGCATTTTTAGAAAGAAAAAAAACACATTTTAAGTTTGGAATCTAAATGCACTTAATACGCGACAGATGGAACTTTAATTTAACTTTATTTTGCAAAATAGACCCAACAGTTTTTTTGAGTCAGTTGTTAAGCTGTGCTGTTGTTTGAGTCATGAAGTTTGGGTTTTGTTGTCCACAGTTAAATAACAGAAGAGCTGCTGCTATGGTGAGGCCGTCAGTGCAGGAAGGAAGAAAAGGTTCTTATTTTCTAATTAAAAGAAAAGCTGATCATTATAATGCTTCAAACTAAATTTTATAGACTGGACTGTCATGCATGCTTTCTTTGTCCAAGTTATTGCAATGAGCTTATTTTGGAAATGGAAATGAAAACCTCAGCGTTGCACATGTTAACCAGAGAACCGGGGATAACATAATAAACATTTAAAAAGGTGAAATTCTTCCGGCCTATCAGGTGCAACAACGTGAGCAGGTGAGTCAGAAAGTTGTCAACTGAGTCACCCGCACAGTTGTCAGAATAGATTAAATCAGGTACAAGAAGCAAAAAAACACCTGTGTGGGTGGACTGTGGATGTATCAGATCTTTAGAGAAGGCACTCCAAATAACTGCTAATAACGATTAAATAAGGAAGAAAAAGCTCCGTTAGAAACAGAAATAACAGAGAGAGTGACCAACTGAGTGCCCAAGCATGTATATCAAATGGTTCACTGACATCTATAAGAAGTATGTGTTAAATGTCAGAACACTAATTATGTCAGTCAGGGCAGTCTTTGTGTTGTAATTAAATTTGTCCTCCCAGAAAGCATATTATTACGACACATTATTTTTCAGACGGTTTAAATAAAATCTCATGCTTGTTCTGTTGTTGAAATTCTGAAATTCTTGAAGGAAATCAGTTGAGAAACTACAACCTCAGTTCCAAAAAAAAGATAAAGCACTATGAATAAAAAGAGAATGCAATGATTTGCAAATCTCATAAACCCATATTTAATTCACAAGAGAACCCATCAAAGATTAAACTGTTTCATTTTAAGAAAGAAATAAAGTCATTTTGAATTTGTTGGTAGCAACGTAGCTCAAAAAAGTTTTTTACTACTGTGTAGCATCCTCTCTATTTTCAACAACAGTCCAGAAACATCTGAGGAGATGAGCTGCTGGACTTTTGGGAGAGGAAAGTTTTTCCATTCTTGTCTTATAGAGGATTCTAGCTGCTGAACAGTCCTGGGTTTTTGTCATATTTTTAGTTTTCAGATGTTTTCAGTTGGTGAAAGGTCTGGACTGCCAAGCCAGTTCAGCACCCAGCATCTTCTCCGGTATTGTCTTATTCCTCTTTAAACCACAGGACATGTTGTCGGTGTTTTCCAAAAATAATTTTGATTTGTCTGAAATGTTATCCTCCTGGCCTTTCCAAAACAAAAAACACATATGGTTTCTTCTTTGCATGATAGAGCTTTAACCTGTGAACTATGTGGAAATGACCATTAGTATCCAGTATTAATTTTTCAAACTTGTCACTTGCACAAATAGACTTCTCTATAGATTATTTAAATCTTTCAATGACACATAGGACTGTAGATGATGAGATATTCTAAGTGCTTGGAAATTCAAGTTGATGGGCACAGTGTTTTGTAGATTGGTGAACCTCCGCCTCTTTAAGGTGCTCTTTTTTATACCCAATGATGTTGCCAGTGAACTTTATGCATAGCAAAATGTTCTTCCACCTGTTTTCTTTTAGCATCACTCACTTTTCCACCCATTTGTAGCCCCAACCCAACTTTTTTGAGATGTGTTGTTGCCATTAAATTCAAAATAAACAAATATTTTCTTAAATGGTACATTCCAATTACCGTTTTTTTAAGGAAAATGTGTCAATTTGATGTTGTTTCTATGTTGTAGGGTTAATAGGATTTTTAAATTATCGGACTACAATATTATCATATATGAACACATAGATATTCATGATAAACTAAAATATTAATTCTGACCAGTCAAAACTCAGTGTTTAGCAAAGCTAGAGACACTACTCATGTTTAATGTCAACTTTTATTTCGATTTTATCACCCATGTAGCCTGTCTTAAGCTAACCCACATATCTGGGAATATTTATCGGAAAACAAACCAAAGCAGCAATTTTGTGGTGAGACATAACTGGCATCAGGGTGGTTTGTGAAAAACTTCTAAAAAAAGTACCAGAGCAGCCAAAAGGAAATGGAAGCATTAAAGCATCTATAAAAAATCAATAGTTACCTGCAGCAGTGCTGTTCACTCAGCATGTGGAGCTATTTTCTGCAGGGCTGTTGCACAGACTGGGACTGTCTGTACATTTTTTTTATCCTACAGAAGTGAAGCCAGCAATTAGCCACACTTTAGAGCAATGTCACATTTACCACTGAAAAGAAAATGCAGGAGAGAACATAATATCCACCCGTTTCCTTCATGACATTTTTAAACACTGCGGGTGCTTCTCATCATCCTAACATATACAGTGGGGCAAAAAAGTATTTAGTCAGCCACCGATTGTGCAAGTTCCCCCACCTAAAATGATGACAGAGGTCAGTAATTTGCACCAGAGGTACACTTCAACTGTGAGAGACAGAATGTGAAAAAAAAAATCCATGAATCCACATGGTAGGATTTGTAAAGAATTTATTCGTAAATCAGGGTGGAAAATAAGTATTTGGTCAATAAAAAAATACAACTCAATACTTTGTAACATAACCTTTGTTGGCAATAACAGAGGTCAAACGTTTACTATAGGTCTTTACCAGGTTTGCACACACAGTAGCTGGTATTTTGGCCCATTCCTCCATGCAGATCTTCTCGAGAGCAGTGATGTTTTGGGGCTGTCGCCGAGCAACACGGACTTTCAACTCCCGCCACAGATTTTCTATGGGGTTGAGGTCTGGAGACTGGCTAGGCCACTCCAGGACTTTCAAATGCTTCTTACGGAGCCACTCCTTTGTTGCCCGGGCGGTGTGTTTTGGATCATTGTCATGTTGGAAGACCCAGCCTCGTTTCATCTTCAAAGTTCTCACTGATGGAAGGAGGTTTTGGCTCAAAATCTCACGATACATGGCCCCATTCATTCTGTCCTTAACACGGATCAGTCGTCCTGTCCCCTTGGCAGAAAAACAGCCCCATAGCATGATGTTTCCACCCCCATGCTTCACAGTAGGTATGGTGTTCTTGGGATGCAACTCAGTATTCTTCTTCCTCCAAACACGACGAGTTGAGTTTATACCAAAAAGTTCTACTTTGGTTTCATCTGACCACATGACATTCTCCCAATCCTCTGCTGTATCATCCATGTGCTCTCTGGCAAACTTCAGACGGGCCTGGACATGCACTGGCTTCAGCAGCGGAACACGTCTGGCACTGCGGGATTTGATTCCCTGCCGTTGTAGTGTGTTACTGATGGTGACCTTTGTTACTTTGGTCCCAGCTCTCTGCAGGTCATTCACCAGGTCCCCCCGTGTGGTTCTGGGATCTTTGCTCACCGTTCTCATGATCATTTTGACCCCACGGGATGAGATCTTGCGTGGAGCCCCAGATCGAGGAGATTATCAGTGGTCTTGTATGTCTTCCATTTTCTGATGATTGCTCCCACAGTTGATTTTTTCACACCAAGCTGCTTGCCTATTGTAGATTCACTCTTCCCAGTCTGGTGCAGGTCTACAATACTTTTCCTGGTGTCCTTCGAAAGCTCTTTGGTCTTGGCCATGGCGGAGTTTGGAGTCTGACTGTTTGAGGCTGTGGACAGGTGTCTTTTATACAGATGATGAGTTCAAACAGGTGCCATTCATACAGGTAACGAGTGGGGGACAGAAAAGCTTCTTACAGAAGACGTTACAGGTCTGTGAGAGCCAGAGATTTTCCTTGTTTGAGGTGACCAAATACTTATTTTCCACCCTGATTTACGAATAAATTCTTTACAAATCCTACCATGTGAATTCATGGATTTTTTTTTCACATTCTGTCTCTCACAGTTGAAGTGTACCTCTGGTGCAAATTACTGACCTCTGTCATCATTTTAAGTGGGGGAACTTGCACAATCGGTGGCTGACTAAATACTTTTTTGCCCCACTGTATATCATCACTTCCTTGCATCCTGTCCTCAGTGTGCATCTGATGCAGGACACATCGGTTTTTCCTCACTTTCACTTCTCTCTGTTAGTAAATGGTAAATGGACTAGTATTTACATAGCACATTTCTTGTCTTACCGACCACTCAGTGCACTTTTACACTACAAGCCGCATTCACACTGCACTTAGAAGCTTTTATCTCTCACATACACTCACATGCCGACGAATGCAATTTGAGGTTCAGTATCTTGCCCAAGGACACTTTGACATCCAACCAGGAGATGACCTGTTCTACCTCCTGAGCCACTGCCACAGATGTTTCTTGTCTTCACAAGGTGCATTTAAGGGATTGGAACATTCTCAGTGATTCTCATTCTCAGTGGATCGGGAATAATTTCCTGGTTATGCAAGGAGAAAGGATCCAAGGAAGCATAATTTAGCAAACTGAGAAGCAAGCTGTTTCTTTAAATGAATAAAGATAACTTCAATGACCAGACCAGGCGATTCTAGTCTAGTCTATCAAAGTCCTTTCACATACTCAGTCTGACTTTGTCATCATCCTTGTATAATTGGTTTTGTTGTCCTATTCTGTTTTATTGTTTTCACCATTTCCTCCTGTTTTTAATGTTTGTAGTTACTTCCTGTTTCTATAAAACAGTAAGGAAGTATAAAACCGTTTGATGTGTATAATAGAGGCTTATGGTGACACAGATCACCACTTGTGTATCCAGTTAACTCATAGATAATATACAATGTTCAAAATGTGTGTTTTTGTTACATCTGAAACAGCATTCGTATTTTTGGTTCTGAGAATGCGTGTGGGAAAATGTAACCAAATTTCTGACAGGCAAATTCTTTTTACACTGAGGAGGTCTTAATTCCAATGAACTCCAGCTTTTCTTTCAAAGATTCTTTTTCAACTCTTTCAACTCTGCTCTAATCTCATACTCTCTATCCTCAAGACTCATCCCTTACCAACTACAAGGCGAATACACAAATCTTTGCATTTCTAATGTATACTGCTTGTCTGTCTTTTACAACTTCTCTAATGCAGCTAAGCATCTACTACTACTCCTCTTTTTTTCTTTTTGTATATACTGCACATGTGTCTTTATGCTTGTTCTATCTCTACTTTCTCCTAAAAATACAGAGAGAACCATCCTCAAACCATGGATTAGGCTTAATACAAGCCTCTTACTTCCATGCAGTTATCACTCCAGGTGACCTTTGCCACCTTTTAAAAATGATGGAACAAATGGATATGCTTTAGGCATTAATGTAGCATTTTTGTACACAACTCATTTTTCTTTTGATGTCCCTACATCATCTGTTGTAATGTGTTACTGTCCAGATAGCGCAGCTGGTACACTTCAGCCTTGAGGGGTAGATATTTACTGTACTATCTTCAAAACCTTCAGTCTGCCTAAAGCGCTTTTGTAGCGTGAGGTTAGCAACTGAATCTATTTTTACTGTTTATAAACTTTTTGTTGCTCATATTTCCACATCATTGGTCATCAGTACTTAGTTTGGTTCCCAATCTTTACCACGACGAACAAAAGTTGCACATCACCCACCATACATGGTGTACATTTATGAATCAAAAGAAAATCCAGAGCAAGTTAAAAGAAAAAAAAACTATCTGAAACTTACTTAAATATGTCCAATATGTACTTATTGATTGACAGCATCATATGAAAACAAAATACTTGACAGTCAGCTTGGCATGTAGGCTCACAGAAGTTGCACAAGCAAAACAGAGATCTCATTATTAAAGCAAAAATAAATATTTTCCCCATCGAAATGGTCTTTACAATGATTTCATACCATGGATCTATTTTGATGTGATGCAAAATAAACAGTTCTTACAGTACAGTTTGTGTTAGAGTTTGTATTGTTGATTGTCATTTATGCTTAGAAATATTTACTTATAGTAACCTCAATAAAAGGACAGTGTACGGGAGGACGGACGAGAGCAACTGGGGTCAAGCGAAGGAACGGTGCCTGTCCGGTTCTCTCCCGTGCACGAGAAACATGAAGAAGCTTGCCTACTTGTGTCTTGCTTTGCAGTGTAATTATATTGTCTTCAATGTTCCAGCGGATGGGTTCAAGCTACAAACCTATCAGTTTGCCTCTGGTTAAAAAAGTTCTATGCAATTACATTTTTATGAGCAATTTTAATGTTAAAAATACAAAAAGATAGGCCAAACCAATCATACAGTCACATAACCTCCTCTGTGAAAAAAATCAGTGTTCTGATCTGATCGCATGTTATTTAGGGCTCGGTTAGGATTGGGCAACAAAAAAGTGTTAGGCACATTCATCTTCAGGGTTAAAGTGATAAATACTTTGTTGAACATTTGTGGTCATTTTAGAAGAAAATAACACGACTGGACCAGAGTTGTCATGACCTTCCCCATAACTCAGTTCAGCTTCATCTTCTCCGATTTGTAAAAGTCACAGTTTATGTTATTTATGTTATATGATTGCTGTGTTTTTTGAAACCGAATTCCTCGCTCATGGGCAGATGGGTGGTCCAGGAGGCGAGACTTAGTATGTGAACTGGTTTTAGACCTCTGAATGACTGCCACAACCTAGATTTACACACTTTCATTTTAGGGTAAACACAATAGCCGTTGAGTCTTATCATGCAAGTTTGAGAGGCTGTGAAGGAAACTAGAAAATGTGAGTGGATCTGAAAATCAAACAGCCTTCTTAACACAGGCTTTTACAATCTCCGAGACTCTGGTAGAGTTCACATGTCTTTGTCTACTTCTTTAGGTGTACTTCAGCGATGCACAAACAGTGTCAGATTTGCTCTCAGATCCATATGTCTATGTATCGCTCGTCAGACAGCTTCAGATACACTCAGACATTTCAAAAGAAGTGTCTGAAGGCCATGTAATAAATTGTTGTGCAGCACCTCGACTCCCAGCTAGGATCAGTGGACTCCATCCCCTTGAAACAGTTTTCTGCTCCCCAGGAAAATGTCAAAGTTGTCATTGAAATTCATTCTATATGCCACAGATGCTGATGAAGGGAGGGAAGTGTAGCAAAGCATTTCATACCCCTGTTTTATGTTGGGGTAATGCCTGAGATGCCTGCACAGAAAGGTTCCCAAGAGTGTCCTTCCAACAAATGAAATCCCTTCTCAGCAGTTCTGAACCACTGACTCTGTATTTAGGAGGATAGTGAGTGGGCCCACATGCACTGTTGTTCTGTTGAGATGTGAGCATGTGAGTAAAAGTTAAGTTTGCCTTGGTATAGTGCTCACAGTATCGTGTAGGCTGTGGCTTTCCTCTCTGTTGCTGTTGTGCGTTTGTAATTGTTTTCCACTGTTAAATTGTCCATAAAAACTTCAAATCAACTTAAATTTAAATCACATGGAATTTCTCATCATTTAAAGCAGGTCAAACCTACAGAATTGTGCAAACGTCTCGAGTCATTTCTTAGTATTGTTAATATTTTTCTTCCAAGGAGTCAGCCTTTATTGTGGGTTTTTGAAAGTGGTCATGAGCAATAATTTTCCAACCTTTCTCAAGTTCTTTCAAAATGTTTCTTTGGCCATTGGTTGCTTTTTCACTTGTTTTCAGTTCAGTTGAAGGTTCGTGGTTTGATCCTTTAGTCTTTTCATTTTGGTATCCACAGTCAAGAGATACCAAACCCCAAACTTCAATTCAATTCAATTCAATTTTATTTATATAGCGCCAAATCACAACAAAAGTCGCCTCAAGGCGCTTCATAGATACAGAGAAAAACCCAACAATCATATGACCCCCTATGAGCAAGCACTTTGGCGACAGTGGGAAGGAAAAACTCCCTTTTAACAGGAAGAAACCTCCGGCAGAACCAGGCTCAGGGGGGGCGGCCATCTGCTGCAACCGGTTGGGGTGAGAGAAGGAAGACAGGATAAAGACATGCAGTGGAAGAGAGACAGAGGTTAATAACAGATATGATTCAATGCAGAGAGGTCTATTAACACATAGTGAGTGAGAAAGGTGACTGGAAAGGAAAAACTCAATGCATCATGGGAATCCCCCGGCAGCCTACGTCTATTGCAGCATAACTAAGGGAGGATTCAGGGTCACCTGGTCCAGCCCTAACTATATGCTTTAGCAAAAAGGAAAGTTTTAAGCCTAATCTTAAAAGTAGAGATAGTGTCTGTCTCCCGAATCCAAACTGGAAGCTGGTTCCACAGAAGAGGGGCCTGAAAACTGAAGGCTCTCCCTCCCATTCTACTTTTAAATACTCTAGGAACAACAAGTAGGCCTGCAGAGCGAGAGCGAAGTGCTCTAATAGGGTGATATGGTACTACAAGGTCATTAAGATAAGATGGGGCCTGATTATTTAAGACCTTGTATGTGAGGAGCAGGATTTTGAATTCAATTCTGGATTTAACAGGAAGCCAATGAAGGGAAGCTTCCCCCGAAGCATCCGTGTGAGTGTTTGAATGTTCGGTTAAAACCAATTGTCTTTGAATGGGCAAATGAGGCTTGTAGTAAGAAAGTGCTTCAAGTGCTGGAATAGTCTACAAAAGAAGACTAAGTACCAGTTCATTTATTAGCTACAATGGCAGTCAGTGGACTCAGGTGGGCTCCTTTGGGCCTTTCCACGCTGATGGTAACCGTAAACTTGACATATTCCCACTGCTCTACTTTACACTTTCTCAGCCTTTGGTGGTGCCCTGCTGACCTGGGGCCCCAACCTGTTTTACCTTGCCTGCCTCTGCAAATAATCTAGACTAATAAATAGCATATATTGCAAATAGCAAAATGATGTGATCTTGATTTGGGGCTGAACTGGCTCTTTAAATTGCATTTGTGTAGTGGTTTTGGATGAGAACGGCTGAATTAACCTGCTGTGCCCACCAGCTTTGAGTGTGACTTTGTGTTATGTAACAGAGCAGTGAAGAGGTGTTGTTAACAGGTGATTGCTTTTAGTTTTAGTATTAGCTGGCACTTCTCTTTTTTTATGTGCTTTTAGGAGAGTCATAAAATGCAATTTTTGTTGAGAGCGTCTTGGAATGCTTTACGTGGGGATTTTAATTCAGCAAGGACTTTACATGGATTTACAAGCTGTTTCAGCATGTGAGTGAATGGTCATAGTTAGGCATTAGTCATTTATGTGATACAGTGAGAGTGGGCGCATCTGTCTAAATGTAAGCTAGCAGTAAGTCCATTGGAGCTAAGGCTTTCTCAGGGAATACTGTTTGCCAGGTTTAGTGCATACACAGCAATCTCTCGCTGTGCTAGCCTGGCAGCAAATTTGCCCAACACAGCCAGTCATATCATTAGCTTATGAAATGGTCTCTGTTGATAGTAGTACAGCTGCTTTCTAAATCTCTTGCAAAGTCATAAGGGCTATGCAAATATTATCATGACAGGAGCATCTGTTTAGTGACACACTGTCATGCTTGATCAGGCCACAAAATAGAATGGATTATTTTGAATAATTATTATTACATTATTTGAATGTGTCATTATGAGTTATCCATTTCAATATTTTATATTCAAATAGTTGTGTCGTACAAAATATTTTTTAAACTAACATTTCAGTATGTTCAAATTTGTATTTGTAGTTGTGATATTTTAACTTTTCACTTCCAACATCAAGAAAACCTGATTAGTAAAAATTTTAGACAAACACTTCTTCACATCTTTTAAGGCCTACTGCTTAGGAGCTTACTGGTAGAATGCCTGCTGGTAGCTCATAATAGGCCTTTGATGACGAGTAAATAAGCAGGCAAATAGCAGCTCATGAGTATATCAATGGTGATTACCAACAGGGAGCCTCTGCTGGTTGACATGGTAGCTTATTCCATTGGGTCAACATATTGACTGCTAGGTATCAATGATGTTTTGTCTTTAATTACTGTCCTTTCTGTCTCTGATGTTTAATTTCCACTGGAGAAACTGCACTCAAGTTTGAAATCTAAGTTTAGATGCTGATGTCATGGAATTCAAGGTGGATGTAAGGTCTTAGTTTGTTTCCATCTGTATGTCGAACTCCACCCAAACCTCTAACACGAGGCTGTGGTTTAGCCATGAGTCTTTATGTACAGTGGCAAAATGCCAGCTCTGTGCAAGTGTTGCCAATTTTGAGGTAGCAAACTTGCAGTTATATATCTGCAAAGAAAATGCATAAACAAAAATTTAATTGAGAAATATATCAAAACAACAGCCAGGATAGAGACAGCTTTGATAAATCCAATATCTTTGGTTTTCCTGGTGATTAAATGACTAAATATAAAGTTCTTGATGCTTAAAGGATATAATGATGTTAATGATGATAATATTAATGATAATAAGAAGAATAATGATAGTGATATTAAGGGAAAAGGATGTTATTTAATTGTTGTAGATGCCCTATTGCACTGTATCTCCTACACTGTTATTGCTCCAGTCAGTGTTTTCATTAAAACTCCTTGAGTTAAAGGACTTTTTTTTTCAAGTTTCCTTCAGCTCAAGTGCTTAAGGCCAGCATGATCTAGATGAATGAGAGCCTACACAGATATATTTTCATTCACTTAACAAAGACTCAGTGTCACCAGTGGCTGTAAGGTGCTATATTCAGAGACCAGCACATCTGTCTTTCAGCATGCCCTTTAAATTTCCAAGAAAACACACAAAGTATTTTTTTTCATTGAAATCATCCATTGTATGGTTGTCATGAAATGGAAAGTATTCAAAGAGATCAAAGCCATTTTACAAAAAGCCATTTTACAAAAAAGGAGTCAGCCTCAAGTGGCCAGTCCATGAACTGCAGTTTTTGCACTGAAGTCCTCTGGCAACCTAAGAGGTCTGACTTAATCCACATTAGGTTACCATCAGTCTCTGTGACTGCTTGATAGCTGAAAAAGAAATATTTGTCTTGAATACATGCCCCATAAGGAGTCTCACTGACAACACCCATGTTGCAATCCTTTTTTTCTGCAAATTTGTCAAAATTTAAACAACTGAAGCCTACAAAACATGAATTGGGCATTCTGAGAGCCTATAACTTGATTAATAGCATTACTTTTAAGAAAAGTATTCAGTGTAATATGTGAAATATGTACTTGTTTTTAGTAACAACCCCAACACTGATCACAACAAAGAGGGGAAATACCTCCAACATATGCAAACATTTAATCACACAGGGTGCGATCAATTTGTACGAATCTTTAATACGCGGTTTAGAGATGATGGTGATTCTTAAAGCAGAACGAATGAGAACCAATAAGGAATCTAAGTGATAAGTGATACTGATAATGGAATCCGAATCGCTAAATTCTTACCAATTCCCATCCCTACACAAAAGGAATTAAGTTGTCGATGGTAGGTCCTTAAATCCGACCGGCTTTCATTGGTATCCTGCTACAAGTATCAGAAAGTGAAAACTTGTTAGATAGATGACTTAGTGGTCTCATTCAAATCCATTCAGTTTTATTTCAGCAAATGGAATTCTCAACGGTTGCCTCGAGGCACAAGAGTGTCAGACATACATACCACTGACCCTGGAGCAGAACATTTGTACAAATTAACTCGGAGCGATTTATGTTGGGAAATCAACATGAAAAACGAAAAGAGATGTGAAAACATCAACAAAGACACAGAGTAAATGGGCTGCCCTCCTCCCACATGAGGATACCAGTCATGCTGGTATACTTATGGCTGCTGCAGAAGATGTTTGAATGCATTTAAGGAGCAATTTTGGCTCAGTGTGTTGCCTAAGGACATACTGGCATGTGCAAAAAAGGAGCTGGGGATTGAACCTTCCACTTCGAGTGCAAGGCCCTGCTAGGCCACCTGCACCTCACCATCCAATCAGATAAATGTTATCATAATGGATTGAATATTTGCATCTATGTAGGAGGGATGGTGGTGTTTGATATTCCTGTCTTTGCTAAGAATGTTTATTTCCAAAACTATCCTTTTCTTCAGGCTATTTGGAGACACAGAGGAGCTATAAAATGCTATTATTTAGTATTTAAATATTTAAGTTGTGTATTTGGGATTTGTTACACCAAATAAATGAGTGTTTTTTCATACTGGTGGGAAGCCTTCCTGCTGCTGGGGGTAGTCAAATGAAGATGATTTAGACTAACTGAGTTTGCTGGTGCAATCGTGACGACTAAAATAAGTTACTTTCTTTTGATTAAATAAAATCTGATTCATTTTTTTAATGAAGTAGTCCCACAATATTTTTGCTGATTGTGTTTAGATTAGGTTATGAACTTCTACATGTGTTCTACAGATACTGACACACTTCTTTATTCAGTTCTGGAAAGTTTTATTCCCAATTCTTCAGCCCTTATGCCGTAACAGGTGACATTTTTTAACCTATACTTGTGTTGGTGTGTCTGCATTGCTGATCATGTTGGACTTGGAGCTTATGAAAATCGTGAAAAAACAAATTTTCCTGATATGCAGAGTAAGAAATGATGGAGTCTGCACATGGACTATCAGAGCTATGAAAAAAAATAGAAAAAAATGGCCTATGTCCACACCGGCAGAATACTGAGGATTGTGTTAGCAAGCAAGATAGAATTGCAGACTATTCCATTATCCTTGTGATAATCAATATACTGTGTTTACATGCTACCAAGCAGATCTATTAAAGCTATTGCAGTGTGTGTCCCTGCAATGTGTAGTTACATCTCTGGAAAGGTGCACATCAAGCTTACCAAATGTGCTTGCTGTGCATAGATTTTGCAGAATAACTCTGGTTTATAAGTTTAACACATAAAAAGGGAAAAAACAAGCAAAACACTGTGAAACTTTAAGGGCTTAAATGTCCGTTTTTTTGCTGAAATTTTCTCATATTGCATTTCAGTGTGGGCTTTCTACTCTCTTGCACTACGATTCCCCGTGACTGTAATATTTTAGTACATTTCTGGTTATGTGTTTCATAATATCATCAGAGAGAAATGTCAGTCTATTAAGTTTGTTTTAATGTTTACACACAGTACTAAGGAGTTTCACTGTGAAACACATTTAAAGCCAATAAAGAAAAGTGAGAGTTTGGCTTGTTAGAGGTTTGTCTGCTTGCTTAAATTTTCATATACATACATATTTTCATATACATACATATATATATATATATATATATATATATATATATATATATAATGAGAACATAATAGCCCTGTGATGGACCGGTGACCGGTGTTCTGCTCGTGGTGTACCTTACCTTTCACCTTATCACAGCTAGGATAAGCTCCAGCCTAGCAAGAGAAAAGTGTATTTCCAACATGTAAATGAGTGCATTAGTGGGAAAAATCTTTCATTTTGCCTCAACTTGGACTTCCACTAATCATCAGAATGTAACTGTGTGACCGACAAATGCATTAGTTCGTTAGATTTGCAATGTGGGACTAATTTTTGCCCGTAATGAAGATCATTTTTCAGAATGCGGAGATAGTAGGGTTCAGGCGGAGGGGGGGCTCTGCTGGACGGATGGATGTGTCATTTGTTTTCTCACTTATTGATGCTGATATCCTGTCATGTTTGTTCTTGTTGCGTTTTGCAGAGCTCTACCCCTCAAATTGGCACGCTCCTTCCCTCTGCTACATAGTCACGCACTGATGCGTGCACCCGCCTTCACTTTGTATCTCTCCTCTCCTTTGTCTCCCACTCGCGTGGTTTGCTCTCGTGTGGTTTCACTTGTGCGTATCCCTCGCCACTCCCGCACACTGTCCTCCTCGTTCTTTAATTGCAGTCATTGCTATCGCCCTATCATCCACATCTCTTGCACTATTTGTCCTTCCTTTCTTCCTCCATTCTCTTCTCCACATTCACTTCCTGCTTTTTAACTCCGTATTGTGCCTGCTCCTCTCACCCCCTCCTCCTCCCACCACCACCTGTCTTTTTTCCACCCCTGTCAGCCAGCAGTTATGTCGGATGTATGGTGAAGTGAACACTGGGAGCTGTTATCGAGGCACAGGATGAATGATGATGGTTCTGCTTGTTTTGCTAGGTTGTGTGTTGTGACCTGGTAAGGAGCAGATGCTTTTTTTTTTTTAGTACAAAGTGCTCCGATGGTGGATGCATTGGTTGCTTTGCCTGTGTATGTGTGTCTGTGCAGGATCCCAGGCAGGTAGGGAGACAACAGGTCCTGGCTGCAGTCCCAAAGCTTAGCATTTCAAACTCAAATGAGGAGGGCTAAGGCTAGGCAGAACCACAGCAACCCCTGCAGGAGGTTTGTGGAAATTAGATTTACTGTGACAAAATGCAGAACGGGTGCAAATGATATGAAGTGGAAGATTAGAGACTGGTCTACATGTATGCATACATGCTGGATCACATGCTGCAGATGTAACTCTGAAGAGCTATACATATCATCAAATGCATTTAAGTTCACCCGTGTGGTTGTCTTCCACCTTTCCTGTCAATAAGCCGTTCCCATCCCATATTCTCTCACACAGGTAAACAGAACCATTAGCACCTCTTCTGTCGTGGTATTTTCTGTCAAGACGCCACACAACTGTCCGGGTTTTGTCAAAGTGGAGCCGTGGGGCAGCGTCTGCAACTTCTGCAAAACTTGAGCCAGCGGGCACATAAGGCTGCGCCATATGGCTCTGGCCACTGGCCCCCACTTCTCTGTCTGCAGAGAATTGCAGAGGATCAAATTTTCTCACCTTCTGTCTCGTTCACCCAATCTCATTAACATAATCGCATCGTTTTTCCTCCTCCACAATCTTCCTTTCGATGGTGCTGTTTTTCAAGCGCACATCGCAGACTTTTCTGACACCTTTGTCTTGTTTTTTTGGTTGTTTTTGTTTTTTTCATTTCCATTCCGCTGACAGTAATCTTGCCTGGCATAGAGTTAAGTGCAACAGCTGACAGCTTATATTTGCAGACTGCTAACGTCACACGCTGCTTGTTATCAACACATTAAAGGATCAAAGCTGCAGGGCTCTGACAAGGGCTACAACAAGGATGCCTTTGTCTCCGATGCGGTCATGCGCTGCTTAAAGAAGCGCCGTGTGGAGAAATACGAGTCAGGAAAAAGTTTGAAACCAGTAACCTTAGCTCACTCCCTGCCTCGCTGTCACTTCAAGAGAAGTCCCAGAAGAATAAAAAGAAGTTGGCAGATGAGCGTCAACATTTCTTTTTTCCAACAAGAATAGCTGAGGAAAAGTTGAAAGATTCAACCAAGATGAAGAAGTCGAACGTTTCACATCTTTTCCCGAATGTCTTACTTTATGTTTGGCAATCTATTTCTGCTCCCTGGCTGTCTTACATATGGTCCGCCTCACCTAAAACACAAGAGATCCGATCCAACATGCTGTAAGGGACCAATAACACGCTCCTCTAAGCCAACACTTGAGTATTTTTTTTGGGTGAGACTTTTAATTTGCACACAGCTGCAGCCTCCGTCTTGCATCTCCTCTTAGAGAGAGTGAAGTTTTAAATCCTCGCCCCCTCCTCTCATCACTTCTCTCCTTTCCACGGGGGTGAGAGCCAAATACTGAAGAAGATCAAGAGATGGGTTGAGGGAGTTTTCACGGGAAAGAAGGCACTCTTAAAAGACGCCCGCAGGGTTCTGCCGGGCAGCTTTCCCTTCGGTTGCATCACGCCTGGCATGAAGTGAGAGTCCCCAGGTTAAGGACAACCCAAGCCAGATGGGAGAGAGTGTGAGAGTGGTGCTGCTGGTGGTGGGGGGGTTAGGCAGAGGGGAGTGATAGTGGATGGCAAAAGCAGCGCAGGCCCTGCAGTAAGCTATTCCAAGCGCCTTTGTGGGCTTGCCATTTTTTTCATTCTCTCTCGGTCGCCTTTGAGGGGATTTTTTTATCCTTCTCCTTCTCTCAGTCTGTGTCCCCATTTCTTCTCCTCTTTCTTTTTTATTTCATGATGTTCCCTTTTTTCCGTGTATGCCTCGGTTTCTTCAGGCGCTGTGGTTCTTTTTTATCATGCCAAGTTTGTTGAGCCAGAGCCCTGTCTTTGCCTCTCCCTTTCTGGCCGTCTGCATCTCATTTCTGTATTTTTACTTTTCTTTCATTACCCCTCAGTCTCCTCCTGTCTCAGCCTCATCCATTTCCACTGACTCTTTCTCCCCGTTAGCCCAATTTCACCCATCGTTTTTGCCTATCGTCTTTTCTACAGCCTCTTTCCTTCCTGCATTCCAATCCCTTTGATCAGAAGCCAGTGTGCAGCTTCACTTTCCCTACTATACTCCCCCCTTTTACTGTGTTTTGTGTGCTTTCTGCCATCTTCTTTCCCCCAGCTTGTTAAAAAGTGTTCACACTTGATCATTATCATCCTTCTGGTTTCCTGAATGGATGGTTATTTTTTGCTCTTTTCCTTGTGGGTATCAGATGGGTATGTGTGTATCAATTGTCCTTCACACTTAGTTAGCTTAATCTGAAATGCAGTTTATGCCCTCGTGCTGTTTTTCTGGTCCTTTCAGGCCTTTCACAATTAAGCCCCCTAAATAACAGACTCGCTGAATCCTTTCTGCTTTGTCCCCAAACAGCTAAACTCATACATGTGGTAAAGCGTGGGGCAGCCAAGTTTCTCTCCTGGGTGCTCTCTCTGCTCATCTTTAGCATGTTTTCAGTACAGAGGCCACTAATGTTGTTAGTCTAAAGTCTAAAAGCTTTTGAACAAGGTCACTTTTTCTGGTTCATACTGTTTTAAGAGTCGATTATGGTATTTCAAAATCAATTCACTTTGGCAGCCATTTTCAACCAACTCACATGCCTGATTAAGTGTGAACATCATCTTAGCCTGTAGCTACTAGAATGCAGGTTTGATTGGTTAATATTTGCCCGGGTGGGTCAGATGAAGCTGAAGGGTGTCGAAAATGCTAAGTTAAGTTAAAGCTCCAAACACTGCAAGGTAGAGAGAATCAACTAAATCAGATCTCACACTCTACTTTACTCTACTCTTGTGCCAGTTTCTTAGTACAACGTCTGCATAAAATCCATGGAGGCAATTGTCTGGGGAATTCCCAGTGAGCATAATCACCGCCCCTTACCTAAGCTAATGGGAGTTTCTCTCTAGTTGAGTACACAGGCGACATGAAGAGTGTCCTGTTGTGCGCCAAATATAATAAAGCACAAGTTCTTACAATGTTCAGACCTCGTTCTACTGATGCTGTACTAAGCAATAAAGAGGAAAATTAATCCAGTCGCATTTCCAGAAATGGCCACTTGAGGCTGGCTTCAGAAGTGAGATGCTTGTGTTAACTCACAAGTATCTCAACTTTACAGGAGAACTAAACATCATGTAACCTCATGCAAAAAAAAAACACTATAAGGTTCAGAGTTATAGTTTTCTAAAGGAATGCCTGTTTTCGATCAGTCTTTGATGCTTAACCTGCTAGCAGGGCCTTTTTATTTATATTTGTGTTGTTTTGAATCATTTCCAATGTAATGATCTGATGTATAATGACACATAATTTATTGTACTGAAAGACTATCCAAGAAGTATGCACTCAGATGATGCACACATGGTAAATGATGTGGTACTTATATGACACTTTTCTCCTCTAACTGAACATTCAGAGACATTTTAAATGCTAGTCACATTAACCCATTCACAAATATACATTTATACTATTCTCTTATTCTGCCACACTCACACAATAGTTCCATCAGCAGGAATTTGGGGTTTTCTTTCACTTCAGTATGTGGGCTGAAAGAAACCACCAAACTTCCAACTAGTAGAGTACTCTGCTCCTTGAGCCACAGTTGCCCCAATCTAGGGATGCACCTAGCTAACATAGCTAGTCAGCAGTAGCACTAGCTAGTTTTGTATCCAGGCCGAGCAATTCAATATGTAGTTTGTATGTTGTCCCAGAGTGTCTGCAGTCCAAAAACATGCAAGTTAGTTAAATTGGCTGTAAATAGTTGTCGGTCTCCATGTGTTAGCCCTGCGATGGCTTGTTGACCTATCCAGGGTGGACCCTGTCTCCTGCCCTGTAACAACTGGATATGGAAAAGTGGAAAAATATGGCTTTTTCTTGCCTGCGGTTTGCTGTTTTCCAGATCTCGAAGACCTACTCCTTCTAAAAATTAGAATATGCAATGGAGCATATAACAAGTGTCAAAAGCTGGCAGCTTAGCACACCACGACATCTTCCTGTTGACCCCTTTTTTGTTAACCACCTGCTAAAGCGAACCACTGTAACTAGCAGCGGAAAAATATTGTGCTAATGGACAGGTGTGAAGAGGAACGAGTGAAAAAGTCAGAGCTTCAAGTGTCTTGTTTCAACCAATGTTAGACTAAATGGGGTTTTTTTACTGGAAGGAAGAAAGAGGATAAAAATATTATTTTTCTCCAACACTAAGCTTTTACAAAGTTGGCTTGACATGTGACCATAAACACAGACGTACTTGAATATGTTGTTAATGCCTGTCTGCGTCTACAATATGTCCATTTGTGAAAACCATGCAGCGATCCGTGAGGGCACAGAGATGATTTAGCTATGAGAAAACAGATTTCAGAGCAATCCATTAGAGACTTAGAGTAAAAAAAAAAGAAGTGGAGACAAAGAGCCGTGAGCTCCTTAGCTTCATCCCTGTGGGGAATATCCAGTGAGCCTCTTGTCCTTGCGATGTCACACCCAGCAGGAACACATTTTCACACGTTCCCCATTTTTCAGCACTTTTATATTTAATCAGGTTACGGGCTGTGACTACCGAGCAACAATTTCTCTGGACCTTCTGATAGCTGTTCCTTCTTCCCAGGGAATAGTGGGTAATATTTCTCAATTGAATAATCACGTTTGTTATTCCTACAGTGCGGCAGCAGTGAATCGATTTCAAATCAAATGCATATCTCTCCTCTACAGCCAAAAAAATGAAAACTAAGACTCGACCCTCCAGTGCCATCAGTCATCTGAAAAATCTTGACTTACTCCATAGCCAACAAACCATGTGAGGAAAATGAATGAGTAATGTTCTCATGTACCGTAGTAGCTATTTTGCTGAGTGCCCTTGAGCAAGTCACTTAACCTCCTACTGCTCCAGTGGAGCAACAAGAGGTGTGCAGCTTTTCAGAAGTCTGCAGTGTGAATATAATCTATTAACAAAATCCATGGTGCTAGTTGTTTTTAGACTTGTACTGATTTGATGTGTGCATCCACTCATAATTAAACACAATTCAGAAGGGGACGTGCCAAGCTATTCTTTCTTTTTGCTTCTTGTTTTTTAACACCTACGCTGGACTGAAGTTTGACCGATTTTTGAATTAGTTTGTAGAATGACAATCTGCCAGATGTGCGATGTGTGATAAGATTTTAGCTCACCTACTCCTTTTCTACGCTGGTAAATTACCATTTGCATTTTTTCCTGTTGGACAAAGTGTGAACAAAGCATAATATGCTTTGATTCAAGGGCAGTTTCAGATTTTCAATAGACGATGATCATGGCAGAAAGAATACCTAATAATACAAAAGCTAGTCAACGAGCCAAAGTCATTCTTAGCTTTATTTGTTACCATGTTTTGTTAATCTTGAGGTTTAATGCAGGGGGGTGAATGGGGTAGGTGCAAGGTGGTGTTGGTGGCAGCCACAGATGGCTCATTCAAATCAGAGTAAAAAGTATAAAAAGGACATTAAGGACTGTGCAGCATATTAACTTTTATATAAAAAAGCATGAGTGTGAGGATCTCAGCTGACTTTGGGGTTTGTGTTGTCTCAAAGTGAGCGAATGAAGTCACCACGGCAACAGGAAAGTGAATGACGTTACCTTTCTTTAGTCACCCGTGAAGTGAGAGCAGTTTAGTAGTTAATGAAAGGGAAGTGAGTCACAGTAAACTGGAACATGTGACTGTAGCTGTGACTAGACTGGTGCTTGTACTGTAATATCCTATAATCCGCTATAATGTGCCAACTTAAATTTTTTCAGGTATCACGGTTAGAATCAGCACTGTTATATCTTCATCAGGCAGTCTTAAAGAACTTCAAACACCGTATGATCTCGCTAATGTGAGGCAGATATATTTAAGGTTAATTGGGGTTAATTTCCCTTAAAAAGGGTACTGCATGGTTAGGTTTCTGGTGCTTAATCGTAATTCTAGCAATGGTGAAGGAGTATAGAAATGTTACACTGAAAATGAGGTTTTTTTTAGCTTTGTGAATACACTCTATCCTAAGCAGTTTAGCTGGTTAACATGCTGTACATACTATGAATTCACCCCTGCTGAGTTCTTCTGGGCAGGGTTTTTTCTTCCTTCCACCCATCTCACTTGAGTTTATCTTACGTGCATCTGACGCCGCACTTTGCTACTCGGCTTAAGCAGATGTGGATGTTTTGGAGAACAGCCCTGCTGAAAAATGGCCACACTGACAGAAAACCAGTGTTGAGGAGCAGGGGATGTCAAGATGTTTCTATTACTTAAACTCTTGAGGGCACTAGTTCTGTGCTGTTTGACGTTTTCTCAATTTTTTCACTTTCTTCAAGTAATAACAATGAATGCTGTTTTTTTCCAATTGAGTCACACTCTTTTAAATACGCCAGCTTCTTTCAACAACCTGGATAACCATTCATTTTTATTCATGTATCCTTACATACGTCAGAGCGTACTCCACTGTCTCTTTAACTTGACATTGGTAACAATGGCTAGTTTCTCAAGCTGGTGTGGCCAATTTGTAATCTGCTTATAATTTCGAACAGGAAGCAGAAGATTCTTATAATATTATCTGACTGTACCACGTTGGGTGAGAACAAAGTGGAGATTTGCACTGTTTTCATGGAAATCTCAATTTCATTTCTTAGCTAACAATGAACCTGCTATGGTTTGTCCTTGTACAAGAAGCTTTCAGTATATAGGTGCGCCAAAACCCCTTAACCGAAATACTGAAGAACTTAGTGAGTTTAACAAAGGAGAACGCTGGAATTAAAGAAAAGTATTCCAACTTGATCATCAGGCTTTTTGAAGTATTGGATTTAAAAGCAGATCTTTTTTCCTGTTTGTGCTGTTCAGCAGTGGTCTGCTCAGTGTTGTTGGTCGCTCCATAAATGTGCAATGTGAGCGATGTAGGCATCAGCTGTTGCTTTAAAGTTCTGGTATTTTATTGCTCTGCCAAGCGGGTTATGTATTTGGTGGTGTTTCCATACATGTCATTCTTTTCAGTGCTGAGATTGAAGCGTATTCAAATTGGAAATTGAAGGCAGTGGCTTCCCTGCAGAATTCTGAAGGCTCAAGTGTTTACTTGAGGCCACAGACTCACTATATCACTTTAGTTTAACCTTGTCTCTTTTACATGCTCCTTTTCTTACCTGTTTTCTTCTCTCCTCTCTGCAGTGCAACAATGACTATGTGCCTGTGTGTGGCTCCAACAATAAGAACTACCAGAACGAGTGCTTCCTGCGCAGGGATGCCTGCAAGCAGCAGTCTGAAGTGCTTATTGTGTCAGAAGGCGACTGTCCTGCTGGTATGTACATTTACCTTATGGTGCCTACACACAAACACAAACACAAACCCATACACGCGTGGATATGGATGCAGAGGAGTTCTGATACCAGCACACTGAACACATGCGCAAGCAGCCGTGTTTGGATTTAAAATATTCAAGAGGTTACACGGCTATCTGTAAGCATGCATATGAGATTCAGCAACAGCAAATATAAAGCTGAAAATGCAATTCCACATGAATTTTAACGTTTTATATGCAGCAGCATAGATTTCATGTTTTCTTATTACTCTCATCAATATTTTAATCTGCATCCAGTAGCTGGGATGCAGTAATTACCAGCGGATCTTTTATTTCAAAGGAGTTACAAAAACTGCGTAATGAAAATGTGAGAAGCGCAAAAAAATGATTTCATCACAAGCACGGCACCATCTCTCAAGAAAATGAACACAGCATTTGGCCACAAGGCCTTTTTTAAATTACAGTTTATTAAAAATTAGGTGTGTTTAACAAGAAGCAAAAGAAATCTCGACAGCTTTGACCTTTCGTTACGTAATGTTTAAATAAATGTCAAAAGCCATAGAATGCATTGGCCAAATTGTCATAGGTAGTTACTGTAATGCTGTTGCTACGAGGCATGCTCAACAAAGCAGAAAATGAAATCACTGAATCACACATCATCTTGATGGCCGTTTCCTTTTTTTAACACTTTTTTTTCTGTTAAATGTTATTAGGAGTACTTTCTGTAGCTTTAAGAGAATCATTTAATACTACGTTGAGGGACTGTAACAGTACTAAACCTATTCACATCAACCTCACTGTGCTGTATAGCTACACTGCTTGTTAGCCATACTGTGATAAAAAGTATCTGCCTCAGCAAGTTGTCATTGTGAACACGTTAGCATGCTGACGTTACAGAGAATCCACATTAAACGTGAGATTTGAGTGACGTCTCTATCCTCAGAAGCAGCCGTGTGTCTGAGCTCAGAGGAGCTCAAAGGAGAATGGCCGGACTAACAGTCATGTTGACTGACAGCGAATAGATAGAAATAGCTATTCATTTGAATGATTCTGGTCATCGAGGGCTAGTTTCCGACGCATAAATGCTGCATTAAAAACGCTCCTCTTTCAGCTTTGGCATCATGTTATATACATCATGTCCAGTGTATTCCCTTCCACTGACTGAAAACTAAAAGTGCTTGGCATAATTATCAGACATAACTGGGATTATCGTTTGGTGTTTAAGCTGCTGAGTGGGTGTCTTCATTTGGAAAAGGTCAGGCACTTCATTAGCCATGATGTGGAGACCAGTATTGGTGCTTAGAGCGTGCACTGCTATTTGTGAGGATACCAGTCCACTGAATGAACGTGAATTATAGACCTGCGCACATGCAAGGTCTAAAAATGCCATATTAACTCTCTCAATGGAAGCAGTGAAAAATCATTCTCCTGCAATAATCAGCTATTTAACGCCCTGGGCCAGTGGTTTCACTTGAAATACACACATTTTTTTTTATGTATCATATGAATGAAAACACTGCAGTCTGATTTAATGATGAATTAAACTGCATGTTGAGTCTGTAAAATTGTTCTTCACATGCACATTTTATCAGAATATGTAAAATTAGCTTTGGCCAGAGCAACGTGTTTTATCCTATGATGACAAATTTATATAGATGAGCATAAACTTGAAGGAAAAGCAGCAACGCCTACTGAGGATTCTATCAATTAGTGAGTCATGTTCTGAATAATGTGCTTAGTTGTGAATGAGTGAATCCACTGGCAATGTGATGCTGGCTGCTGTTAGGCATGTGTGAATCATTGCTTAAGCCAAGATAGTATTGCTGGCTCAAGTTGAGCAGTTGCTGACTCAGTTAACCTCGCTGACAGAAAGCCGGCACAAGTCCATTAAAGGTCCCCTTGAATGGGCACAGCTCAGCAGAGGAAACTTTGAGACCGAGGTGGAAATGTTTGTGCCGTAAGAGCAGTGGTGTCAGTGTGCCAGTAAGTAGGGCTGTGCACGGTCACATGAAATTCCCCAGGTCCGCTCTCTAAATTGCTTGTTTGTTGCTTGTGTATGAGGTCCTCTTTTCAAGACATGTGATGGTTGTAAGCCAGGGTGTCTGATATGAATTTCCGTATCTTTTGAAATAGAAAGAGATAAGGACTCTTTTCTTCCACGCAACATGCAGTATTTTTGAGGACACAATTCACCATTCACACAAGGATTTTGTTGCTGTGCAGACTACTAATAGAGCAGAACAGTGGTTTTATATTCTTCCCTTCTGTATTTTGTGTTTTGTTTTTATGTATGCTTTGTTCTCATGTCGGTCCAGAACAAGGTCCCAGTAAACAAATAGGGGGTGTCTGAGAAAGTAAAGACTGGAGAAGTCAAATTTTATTCTAAACTGTATGTAAAAGATGGAAATAGTGACAATAACTTTATTGGTCAGCTTGAAAAGGCATTCTAAGGAGCTTCGAAAGAAAAGTGTCTGGACTTCTTTAAATGGCTTGAAGACGTTTCACCTCTCATCCGAGAAGCTTCTTCAGTTCTAGGGTCAAATGGTGGCGAGTCCCTGATTTAAGCCCTGTGGAAGTGTCCCCCAAGAGGGACAATGGACTCCCTAATGATCCTCTACCTAATCACACGAGCCAAGGTGTGAAAACAGGTATGGGTCACAATCAGCCAGGGTTTCAGGTGAGCTCATTGTGAAACATAGCCACACCCCTATCATGTGATTTCCTGAGGTCAAATCTGGGATTCTCCACCATTTGACCGTAGAACTGAAGTAGCTTCTCGGATGAGCTCCTTGGACTGTGATGACCTGGATGACTGAGAACCTTCACAGACAACTTGTAAAGGCATGTGTAGTTTTTTGTTTTTTGGGGGTGGATATGACTAAAAAACAAGGATAGCAGTTTAATCTATCTAGGGACTTAATCAGTTATGTTTTACTCTAAATCAGAGCATAATTTAAACAAAGAATATGATGTTCCACTTAATAACATTTAAAACTAGTGACTAAAGCCAAAATCTAATCAGAAAAAAGCTCAGTAAGGTCAGATATTGAGGCAGATGCGGCTCATTTTTCCATAATTGACAAATTAGCTAGCAGCTAAATCTGGTAAAAAAAAACATATATAATTTTGTAAGTGGTCACTGAAAGAAATAACTGAAACTTATTACAAAATCTCTTCTTTATTTCACCCAAATAAAGTGGTATGACATTTGCTACGCTTTCACTCTCAAACTTACATTTTTTTGTCTGGGACTTGAAGCATTTCTGGTGTCATTTGTTGTTCCATGTGGATGAAGAAAACAGATAAATTAAGCAGGAGGCAGTAAAAAGGAAGAATGTAATTTAAAATGATGCAGCGAGCGCTTGAGACAAACAAATAAATTAAAACAAAATTTCACAGAAATTAAAATCTATTCCATTTATACAGCAGCGGCTCAGAGACTAAAATAAAAGACAAATATAATTAGTGAAAGCACACAGGCTGAGTGGAGAGCCTTATCTTTGTTTTTAAAAAAAATAGTGGCGTGGTTGGCCAGCTGTCTTGGGATATTAAGATTTTAAGAACAAATAAAAGGAAAGCGGGTATGATCTACCTGCATTTGAGTTCATATCCTGGTCAGAACTTTTATTCTGCAGAGACTAAATTCAGACTGAGTTGAGAGATGAGGGTTAATCCTGCATACTGAACATTTTGGGCTTCTATTTACTCAAACATCCAGCCATCCAATTTTCCACTGCTCATTTGAGTCCAGGTCATGGTGGCAGCTGTCTAAGCAAAGATTTCAGCTCGCCCAAGGAGGAGAGATGTTTCCGAGCCAGCTGTGAGACATTAACTCTCCAGGGTCTGCCCACGAGTCTCCATCACCTGAACCACCCCGACTGGTTCCTTTCAATGCAAAGGAGCAGCGACTCTGCTCTGAGCCTGTTGCTAATGACTAGGCTCCTCATCCCATCTCTAAGACTGAGCACAGACACCCTTCAGAGGAAGCTCAGTTCTGCCACTTTAGTCTTGTTCTTTCTATTTCCAGTTAAATAAACATTTTTAATTAAGGTAATACAGCCTCTTTCCTTTAAGTTCCTGTAAGTGAACCACTTATGCTTAAATAAATAGTCACACCCCAAAGGCCCATTTTGAGCCAAGGAAAAAAGCCATTTTTTACCCAGATGTTTTTTTCTGCATGTGCCTCCAGAGCAGTTACAGTGGCCTTTGGCACACTCTAGGAACTGGGACTCAGAAAACCCAGTCTCACTGGACCTCCTGTTATGGGGTAATTCCATCATGGCCGCTAACTTTGTCTCATCTGCTTTCCCCTTGATAGTTTTTGTCCTGAAGTCTTCGCCATCAATATAAGTGTATTTACCGCGCTTTGAGACTAAATGTCTAAATGTAAGCGAAACGTTAGCTCACTTATTGTGCTAAAGATATAATGTTTTAAAAAGCAGTTTTTCAATGTAAGGCTTTGCGGGGGGGGGGGGGCCTCCCATGTGAAATGCCTATTAAAATTAATTTAGCTACTTCCCTCACCAAGACACGTCTTCCTATATGATTGCTTTTCATGTGATAAAGCATGGTAGGCAGCTGCTTCTGGATAGTTTCTCTCTGCTCTCTTGCATTTTGTTGATACTTTCAGCTTTAAAATCACTTCAGCAGTGAATATGTTAAAATGCTGTGAATATAATACGAGCGATACTGAGAGTAAAGAATTCAAGAGCGGCAGCTATCTAACCGTACATCCACTGCAGCGAAGCCTTCTTTTTTCTCCTCCCGTTCTGTTCCTCTCGCAGTTTCTCCCTGTCCTCCTTTCCATTTCCATCCTCAGAAATCCCATTAGCGGCAACAGTACACTCTATAATGGATATATGTCAAGTCGCTGGCACCAATACTTGTTTCCCTTGCTGAGGTGAGAGATATCATGCACCAGACTGCTGGAGAAAAATAAAAGATAAAGTAATGTTATTTTTGGGGGGGAAACAGCTTCACCTCTATGGATGTTTGTTTGTTTGTTTGTTTGTTTGTTTGTTTGTTTGTTTGTTTGTTTGTTTGTTTGTTTGTTTGTTTGTTTGTTTGTTTGTTTGTTTGTTTGTT
>NW_024582448.1:669096-711895 GCF_018398535.1 Haplochromis burtoni
TTTGTTTGTTTGTTTGTTTGTTTGTTTGTTTGTTTGTTTGTTTGTTTGTTTGTTTGTTTGTTTGTTTGTTTTCTGGAACTTTCAGTCATATCACAAGATTTTCTTAGCAGACAGAGTTTCTGTTGGTGTCAGTGTTTACAACCATTGCCCATTTAATATCAATGAGACATGAATAAACAATAGAATTGGTCTGATCGTACGTTTCTGGTGGCCTGATAAATCAGTCACACTAGAGTAAAAGTGGGACGTCGATCTCCTTGCCATTAATGGTTGAACTGTGGGCGACCACTTTCGATCACAAGATGATATCAGAGACAAGAGGCAGCCTGTCTCCAAACAATCCCAGTCCCGTTCAGACTGATTGCAATCATTCTCAGACATGATGGTGAAGGAAGACTGGCAAATAACACAGACAGTTCAGTCTGACTCAAGTTCCACCATTAAGCACAACTCACCTGAGATGTGTCTTTTTGTAAAAGGTGATTCGACTCACCTGGTTGCCACCTTGTTCTTGTTGTATTCCTGTATAAAAACATGGTTGTTGATTATGTCGCTATTTTTATTTTTTGAGGGAATTCAGAATTTCTGTTTCAAATCGATGACATTCCGGTTGTAGTTAATGTGAATTTCTGTTTGATGAGAATTTGAAACACATTTGCAATTTCTCTTGATCTATCACAAACAGATGGCACATAGTTGCCAACTCGACTTCATTCAATCATAAACTAATAACAGGCTGACTTTGTCTCATTGGACTTTTCTTCCCATCTTGACACACCAATGTTGCTTTGAAGACAGCAGCTGACAGAGTTGTCACAGACCTGGTCCCTGTCTTCAAAGGCAATGAGACAACAAATTCATTGCACGAGCTCTTAAAAATTTGGTTGGTCTCCAAGCGAAGTTTTCTCTAGTGTGACTTTAGCACAACATTCGTGATTCCTTCAAGTTACGCTTTGGTCTCTAATAAACCCAAAGCCTGTCTCTCTAGACTGTGTGAATCATACAGTCACTGAATGTCTGTTGCTGTTTAGTGCTGTCTTCACAAGGGAAATGGCTTTATTTAAGCTTTATAGCTGAAAACAACCTGCTCTAAGAAATGGCAATGAGGATACTGGTGAGACTGAACAAGAACGTTATAGATGAGCGTTACCACAAGAAACTACGAGCTGAAAGGCGCTAAACATTTTATAAACTGATTAGAATATTACCGTTCTAATGGCTGATTAAATTCTGGTTTCATAACTGGTTGGAAATAGTACATATAGCAGTCATTGTAGAAAGATGTTTTCACAGCTTGCCCAGGGCCTGCCTTTGCAAATTTCTCTTTTTCAGTAGTGTCAGTGTCTATCTATCTTGTGGCATATATTATAACCAGCTGCAGATCTCAGATCATCTTTTCCAAAATTTGTAGAGCAGATGCCATCACTTCAGCGTAAAATCAACAAAGTGCACTCTCTAGATTTAGTGTTTGTCTATTCAGGCCCTGTGTGGAAACATGGTGGCACAACATTGCACTCTCTGGGGAGAAGACCCTTCCTTTGTAATCATGAGTGGCTTCCTCTTGCTCACCCATACTAAATCTGAAACCACAGAGCTCTCTACAGATTACACTTTCCAATTTATCCCCTGCGTACTGATGTTAATTACATTGATGAAAGATAAATGTGCTGTACTTGTATCTTACATCTTGCATTACCATTTTTCTTCTGGTGATACATAAGCGACGTCCGCGCTTCCCTTGCGCCGAACCCCTTTGATCTTGCCGAGGCCAACAGGGCAGACGTTGGAGTCGGTTGTCATTCCAAACAGTAAACAAGAGGCCTGCTGAGGTGCCCGTTTCATGCTGTGAGGACACCGAGGCAGAGACAAACATGATTTGATAGTGTTGCCTTCTGTTTTTTGTAATAAATAAAGATGGCACCATTTACTGGTTGCTATAGAAAAGAAGGCGCTGTGTGGTGACCAAATAACAGGGCAAGCAAGGAAGAAGTGGAAGACATTTATTTTGCTGTTGGGAAGACAAAGTTTGAACAGAAAGCAGGATTTGAGCCGCGATATTGCACCACAGGTTGTGACATTTTACAATGTGGTTATTTTAGCGTTTAGTTTATTGACTTTTATAGTGAAACATTCGTGAGAAGAAAAAGCTAATTTACACTCTGTTCTGGACTCTATTACCTTTGTGTCACCAACAAATAAAGAAGTCCTGATCTAAAATTCGATAGAAGGAAGAGCTCTTAGGATTACAAAGCCAGTGAAAGCTGATTAGAACAGGATGGCACCGCTTTCCTATCCCATCAGGTGCTAGCCCAGCACAGTAAGGAGCAGTTAAGCATTAGCTTAGCAAAGCAAAACAAACCCAGCAGTCTATTTTCCCCAAAGGAGAGAGTCGAGCTAAGGCAAGCAGAAACACGGTATTTCCAACTCAGTTTGTGGAGTGTGCCGCATAAGTTCCAGGAAGTCATTAAATGGAAAGGTGAGAGAGCATTTAACTGACACATTGTTAAAATGTCGATGGCATGTTTAATCACCGTTTCGTGTGACTGCGATGCCTGAGCACTGACAGATGACAGGAGCCATATGTTTGGCAAATGATTTAAGGAGCTCTCTCTGTGCTATCAGTAGACATTAGAATCAGTCCAATGGTGTCAGCATAATCTCACACACAGTACAGGAGGAGTCAATGCACTGCTCATTCTTTGTGTACAAAAAACACTGTCATTTCTAGTTATTTCAGAAGTCTATCTTAATTTAAATTACAATTATATTAAGTAGTGATAATCTAATACATCATTGATCACTGCAGATCTTTCAACTTGCTGCCTCACATCAAGCTGAGAGGCCAAGATGAGCCACAAAGCAGCAGAGATATTAACGTGATTAACTTGAAGCAGCTCTATCAGGAAGGGTAGGATTCAAGTACTTTATTGTTTCTTCTTTCTAAAATGAGAAGGAACAAACAATTCCAATGTGAGGATACTTTGAATATCGAGGATTTCTAAAGGGAAGAATGTGAAGAAAGGCAATAACCAGAGCTGAACAATGTTAAGTTTAACCTGAGATTCTGGTGTTTCGGGCAAAATAAATTTATATTTAAAAATCGATTCAGGATTTTAATGAATCGATATCGTGTTTTTCAAGCTAGAATCGATTTTAATCATCAAAACCCACCCCTAATTCATACTACACCAAAGCAAAGGTAATTAAGTAAATAAGCAATAGATACGGATTTAAATAACGGTGACGTTCTCGTTTTTTCACAGTATATGATACAAAACATTGTATTTTATAATTACAGGAAAGTCTGGGCAATGAAATACCAGAACTTTTTCTGTAATTTTACACCATATTTCTTACAGATTTAACCTCCTACGACCTGGCGTCCACATATGTGGACATCACATTTTGGGTTGTATAGACAAAAATACTCAATGTTGCTCTACAAGGGCCTGATGTGCACCTTCAAACATTATACTGCCACCGTTCTCTTGAAATTTAAAATGAATGTCCTCTTATGTTCATCTCATTTATCTCAGAAACAAAACTCAGGTAAAAAGAAAAATCTGGTAATTTTTGTTTTTACAAGTCAGTTAAACTTATTTACACTGAGAGAAACATATTTTAAGTGGTCCAGCCCAAAAAAATATACTGTATGTGGTCTATAATGTAAGATGAGTCTGACATTCCCGGTGTAAGATCCCAGTCTGCGATGGAACCCTTTCTGCATATTAGTTTTGACATGCTACCTGCCCATCTAGGCTCCAGGCCCTCACTTTTCACCTTGTTGCAACAGAATATAATTAGTTTTTAATGATATCTTCTAATTCTCCACCCGCATCACCAAGGACACAGTGTTTCATTTAGTTTTCGTGTGGGAAATCGCAGCAGTGAAGGTGACGGTGTTGTCAGGCGCACAGTAGACAGCACAGCGCTGCTCACACTCTGCCTTCTCTGGACACCTCACCCCGGCAAAACTCCACCACCTGCACATATGGATTGTGTAAATTAGCAAAGTCTGGAAACAAAGCTGCTGACAGCTCTGACAGCAAAATGAACACACTCCATGCCCCGATACTGCAGGCCAAGTTCACAATAGCAAAACTCTAATTAATAAATAAATAAAGTTCACATATCATAGTTCCTCACATCTCAGGGGGCCTGATGGCACCGAGTGTTGCAATCATTCTGGAAAGTTGTAAAGCAGTCAGTTTAGTTGCTATAAACATAAATATTTCTGTGACACTCATGCGTAATGCTGCATGATTGATGCACTGGCACAGATGACTATGTGTGGACTGTGATGTATAAATGGAAGATTGCCTGGAGGTGTGCGTACACACGGTTTTATAAATCGAATTACCTTATTTATGCACATTATTTTCAGCATTTCTGCGTGTACACTTTTAGTATGGATCTTACGCACAGCTTTACAAATAAGGCTGCTGGTTTTTCCCTGTATTTCCATCATCAACCTGGAGTTTTGTGCTAATAGTCTTTTTGGATAGCAACTACTTTTTTGCCTGACACACCTCCCATGTAGGTTTGCTTTCCTACTGAGTTGCCTGCACATCCAGTCATGAAAAACTGGGGATTCTGAAGACTTCATCTTTTCCTAAAACAGTCTGTCTTTTACAGGTGTAAGCCCATTTTTTTTAAATGAACTAAAATAACATCCAACCCTAGATGTGAGAACAGATCCTCTGACATCAACTTGCATCTGTTGATCCTCAGTGGTATTGTTAGGCTATATAATATTTTTCTCTATGGCCACTTTGTCAGATTAGGACAAAGGAGTTGTAGAGTCACAGAAATCTGTCCTTTTCATGACTGACAGTCATGACAGACTACATGTTGTTCCCCGATCAGCCAGTCTCACTGGCTTTTGTAACAATGGCGTGTGTGATACTGGGTGTCTTGTTCATTTCACACTTTTATCTTGCTAAACTCATTCCTCTTTTGTTTTGCCGTTGTTGCATTGATGCAGCGCTTGGCAGTAAAGTGCTTCTCTTGATCAACCTCGCAGAAGAGAAGGAAATGTCACGTGGGAGACGATATAAAAGTGGCCATCAGGGGGCGACTGCAATAAGACTTGCAGTTGTATTGAAGCCTATGGGACAACGGCCCTTGGCTCCGTTTCTCTCCCGGTAAACACATTCCTGATTAATTTATTATCTCATTAGCTGGATTCAGGTCTTTTTTAGTTCAGTAATTATTAGAGTCAGAAAGGAGGATTATTCTTGCTCATTTGCTAACAATGGCAACAGAGAAACTTTTAGCTTGGGGCTTCGCAGCAGGAATTCGCTGACTCGTTTTGTCATGGTTGTGACGTTCATATTCTAAAAGTCTCACGTGCTAGCATTTCTGTAAGGATATTGTGTAGCAACTTAGATGCAGCATTCGTTTTTTTGTTTTTTTTTGCCCACTGTGACACGCTTTTTAAGAAGATACATTTGTAACTCCACCCATTTTAATTTACAGCCCCTGTGTCTGGATATAACTGAGTTTATTTTGTATGGTCTGAACCATACCAACCAGACAGAGCATACTGGATTGCACACAATATTTTAACAGCTCCAATTAAACCTCTGCTCTGTGAGAAAGCACACTTGTTGGCCACAAACACACAGGTGAGCAGATTCATTGTGTGGCAGGAAAAAAAAGAACAAAGTGCTCCAGTCTTGTATACTTTGGTGTCCCTCATGACACGATGATACTGGCCCCAAAATATCCAGTTTGCACATACGTGCTCCAAATGTGACTTAGCACTCAAATGTTTAGGATATAAATTTCCTTCCTCATGTGCTGCACTGATGTGAATCAGAATCAGAACTTGCTGTTAATCACTGCAAGTAAGAGAATGGTCACTTAGATCAGATGTGTTTTTAGGCTCTTTTAAAAGGAGGACATCATTTGACAACGATGCTTTGCTATTTAAAGGGAAAAACGTTTCACACAGGTCGTCTTTGTATATATGCTGATATCTTAGTGTAGTGATTGGAAGGTTTTCCTACAGGTTCATGTCACAGATTGTGTGTTTCGGGGCAAACGTTGATGGCATTACTGTAAAGGCAAGCGATTCTTTCTTATTCAACGCTAACTTGAAATACTTATTTACAGTAAAAAGTGGAAAAGTGTGTTTATGTACAAGGACTGAGGTCTGTGTGTGTGCGTACAGTTTGTGTGCAATGCAGTACAGACTCAGCAGCTCTGTAAGGTTAATAACAGTTTCCCCTAGAAGGTTCCTCTTCTTCTTTCTGCTTCGCACCTCTTCCAATCAGTTGCTTTAAAACTAGGAAAAAATTCTATCATCTATTGATGCAGTCCTTCTCTGCTCTCGCCCTCACCCTCCAGTGCCTTTCACAAAATAAAATTGTGTGGTATCTCCTCTTTTTGACCCTTCATTTGGCAGACAAATGGGAAGAAATGTAAGCTTGTGCCTCTCTCCCCTGCTGTTTTGTTCTATTTTCTAATGTCAGTCTTTTTCTCCTCAAACCTTTACCCTTGTACAGATACTAAAGGTTTTTATTGATCTCCCATGAACCCCTTCTGACTTCAGCCTGATCCTTAAAGCTAAGCCTTTTCATGAAACACTGCACATTTAGTGTCCCACACACTCCAAGGTCACTGGAATTGTGTAGGGAGAAAGGCAGAGGAGTTTTTGTAGAGGCTGTTTTTAAAAAAAAAAATATATATATTAAAGGTGCCCTGCACAGTTTTCTTGTAAACAAAAAAGAAAGTTTCTACTTACGGTCAGTATTACTGAATGCTTCTGTTCTGGAAGTTTAATAAAGGTATACATCATGGATTCCAAAATCAGTGATTTTAAGCAAAGATAATTTTTTAATTTGATAAATATTTTGGATTTGTTTAATACATTTAAGAAGTATTCAGTCTCCAAATGATGTTCATGGATTACAGCAAAAATGTGGCTTCTGTTTCTCTTTTGCACACAGACACATAAGTTTGCAAAACTCGTTCTGAGGCTTCAAGTGCCTCTGTAAATGTTTTAAGGAGCTGAGGTGAAGTGACTGTGCAGGAAGGTCTTTGAAAATCAGCACTCCTTGGTCTTCTTTGGTTCTCAGGCGGTGCAGTAGGAATCTTTCTACGCAAACATGCAGAGGCCTGAAGGATCAAGCACTGCTTGGAGTTCAGTGCAGCTCTCCAGCTCTAGAGCAGCAAATACTGCCAGACTTAAATATTCCCACTACCTCCTGCTTGTCTCCTGTCATATAGTACCACATTCTGTTTACTACCACAAATCTAAAACTGAATTCATCAGCAAAAATAACTTTTTTTCCAGTCATCTACTGCGAAGTGCTGATTTGTGTTCTCTCCTGAGAAGTGGTTTAGACGCATTCCTCATCCTCTGGGACCACAGTGTTGTTTTGACAGGATTTTTACTTGTTAGAGTTTTTGTCTCTTGATTTAGCTAATTGCATATCTGCTGTAAAGTTGCTGTAGCATCTTTCAACAAAGCAGATATAGAGATTTACACTTCTGCATACAAGTGATTTCCATAAAGCATGTTAGAGTGCCGTGCACTGACTCCCGGAGGAACCATGTGTCGTGCTGTGATTTGATGCTGAGAAATCCCTTCTTTGCTGAGAACAACAGTTTGACTTCTGACATGTTGAGGGGCCCACTATCTCCATGCTGCTTAGTAAGCAATGTTTGGCTGGAAATGTGAAGACACATATTTATACCAGGTAAACAATGGCTGCTATTTGATTTATATGGAAAAGCCTCTCAGTTTTTATCCAAAAGATACTTCAGTGGACGGGATACAACTCAAGGGAATCTGACTTTTTATTTGGTTTGCTCCACTGATGAGATTACACTTTACTACTGACATAGAATCAGTGTACCAACCTTAATAGTTCCTTTTTTTATGTTTGTTTACATTGTTTCCTTTATTTCCACACCGAAAATCTGTCATATTTTCTATGGGGTTCTAGACAATTTTACTTCACACGTTTTCTTCCTCATGAAATCCCTATATCCGATTCACTAATATTTATTCATTTAAGTGGTGTTTTTAAAGATTCAGAGCTGGAAGCAAGATACAAGAAGTGTGGCCTTGTAGGTCAGCAGCAAAAGCCAGTGGGATTTGTGTGTAGCCTTTTGATTTAATGCAGAAATAAGCCATTTTTTTAAAGTTAATGATATTTACGGGTTTTCTTCAGCAAGAAAATCTCAACACACTGAAACTTTTAGGATTTTTGAAGTGCAAAGGCAGTTGGAAAAATACGAGCTACCACATGTATGGTACGTATGCACCAGTCAGGCACGACATTTAACCACCTGCCTAACATTCCCAGCAGAACATTTCCCAAAGCATCTTCCATTTTTCCATTATCCAGTTCTAATGCTCACCTGCCCATTGTTGGCACTTTAAGTGGTGGACGGGGTCAGCACGGGCACCCTGACCGGTCTGCAGCCCCATATGCAACGATTTGTGATTCACTGTAAATTCTGACACCTGTCTATCACAACTTTTCTGCAATTTGAGCTCATCTTTCTGACAGGACCATACGGGCCAGCCTTTATTCCCCTCGGTGATCTTTAGCCCCCCATGATCCTTTTGCTGGTTCATTGTTCCTTCCTTGGACTTTTGATAGATATTGACCACTGCAGGCTGGGAACACCCAACAGAGCTGCAGTCAAATCTAATACATCTGTTTGAACAACCTTGTTCTCTTGTTCCCTGATATATCCCACCAACCAACAGTATTCACTTCACCTGTCAGCGGACATAATGTTATGCCTGATTGGTGTATATGTACATGTCATTGTCACTGCCATTGAGCTTGTGTGTTTAGCTTGATCATGTTGAAAGTCCATGACAACTTCTGTAGTCTATTGTTAGAAAATGTCTTCTCTGAGACACAAAAAGCTTAGAAATTCACACTTATGTCATAATGTAAAAGAAAACATGAAGAAATGGGTTTATTTCAGGCATCTAACCAAATAACAGATGGTGGAAAAGTGTGCAAATGCTAAGTCATTGTCGGGTTTAGGATTTATGCATGAAGCACTCTGTTGTGTGTTTGTCTTTGAAGAGTCTTTCTACTCCGCTTTTCTACTCTTCCAGTCATTGTGTTGAGGTTTTACCAAATTTGGTCAGACAATGGCCCTACATCATAAACAACCCCTCTTGTTTCTGATAGTGTATCAGTTTGAAATATTCATTGGCCATTCTCTCACTCTATCTCACAACTGTCCTCAGGGGAACAAATCACTAATGATCCCTTTTTTTCAGCCCAGTTCACTGCACTGTAATACTTCTTTCAGCTCCCGTTGCTACAGTAATCCTAGTAAACAACCATACTCCATTTGTCCCAACATCACCTACACGAAACCTCAGAATCAGGCTGATGGATGTCGATGATTCTAATGAAAATTCGTCCCTACTTGGTTTATTTTGTATCCATTATGTGAGGAGTCAATTTTTAAAAATTAATATTATTATAGCATTATTCCTGATGCTGATGGTGTTCTCACAGTAGATTGTATTTTTAGAAAATTGTAGCATTTTTGAGGATGATGAATTCTTTCACTCGAGGTTATATCTCTTAATGAGTTCAACCGGTTGAGGGGTTAAGGCAAGGATGTCAAACTCGTTTTACATCGTGGGGCGCACAAAGGCTACTTTGATCTCAAGTGAAACTACTACTACCCTTGCCCCAACCGTCCCATAGTTATGAAATATAAATTTAAAATTTAAAAAATGCCCATTTTATTTAAATTATTTTGGTGTAGTATGAATAGGAATTGACGGCAGGGGGAAAGCTGTGTGACCTATGAAAATGAAAAGTCTGGGCACTTCTTCACATTTCCAAGACCTGTTCAGTGGCCAGACTAGAGCCTTTGCCTGTTCAATTCTGGCCCCCGGGCCAGGTTAAGGGTTCATAGCATTCGAAGCACTACTTGATACTGCCTATCTAACTGATACTAATTCTATGCATAAGGGCTTCCAAAATCACCAGTGTGAACGCATAACACAGTACTCACGATTATAACGATGTGAATTATTCAGTGATCATTGAACTATAGAAAATATCAGTCAAACAAGAGTGTAAGAGTTACTTTCCCCTGACACATCGGAGCATCTGCTGCTCTGACCTCAGAGAGTCTTGGCAATACCGACTCCCATCAAAAATGTATTTTATTGATCCAAACCTTGTGTCACGAAAGTATCAGTGTCAGCTTGATGGTTAGACTCCATGTGTTCTGGGACTGCAGTTGCCCCATGACGTGCACCTCTTCTTATAAAACCCTCTCACATGGGTGTTCATATGGAGCTGCGCTTTCATCCCCCCTGCAGTCCTCGGAGGGCCTGCGTGTGCTCTGGCACTGTGCGTTTTAGCAGATCGCTTTGTGCAGCAGCTCGAGTTACACGGAGCTTCGGAGTGCTCATGAGTATCTCTTTCACAGCTGTATTGTTGAACAGCTCAGTAAGCTCAGTGTGTTTGAAGGGGCTTTACACAGATTCAGTGGGAAAGCCATGAAGAAGGATTCGCTGACACACAAACACATTTGCAACAGTGTGCCTTCCCACAGTCCTACCACTGAGAGGTCCACAGTTGGAGGTGTTGTGGTACAGAATGGGGGAGCTGCATGATGCTCAAAGCATCAGTGCATCCTCCACCTCACTATCATCCTCCTCTCCGGTTTTTCAGCTGTTTTTTTTTCTTTGTAGATCTGTCTCTCGGCATCACTTTCTGCACAGTCTTCACAGAAATCTCATCTCGCTTAAACGCACCCACACGCACACAGACTCTCTCTTGTGTACATGCACACAATCACAAGCAGATATTCAAATAGGTCCAGACACACACTTACATATGCAGACACACATTATTCAGCTAATGTCTGTGTCTGTGAGAGCCTCTGGTTAATAACTGTTTGTTCTCCTTTGCAGATGCTGGCTCAGGATCAGGAGACGATGGTAAGATTACTCACCTCTTCCTCCTCCACCTCCTCTAACTCCTCACATACTGCTTTTTAATATGCTGCTCTCTACCCGCTGTGTTCCACAGCACTGTATTTATTGAGTATGAGGGGCTGACTTCAATGTATTTTAATTTCATAATATGATAAACCAATTAAAAACATGTTCTCTTAACATCATTAGCTTCACTTATTATTTTACTTATTATTTTATTCACGCTAACGTTTAATCTAATTGAATTCATGTACTAAAGCAAAACTTTATTTATAAAGCATATTTCATACCAGACAATTTGCTACACAAATGCACTAGTATCAAGACTGTAGCATGAGTAAGATAAGATAAGATAACCTTTATTAGTCCCACACGTGGGAAATTTGTTTTGTCACAGCAGGAAGTGGACAGTGCAAAAGTTATGACGCAAAAATTAGAATACAATAAGAATAAATACAGTACACAACTGTACAGAATAGAATAAAATAATATACTATATACAGTAGAATAAAATAGAATAAAAATATACAATAAGATAAAAATAGAATACGAATGCTATATACAACTGAGTAAAAATACAACGATGCCAGAAAAGATTATTGCACTTAGTGTTATTGCACATGTGTGGATGTGTGTGTTTGATCAGTTAAAGTCTTTGTTGTGGAGTCTGACAGCAGTGGGGAGGAAAGACCTGCGAAATCTCTCCGTCCCACACCGTGGGTGCCGCAGTCTCCCACTGAAGGAGCTGCTCAGTGCTGTCACAGTCTGCTGCATGGGGTGGGAGATGTTGTCCAACAGGGATGACAGCTTAGCCGCCGTTCTCCTGTCACTCACCACCTCCACTGGGTCCAGAGGGCATCCTAGAACAGAGCTGGCCCTTCGGATCACCCTGTTCAGTCTCTTCCTGTCCCCAGCAGAGATGCTGCCGCCCCAGCAGACCACACCATAAAAGATAGCAGAAGCCACCACAGAGTCATAGAAGGTCTTCAGGAGTGGGCCCTCCACCTCCAAACGACCTGAGTCTCCGCAGCAGGTACAGCCTGCTCTGCCCTTTCCTGTAGAGGGCGTCTGAGTTATGAGTCCAGTCCAGTCTTTGTTCAGATGAACACCAAGGTACCTGTAGCTGTCCACAGCCTCAATGTCCATACCTTGGATGTTCAGTGGTTGCAGTGGAGAATGCTTGTGCCTGCGGAAGTCTACCACCAGTCTCCTTGGTTTTACTGGCATTGATCTGGAGGTAGTTCAGCTGGCACCAGTCCACAAAGTCTTGAGTCAGTCCTCTGTACTCCTTGTCGTCCCCATCAGTGATGAGGCCGACTATTGCAGAGTCATCAGAGAACTTCTGCAGGAAGCACTGGGTGGAATTGTGGGAGAAGTCTGCAGTGTAGATGGTGAAGAGGAACGGAGCCAGAACCGTTCCCTGTGGGGCCCCCGTACTGCAGACGACCCTGTCCGACACACAGCCCTGAGTCCTCACATACTGTGGTCGGTCGGTGAGGTAGTCCAATCCAGGTAGTGAGGTGATGGTCCACTCCGAGTTCTCCAGCTTGTCCTTTAGAACCGAGGGAAGAATGGTGTTGAAGGCACTGGAGAAATCAAAGAACATGATTCTCACAGTGCTTCCAGCGGTCTCCAGGTGAGCGAGGGAACGATGTAGGAGGTGAATGACGGCATCATCCGCTCCAATGCCAGGCTGGTAGGCAAACTGAAGTGGGTCCAGTGATGAGCTTGTTAGGCGCCGAAGCTGAGCCAGGACCAACCGCTCCAGGGTCTTCATCAGGTGGGATGTCAGAGCCACCGGCCTGTAGCTGTTGAGGTCCTTGGGGCGTGAAGTCTTTGGCACTGGTACAACACAGGAGGTTTTCCAGAGCTGTGGGACTCTTCCCAACCTCAGGCTCAGGTTGAAGAGGTGCTCCAGTATATAGTATATACATAGATTAAATTAATAGAGAGATAAAACCAAGTGAATTAATAACATCTAAAGATGCAATAGTCAGCTGGTCTGGGATTATAAGCCAATGCACAACACACGCACAATATGCAAATACTTATACACACACACTCGCAGCCACAGGTTGTTGGCATGGAAATGCTTCGCTGCGAGTGACGACACCGTTCACCAGAGTTAACTAAAATAGACTGGAGGAACACAAATAGACAAGAAAACTAAACACCTGAATAACGCTCAGACAGGTGAACTGGACATTTTAAAGAAGCTAACAAAGGCAAAGTGGCTAGCAGGTCACTAGCAGCTCATATCTATCAAAATCCTTATGAAACTTTTGTCAGCGATGAAAACCAAACGAGAAAAAGCAACAGTAATATGTAAACATCATTAAAAGGCACAAAATTAATAAAATAGTAAAATAAAAACCAACAATACAGCAATAAAAATTATTAATAAGACCGGGGACTGAACTACTGCAAGGTCCTAACAAATGTATTGATTGATACCTGATGAGTAACCAGGTGGTGCGTTCCTGATGACCTGCAGTAACGGGCTGGTTCAAAGAGCTTGTCAGAGAGATCCTACATGTAAACATGCAGGGACTATAGTGTTTTATTAATAAACTCTTTGTTAATAATTGTTTCTTGGGAAACAATTATGGGATATTATAAATGACCATCAATTATTCAATAACTTTCAGCAAACAGGGTCACTTCTGCTGATAAACTTAAAGGATTAAGTGCTAATTTTGAGCTGCCTCTAGCTTTGTGTAGTGTTTTAGGCTCTTTTAGCTCATTGTTTTGGATTGATGGCTTTGATTTGCACTCAACCTACTCATCCCAGGTTATTTATTTATTTAATGCAACAAGTGGACAAAAGAAGTGAGCATGGAGTCATTTTATTTATTTTTATTTTTAACATGCAGAGTAAACTTTTACTGGTAATGCATTGTAATCAAATAGCCATTCATGTATGGGAAACTGTGAGTTTACATAACGTGATGGGTGCTAACAAACACAGATAAAGATGAAGGAAGTGATGTTGCCAGCATGTGTTTTATCTTTTGTCCTTTTGTCAAAACTAGACTTTGGTGAACAGGCTGTTCTCACAGCTGCAGTAAAAGATCATGTGACTGCAGCAGAAAATACATTTAAAACACAGAACAATTGGAATTGTAACAGATTTTCAGTCACAACTGATTTTTTTCAAGTCTCAGCCAGATAAAGATTTGCATAATGTCCTAAAAAACTGGGAATTATTTGAAAAATTGAAAGTGTTTTTTTTAAGCAAAAGCCCAGAAATTACACAATTCACCTTTCTAATCTCACGCTGATTCATTTGACTACTTTTTTGTGCAAATTCGACATTGAAAGCCAAGATTTGCAGAGACGGCATGCTGGAGAAAGTCCTCATTTAGCTTTGTGTGCCCGTCTTCACAAAGCCGAGTGAAAGGGCGGAATGGTGGCCTGGGCAGCATTGCAGCTGATAAACAGTGGAGCTTGGGGAGAGAGTGACAAGTGTGTGAGAGTTGATTGCAATAAGATTGAGATGAGCTTATAGCCATGAGTGACTTTTTTATGAATAACTTTTGTGTAACTAATCACATAAACCCCCACCGTATTAATAACGTGTCTTTGAGCTAAGTCTCTAATTTGTTGCTTAATTGACTAACAAGATTCAACTCTAACATCAGCACAGACAGTAGTCAGGCTCGTCTGTCAAAACACGTTTGTACCCATGCATATATTTACACTCCCCACTCTGCAGCCTCTCTATCCTCCCGTGTGTTTGCCCATGCAGTTACTTCATTAACTCCGATGCATGGAGCTTTCCCAAGCATATATGAGAGGGAGAGAGAGATTGAAAAAGAGATTAGTGCCCCCCAAAAAGACGGCAGATAGACAGATGAACAAGCGGAAATGAAACTGCTGCTAGGTCAACCAGAGAGAGAAAGCGAGAGAGGGAAAGACAGATAGAGAGGAAAGATGGGGGTGGACAAAGAAATGGCCTGGGGAAAGTCGCAAAATAGATAACAGAGCAGAGGAAACAGACGGCGAGTGGTGTAGAGATTGAGGGAGAGGAGGACAGATAGCCCTAAGAAGCAGGAGGAAGGAGGAGCAAAATGAAACATACATTTTTATGCATGTCCCGTGAACACAATGTGCACTTGCATGGGATTAAAGGGAAAAATGGCACGGCCAGTACCATCGTGATTTGTTTGTAATGCCATGCATGCTCGGTCTATCTCTAAGCTCCGTTGTATAGACGATCACACTTCCTCGGGCTGTTTTTCGGCATTTCATTGCAAGACACCACCATAAAATCTGCAGTGAAAGAAAGCAGTCAGAGGGTTTCTTTTCCCTTAATGCTCTCGGTGCCTTACAAGAACCAAAATAGCACAGAAGAGAATTCAATAACAAAACCGAGAATTTTTAGTCCTATAACGCTAAGAACTCTGAATCTGAAAAGCTGCACTTCAGTGGAAATTGGAAGGAATAGCTTATGTTAGTTTGCTCTAATTTACAGAACTATTATTCCACCCAAACCCAGCGCTTGTTTACAGTAGTACATATATTATTTCTAGCCATAAAAGTCAGGTTAAAGGTGGCAAATGTTTTAGTTCGCACGCCATTTACAGACCAATTTGATCAAGCTGGTTGGAACAGTAAACCACTGCATAATAATCCATAACGAAAAGTGTTTGGGTGCAAATTAGCACTTTCTGAAAACATTCACCTTTAATGAACCGTTTAATTACAAAAAAGACTAACAGCATGAGATGTCTCAAGAAAAAAAAGTGCAGTTTCAACAGTATGTTTTAGTTTTCCCAGCCAGCCTGCTGTCATTACCAAGACTCTTTGTAAAGAGAGTGGCTCTTTGGCTTCAGCACCTTATTGCTGCGCGGTATGGCAGGAATGGCTAATGTCTTTTTCAGTAAGAGGCTCTAACCTGACAGCAATTCAGAACTCTGGCTCAGGTTAAATTTACAGTTGAGGCAACCACTCAGATCCACTAATGCATTCTTACACAACACAAAGCTTCCTGGTGCAAAACACAGTGCAAAATCCCCAAAAAGTAATGCTCTCCTTCTGTGAGTTTTTAGACGTTTCAATGAGCCAAATTGGACCCCTTGCTGGTCCAGGTTCTAGCCTGCAGGTCATTTGTTTGACACCTCAGTTGACTAACGTTAGCCTGGAGTTGTGCTACAGGGCTTTAATTCGTTTTTCAAAAGCATTTCTCTTGCAATGCCATCAGAGACATACAGTGTTTGACAATTATATTGTCTGCAGTGAAAAATAACAGACAGATCCTCCGACTTCTGGATTTTACTTATTTATTTACACATCTATTAAGCGCAGAGTCTGCCGACTTCTTTTACCTCATTCAGTAAGTGCATGTTTAAAATTAATTTTACTTGTGGTAAAATCAGTCTGCTTGAAAACATTAAAAGGTCAGCGAGTTTTCAACCAACACATCATGCAAATAATTTGTTAGACAGTTATTTATGTTAGTCTAAAGATGAAAAAAAAAAAAATCTTACCGATGCTGCGTAACATCTGAATAACAAAAAAGGACTGATTTGTTGCAGTTGCAGTCACAGGAGATATGTACAAAGTGTTCTCGATCAGTGACACTTCATATTTAAATGCACTGGTCTGCGTCATCATCATGGAGGTAGCGAGAGGTGAATATTTGAACCCAGATTATGACCTTTTTTAGAACTAACCAGGTTGTTTTTGGTGCCTATAGCAAACCGAGCAGTGAGTGGAAGCTAAACAAACAGCAGTGTTCTGGCTGAGCAAACTCTAACTGTGGCCGGTGTATCAAGGTTTTAATGCCAAATGACACCTACTGACTATCTGCAGCTTTAAGCCAAAGAGCAGTGCTGTGATAGCAACAAACTGATGCAACTGCAGACTGAATAGTTTACTTATTTTACATGTTTTATCTAAAGTTTAAGTATCATAAAATAGAAAAATAATACTCCACATGCTTCATGTGTCCTTCAAAATAGTTACCCAACAGGACATCACTCCATAACATAGCATGACATACAGACTGCTACAGCGGGCTTTAAAAAGCTAATAAAAAATCTCATAAAATTCATGTGTCATCATGAAAAAAATAACAGTATCCCAGCCAAACCTACAGGAATGATTAGTGTAGCATCAGACGATCAAAAGGTGAAAGGTATAGAGTCATCGTTCACATATTTCTTTAAGTGAGACAGATTTTCTCTGAATATCCTCATGAAAGCTCATTATAAATGTTCACCTTCCAAGACCCCTGGGCGGTTTAAAGTAGAAGCCTGAGAATTGTCCTCACTCTCAAAATGTCAGATAAATCTGACGAATCGATCATTCAGGAGGAAAAGAGACAATTAAGAAAAAATAGCTCAAGGGTGGAGAGGGTATTTGCGCAGTAGAGGAGGAAGAAGGGAAAGAAGAGGGCAAGGACAGGAGGAGGAGAAACACAAACACACCCTATAAAGATAGAATCATAGCAGAGGTCACAATAGATGGAGAGATACAGTAGGAGAGATGGAGGGGAGGGAGGAGTGGGATCTGCCAGAGGTGGAAGAAGATGCTGGTGTTTTATGAGCAGGGGAGAAGGTTAAAGCAAGCGGTTGTAAAAGACGGCTTGGACTTGTAAGAAGTCAGCAGTAGAGAGCCATCTCAGTGAAAATCAAATATATTTTAATGGCCGATGATAAATCTACACACATAAAACTTGGGTCAGCCCGGAAGTTGCCAGTTTCAGTAGCAATGTGGTGCGTGTGTGTGTGTGTATGTAGAATGCAGACCAGTGGCAGTGCAAGCGCGGATGCATTCATGCTCGTCAGTGTGTGTTCTCCTTTGTGTTTGCTGTTTTTTATCTGATAAGTACACAAGTCAACTGTGCAGGGAGATGCCCTCTGGGCACGAGTCGAGTCACATGGCCCCTTTAGTCAGAATCAGCCATTTGTCCAAATCAAATTGCACAGTGGAGAAATTGAATTGCGCTCACATGATCATGCAAGAACAAAGACAGAGCAAAGCCTTGAGCCTGAAAGATTTCGAGGCATCTCAACAGTCCAAGTATATTTTTAAAGAAGACAGACTATTTCGCGCTGCTGGCAGATGATCATTTGTTAGAATGCCAAACTGTAAGAGAGATAAAACCTACTCTTGCATGATATCACCTCGAAAAAAGGAGCTGAAGTGTTGTAAAAGGGGAAAAAAATACAGTCCTTATTTTTAGAACTGAAGCAGCACCACCTCTTGGATGTCAGTCCACCGCTTTCGTCCACACAAAAATATCTCCACAAGATTTGGACGGGTTGGCTTGAAATTTCTTGCACGCAGCAGCTGATCACAAAATACCCGTTAGAAGTATTGACAGCTTCAGCAGTGGAGGTGGAGCGAGAGGTGGATTCTGAGATCAGGTTTAGCAGAGGGTGTCTATTCCAAAATGGGGTTTTTTGTGTGCGTGTGGATGATCAAATGTGTCTGGTGGGCAGGTGCAGTAAAACATGCCCTCTGTCAGGAGGTGGCAGCAAGGAATTGACAAAGATGGTACTTTTCTCCTCTTAAAGGTTGAGAGGCAGTAATTCTCAGCAACAACCAGGAATGTAACAAATAGAAAATATCTGTCTGCGCTACAATGTTCTGCCATTTTGCATGCAGGTCATAAATCTTATGGAACCAGGATAAGTCCTTCAGTTCTTCTTCTGAAGGGAGAAGTACTAAAACAAACAGTTTTAGTACTTCTCCCTTTAAGCCACCTGTATTCTGATTAGCCACTCCCTGTAAAAGATGGTTTTAGTGTAATATGGGCAGAGCCATGTGCCCGAGATGATCACTTTAGGAATTCCCCTATGAATAACATCCTCCAGAAACAGGAGTACAAAAAATGTCCAGAATGACTCATGAAGAAAATGTATTTCCGATTTATTACCTGTCTCATTATTTGAAACTGTGGCCATTTTATTTTAATTGTCCACCCCAATTTTTTTACATAAAATAAGAAAAACCACAAGTTCCTTTTGATGCATTTTATTAAAAACTCTTTAATTTAATGTGGGCTAACAAGTAAAGCTTTGACAGACTGAACTGGCATGAAAGCAGCCTCCAGGAACAATGAGTAGCACCCAGCTCATGTTATATGTTGGTGTTGCTTTGACAGATGCCAGCTGTTAGTATACAAACAATAGTAGTAAAATTCCAGTATATGATCATTGTGACTTAAAAACTATAAGATGCAGTGGATTCTGTTGCACAGACTTGAGTGTCTCTCTTTGCAGTGCTGAGATAAGTTTGATGCGCTGATGTGACTGGCATGCAGCGTGAATGCAAACTATCTCCATGTTTGAACTTTAATGTTTTTTTATTCCACAAGTTGCAGCAAACCTGTCATCAGCCAGCATCTGTTGCACTGAAGGAACAGTAGAAAAGCGCGTCCTGTCACAGTGTCAGCACTGCTGGCTCTGGCTAAGCTATAAAGACTCAGTGCTCAATACAGTATCTTTGCTAACTGGTCTTTAACACTGCAGCCCAGTCACTGCAAAACACCACAAGATGTGATTGTGCAGTAAAAACACATTGAAATTACAGTTATTTGCTTGCATAACATTTCTTAACTTTGTCATGAATCAATTTCTGAGAAGCACAAAACATTTCTGTTCTTTTCAGTTTATGTCAAGCAGAAGTCATCTAATGCATCTTCATACAGGGAACTAATTTTGTAAAATTGCTACTTTGCCGACTGGTGACTTTAATTATTCACTGTCTTTTTACAAGACCCAAAAGTACATTAGGTCTATGCTTCACTGTGGCTTCTCCAATCCAATATTAAACAGTGAATTTTTGAAAAGTGTTCTAGTAGAGATAAAATAGTCCTCAGCTGGACCTGCAAGAATACTGGTTAGGAGTCAGCTGGACTCGAGCTGCTAAGTCAAAGATTTAAACGCTGTCATGCTCTGTGAGCCACCGGCATTGTAGTGACCTAATTTCACCGCAGTTTCGAGGGTAACTCTTATCTGAATTAAGTGCTTTGTCAAGGTCAAAACAGTGTCCCATAACTTATCAGAGCCTTTTTTTCCCCCCAGTTTGAATAGTAAAAAATGACTCCATTATAAGTCCTTAACAGCAGGGAGAGAGCATCAGGGCTGTCAGCACTGTAATTACCAGTATTTATGGGGCATTCTTCGAAGTGTCTCTCCTGCTTTTTTCACCTACCTGCTTCTTTTGTGTGTCACTCTAATTATTTCCCGAGCTTTGTTTAGGCTCACACTTTAGAAGCACTTGTTCTGGCGGTATCTTAGTAAACTCAGACTAAAACGAACTGAAATAAAATGAAGACAAAAACTGAGATCATAGTGTATACTTTCAGTTCTAATAGAAAATACACTGAATGGAAGGTCCGTGTTTTGTAGTCTTTGTCAATTTAGTCAAATCACTCAGTACAGCAAGGACTTTTGGTGCGCGTACTCAGCAAAAATCAGTGGAAGATGACAGTTTTTGTGAGCTGAAATCGAAACGTTAACCCTAAAAACAGAATTTGAAGTACAATAATGCTGATATACTGAAGTTTGATTTGTATTTCTCTCTCCATAAGTACACGTGCCGAGCCTTGTCTCCACTCTTTGTGTAAAATGTATTTTTCTGAGTGTTGACTAATGAAAAGATAAACACTGCAATTGACTTAATTGAAATACAATAGCCTTATTGGGGTAATTAATCTAATGATCAAACCCAAAACACTATGGATTTGCAAGCACTTCATTAATTTGAATTAAGGGCGAGGCTCCACTATAGTGCAATTATGAATTCAATATCAATTGATCTTCCTTAGCCGCTATGCAGCAGTGCACAGAAATGGCAATGCGAGCTGGGACCTCATGTTTTACCGTTTATCAACCATCCAAATATTTTGCAGCAACATATCTTATCAACATGCGTGCAGGGCTTCTTAAAGTAGCTACAGCACACCCCATTAGGAGAAATGAAGAAGAATGTCTGCTCTGCCGATGTTGTCACTTTTCTCCACGTTGAAGCACACGACCAGAGGATGACCTCATTTAGAAAACACAAGAATAGAACCAAATGAATCGGCGAGAAGCGGAGGTAAAGCCGCCGGCTGACCCGCGGTTCCCCCGGTAATTGTTACGTCCATTCCTGCTTCAGCAGCCTCCACAGTGACCAACCGCTGCCCCAGTCACACTGCTATTGCTATGGTAACCAAGTTAGAGGTTTAGGGAAGTGAGTAATCTAATCTTCCCACTTTGTGGTGTAGCGATAAGGCTCGCCACCGTTAGCCCACCCGTGTGTGTGTGTGTGTCTGTGTATGTGTGTCCTATTCAGTTATTCTGTGCTGCACTGCTTACATGCACAGACTCACACACAGAACCAATATGTTCCACCCTAATAGGCAGGTGAAAGCCAAGGGGCAGATAGGCATCCAGCCTTGTTGAAAAGTCTGACTCTCACTCAAGCTGACATTAAGTGTCACTCATTTATTATGAACCTTGACTATAAACAGGGGAGATTTTGTTTCACTATTTTTACACCCTGGACATGTCACCAGTCGTTTACATATACATCTATAGACAGTTTATAATGTAAAGAGACCCGTTAACTTAACACACCTTTGTTTGGTTTGGTGGTGGAAGCCAAAGGAACCGCAGGAAATCCATGCAGGGACATGGAGGGCATGAAGACTCCACACAAAGAGAGCACAGTCGACCAGAAAGGCATGCTGATATTTTTTTTCTGCTGTGCGGAGACAGTGCTAACCACTGCACTGCAGTGCCACCGTAAAGACAAAAGGAAAATAATGGCACAAGATACCATTCGTAGGAAAAAAAATCTCTCTTTTGTCTGAAATTGACACAAATGTGTGGTTTAAGAAGCCCAAAGCTCAAACCTGAACCCGGTGCTATCAGAAAATGTTTTTTGGGGGACAAACAATTTTATTCTGATTGGCACAGATCAAAAATCATTTAGATTTATTTTAGAAGCATTTTACTTTTCCCCAAAAGATAGGATTTAGTTTTAAGGTTAGCATTTCTTTTCTCAGTGAGGACTCATTTCTCGTGCTGTCTATTAATCCATCCAGATCACCTCCCTCTTCTCAACCATCTTCTTTGGGTGGAGGTGGTCTGATGAGATGCCATAACCTGAACTCTGAGCCCCTCCCAAATCACTTACACTAACACCTTTAAAAGAAGCTCATTTCTGCTGCTTGTACCTGCACTCTCATTCTTTTCATCACTACCCACAGCTCCTGAGCACAGGGGAGGGTTTTTGCTGCACTTGTGTGGGTTTCATTCAGGTATTCTGGCTCCCTCCCACAGTCCCACATGTCATGCATGTTTGGATAATTGCTGGTCCTAAATTGGTCATGGATGTGAGGTAGTTAGGTGCTCAAAGTGTAATGAACAGAGTGCTGTATGATCGGTCAGTAAAACTAGAAAAGTGTTATATATAAATGCCAGTCCATTTCTGTTACTGCTGTACCGTCTGTCAGTGTCTCGCTTCACTCTCCGCTCAGTGATGAACGAGACCCTGAGATATTTGAACTCCCACACTTGAGTAACTCGAAGAGAGCAATCCACCCTTTTCGGACTCAAACTTGGATGTGCTAATTCTCATCCCTGCACACTGCTCCAGAGTGAGGTGGAGGCTAACGTGCTGTGTGTGTGTTTGTGTGTGTATGCATACAAGCAAAAGAAAACAGATTATGAAACCATGTTTTAGAGAACAAAGAAATCTCAAGTTAAAGTCACCCTACTAAGAGGCAAATCTAAAAAATGATCTTTTTGTCAGGGAGTATTTTTGCTTCACTCTGCAAGATTGAATCAGCGTCATCACGCCACAGCCGCTTGCAGTGGATAACGAAATCAAATTTTCCTTTGCAGTCTAATTTATAAATGAGGAAATATTCTTTTCCCCTAGATCTGTATCATACTTAGACTTTGAAGAGACGTTTGCCGAGAACTGGGCCTTTCCAGAAGAAAACAACGTGCTCATTGTTACTGCAGCAGATCAGCACTAATGTGTGGTGACTGCTCTGGTGTATTGAGGGTGAATTAGAAATAGCAAAGTGGCTCTTGACCAGTCTAAATATAAGAAAATTACAACTTTGTGTATAAATTCTATTTTTTGTTTTCTGAGAGTACAACCTCACATCATTCATTATTTGAACCACAACGGCCCCAATAAGCTGCTCTAGTTAATTGCCTGAAACATTTTATAGTAATGAAGAGCTGCATATAAACTGCATAAACTGACCATCTCCACACTGACTGTGACTAATCTTTCAGAAATAACATCGAGCACATTTAGTGATCGTGGCGTGGTTTGTTTTAAAGTGCGACTTTCATGTAGTAAATCAGAAAGCACCGCAAGTGAGGTGATAGAACAGAGGCAGGGGAACTCCAGGCCTCAAGAGCCAGTGTCCTGCAGGTTTTAGATGTGTCCTTGATTCAACAGCTGATTTAAAGGCTAAATTACCTCCCTAAGTGTCTTGAAGTTCTCCAGAGGCCTGGTGATGAACTAATCATTTGATTCAGGTGTGGTGACCCAGTGTGAGATCTAAAACCTGCAGGACATCGGCCGTTGAGCCTGGAGTTCCAAACCCCTGGTCTTCAACATTCAACAGGAATCGGTTAATGTTAACAAACCTTATATTATTTCATGTTTCAGAGAGATTTTAAGACTTTAAGATTTTTACATTTAAATGTTTAAGATTAGGCTTAAACCTTACCTTTGTTTTTTCTTACAATATAAAGCACCTTGAAACAACAGGCCACTTAAAAAAAAAAAAAGTTTTTTCCTTAAAAGCCGAGGTAGACGCGAACATTTCCACAGCTGTGAACAGTGACCACAGAAAACTCCAAACACGAGATCAATAACAAACTGAAACATTGAAATTAATTTCAGATTTAACCCTGTGAGGTATCACTTGACTGTTTTCTTTAGAGTCTGATGGTGCATTGTGAATAAATACGCTACAACTAATAATAATTTGTGTGTTATACTATGATGCCGAGGCGTGCTACTTCTGTAGAGAAAATAATGTTTTCACTTGTAGGTAAGTCTTTGTATGACCGTATCGGCATAATATAGTTTACTGATTCAAGTTAATGATGGTAAAACAAAGTTAAAAGGTTTTGGACGGCATCCCCATTTCCTACAGTCCACAACACATGAAAATGAGTGGCATTTGATTTTTTTTTTTTTTTTTTTTTTTTTTTTACAGTGTACATGAAGATAGTCCCTGTATTGAAAGAGATCTATTCTCCGGTCTCACGGAGCATACGTTCAGGCAGAGCACACAAGAAAGGCTGGGCTGATAAGCCTTTATTTTGGCACGGGGATAACAGCGTAATCTAGACCGAGAGGGATAGGATCTGCAAATGAGATAGAACCAAAGTTGTTAGATCCCTTCATCCACACACGTTCGCGCTCACTCCCTTTCCCATTTCCATCTCTCACCTCTGCGGGTTTGCTTTTCCTTCGTCTCTCCATGGGAACGTATCCAATCATACCACTCTGAAATTATTATTGAAATTTCCCTCGCCTGTGTGTGCGCGTGCATATGTGTGTGCGCAGCAGGGGTTTTGAATGAGATGAATTGGAGTGGGGCGGTGGTGAGGTTCAGACGGTATCTGGTGTGAGGGTGGAATAATGTAAACGGAGAGTGGCAGCCGCCGTGTGGCAGAGCTATCAGTGAAGGTGGAAGGAAAAGTGGAACGGAGGCTGATGAGAGTAACAGGGTCACCTTAGGGCCAGCCCTCGCTCTCAGTGGCATCGGGGATTTTATTGTCATATATTTTTTTGTCATCCTGAAAATAATGGAACGAGGCTGAGATGGAGAGCGGTGCAGGGGGGGAAGATTGCCAAATCAAGGCCTGTGGAAAAGGAGGGAAGAGCAGATATCGGGATAGAGAGATGGCAGGACTGGGCTTTTTTCTGTAATGACAGGATTTGACTGGGATTAGGAGAGGGAGCGAGGGAATCAGGTGGACACTTTAGGAAAAATTTTGAGCAGTGTGATGAGTTTGGGATGGAAGCAAGAAAGGAAGAGAGGAGGAGAGAGAAAAAAATAAAAATGAATGACACAAGTGGAAAGGAATAAAGAGAGGACGGAAAAGGAAACCCTGAAAGAACAGAAAGAAGGAAGGAAGAGAGTTATTTAAGGAAAGAAGGGGGAAGAAAGGAAGATAGAAACAAATTAAGAAAGGAAGGAGGGGGAAAAGGAAATAAAGAAAGAGGTCACAATAGCGGTTCCTCATGAGGGTCATTGTTGCGGGGAGAAGAACATTTTCTCATTTGCTTGAAGATAATTGCAGCATTCATTATTCTGCTGATGCTCAGTTAAGCACTAAACCAGAGCAGGTCATTTTATATGAGACTTCTATGCACTGCTAAGATGTAATATCTGTTGGACACCCTGTAGCCATTTGTTGGTTTGTCTTTGTCTCATCTTATTGCTTACAGAAGCCATTATTATAGTAAGGCATGATAACAGCACCCACAATTATATTAATACAGTCGGTGATTTAACAGTGGGCTGCATTTAGGAGTGCAAAGAATAAAAGTTTTATTCTGGATTAATCTGAGTATTTTCTTTATAAATTTGGGCAATGAAATGGTAAAGTCATAGAGAAGCATATGTTCAGATGTCCCTTTTTCATGCAATTGGGAGGGGGAAAAAATGATCCTCCCATTTGCTTCTGTTTATCCAAAGTTGAGCTGCAGAGGCAGCAGGTTAGACAGATGGGGTTTCCTGTTCCTCCTAGGGGACCTTCAGGTGTTCCTAAGCCATATAAAATCGGTCTGCTCTCAGCCTGGCGTGCCCAGAAAGCACTAGGGGAAATGCTGAACTACCTCAGCTGGCTCCTACACCACAATTCCTCCAAATGTCCAAGCTCCTTCTCCTGTCCTTAAGGCTGAACACCACCATACAGAGGAAACTTCTTACATTACAGCCTCTTGCATCTTCCTCCTCTACTTCATGCCTAGAGGGGAGAGGTGAAATACACAAATGACAAAGTAAACTAAAAGCTTTACCTTCACACTCAACGCAACGGCTACATTATGCTCCACCTCTCCGTTGGTCATAAATAAGATTCAGATATATTAAAACTGCTTTACACAGTGTGGCATGTCTCCTTAACCCAGAAGGAGCAAGCCACTGTTTTCAGGCAAAGAACCAGACCACCAGCTTGTATCCACAAACTCATTCCTGCAGCACTACACAGAGCTGTTCAGCATAGGTGAGAGCTGGTATTTAATTCCTCTTCTAAATCAAAAGCCTTGCCTTCTGGCTCAGCTCTTTCTTCTCCCAGTACAACACCCAAAGCAACTCTCACCCAACCCATTGGGAGCAATCCACTGTTTTCTGGCAGAGAATCACTGCTTCAGACTTGGAGGTGCTGACTTTCATTCTGGCCACTTCACACTTGGCTGCAAACCACCCCAGTGCTGAAACGCAGGTTCTAATGAAGCCAAGAGAAGCTAGAAAAAGCTGCGATACTGCGGTAACTCTCTTTGCCCTGGCCGTTCCTTATCTTTAAGTGCCATGAAAGTAAAAGCAGGGCAACTTTGTCAAAGTCACCTACTGACAACATGCTTGAATTTGTGTGAATTGCAGAGATACTGATATTACAACAGCTATAAGGAACTGCATGAAGCAAGCGCTATAAAGCTAAATGTAACAGACTTTCTTACATGTCAGACAGAAAACCATCACCAGCAATATCCCAGCATCACTGTTCGAGATGCCGAGACCTGGAGACCTGCTGGAAAAAATGTTCTAAAGAATAAACATGTTTAAAATTCTGTGCACTTCATCGTTATTTCATCAAAACCTAAAATAAATAACTGAAAATATGAAAATTCCTGCATAAACACTCATTTTTTTTCCTTATCTCTGTAATATTCCTCTCTTAATCAGTCATCATGAACCGACACAGCAATTTCTGATTCTTCTCATCAACAGTGCAAATGAGCTTTCCGCTCATTCTCCGGAGGCCTTCGACGGTGTTGTGCTCCATATGTAAACATCTGAAGGCTGTTTATTTGTGGGCTTCAGCACTCATCTCAGGAGGAGCAGGCAATCCCTCGTGGCGCTAAAGTGGGGTGTGTGTGTGTGTGGGGGGGGGACTGTGCGCGTGCTAAAGGCTTTGTGTTTGAAAGCCAAACTTACACATTGTGCTCTGGGAAACCCCACAGTGGCTCGTGGTTTGTTTACATCAGAGAAACTGATCATTTTGATTGTTGTAATGGCAGACTGGCAGAGGGACAGTTGGCTTGTTTATTTAGGGAAAATCACTACACACACAAAGTCCTCTAAATATCAAAGGGCATTGCGAGAAAAGCAAAAGCTTTGAGACGCTCACTGACGCATCAGTCACATGCCGTAAAGAAACAAACAGCTCGACACACTTTTTCTATTGTCCTCGCTAACATACCCAGTGAAGTTATTTCAGTGTACACAGCTAAAATCAATCTAGCGCTTCTCCTCTAAGTCTGCTTTTTTTAAATTTAATATTTCCCCAAATACCTTTTAAAATCCTCCCGAGTGTGTGTATTCAGCTGTAATTTGCTGGTGGAGATAATGGCGAGCCTCTGAGTCACATCCTCAAAGACATCTATTTAGGTTTCTCTCAGCGGAGCAACTGGTATATCTGCTTCTACTTTGAATTTCCTCCTGAAGGACGTATATAAAATGTAGCCTCGCTGTAATGTGCTACAGTATTTGAAAATGAAGCCCACTTTCATGCTTTATTTTCTCCTGCTTTCAGCATGTTACCTTCTTATCACTTTCCTAAACAGCTACTTTATAAAAGAACTTGTCAATCACACTTCATCCGTTGCATACGTGAGCAGAGGCTGGATTTGGAATCAAAACAGGGGGAAATGTATGTTTTTGTGAATGCAGGGACGGTTAGCGGTGTTCAGCGATTAAACAAAAGATTGCACTGATTATTACGTCTGAATCACTTATAAAAAGGAGCATCACTGTCACGGCTAAATGCAGGGGAAAAAAGAACAGGTCAATTAGGAAATGGCAGGTTTATGAACTTGCTTTCAGGTGTTCTGTTTTTTATACCTGTAGCTGCCCGTCATGCAGTACAAGCTTCTCAATACAAGCTGCTAATGGTGCCATGCTAACCTCACCTTTCTCATTACATACTCCATCAGAGTTTCACAAATTAAGAGAATGAAACAGCAAGGAAGTGTCGCAGAGCTGCTGATGACATTTTTACTAGAGGTGCTGTAAGGCCACCGAGACAATTAACATGTGTTGTAGATTTTTTGCCTCCTGTAGAACTGCCTCCATCAACCTTTTTATGCTATAATTAACCAGTGTTTCTGTAACACCAATTTCTACATATGACATATCTATGAGCTTGGAGCCTAGACACCAGACTCTAACAATATTGTGCCACCGCTGTAAATCATTTTGAACGTGAGCCGTCTGACTGAACTCACTTCGATGTCTAAGCTTCTTTCTTTCTGTTGGAATATTGTCCATCCACATTTTTCTTTCAGGCAGTGCTGCTCTTCACTGTTATGGACAACTCAGTCTGGCCATAAGCAGACTGTTATTAGCAAAATGTGCCGGTTTTTTTTAGGGGTGTTTGGTATCTGGAGAACTCTCATATACTGCAGTTGATGAAGTAAAAAATGTAACACTTTTTAAAATTCAGTTAATAAACCGCTCTACATCTTTATGAAGCTTACTCTGCAGTTCAGGGTTAGATTAAGGACAAATCCGAGCGTGGTCAACTGACTGAGTGAAGTGTAAGAATACAATTAAAATTATTATGTTTATTATGTTTTCATTGTCTTTGGATTTTATTGCAGTGCAGTGGTTAAAATAATAAAAAACATGATGAATTTTAAAATCATAATGTTAAAAGAAAGAAAAATAGCAGCTGCCCTGTGCATCAAAGTGCCTCAAACCATCCATCCACCCCAACCTCCTCCATATGTTACTTTTTAATAAAATCTTATCTTTACAAGGCAAAATGACGTGGAAACCTTGAACTCTGATGGTGCCAAGTAACAGATTATTGCTTTATAATCAGGACACAGTTTGCTAACAGACTTGTTTTTGTTGGTAAAATAAGCCAGACTCATATTCTCCACATCCTGGCATGGCTCTTCCTCCCATGTTTCCAGCTCCTCTCTTCTTACTTGATCTAGTTCCAATTTCCCTCTAGTCCCCATATCTCTCTTTAGCCCCAGCCAATCCTCTCTGGTGGTCCTGTGTCCACAGGATTAGTCATTAACTCTTTCTCCTCCACTCCTAAGATCATACCCCGCCACTGCTCACCCGCCATCACTGTCCAGGGCTCCAATCCAACTCTCAGCGGCAGGAGATTGGCCTCGCAGGCTGGGGCCGAGATTAGACCTGGCATGGCGGGGCTCGGTGGGCAGCAAGCTGACACTGGTGCAACAGAGAAATAGCAGGCTGGAGCCTGACAGTTCCTGGGATTTTCTGACACTGCTGCATAATAGAGCAAGCAGGTGATGGGGACAGAAGGGGCATTACTATGCCAAAATCACCAATGTCTGTCATTGCCCAAGGACAGAAGTGTCACTAGATGGTGACAGTCTGGCAGGTGTGTTCTCAAAGGTGTTTTTTTTGCGGGGTTGCTATTTAAAAAAAAAAAAAAAAACACTGTCATGTTGATTATGTTGATTATATCAACGCATAATATGAATTATGCCGACTTCTGATGAGTGTAGTCTACTGAATTACTTACAACCATCTGAACCTGTTTCTTAAAGTTGTGAGGATGTTTTTTCCTCTCTTGGCTTAAATTTTGTACATCACATTATTATATGATATGACAGCCTACAGCACTGTGCAAAAGTCTTGAGCCAAGGTTTGGGATTTATTAAAACACACACGGAAATGCAGTATATAATGAAAGACACTGTTTTATTCTAACAAGCTTGAGAGTCAATATTTGGTACGACCACCTTTATGCTTGAGCACAGTCTGAACTCTCTTAGGCAGCTTTCTGGTAATTTCTTTGAAGAGTCTTCAGGAATAGTTCTCCAGGCTTCTCGAAGGACATTCAAACCTCTTTTTTGGATGTTGACTGCTTTTTGGTCTGTTCTCTGTCAAGATGATCCACATTGTTTCAGTAATGGTGAAGTCTGGGCTCTGGGGTGGCCAATTCAATTCAGTGGCTAAGGTCTGTCAGTTGTTTGATGCTGGACAGGAGGTGTGGACAGGTAACACCTATGGCTCCCTAATGAGACTCACCAGGAGAGCGGCTGAGTGAATGAGAGCAGAAAAGTTGCAGACCAGGAAAACTATGACCCGAAAAACATTCAAACCAAAATCAGAAGTGATCTGTAGTGTTTGGTTTAATTCAGTGTGGATTTGTTTCTGATTTCAGAAGTTAAAATTGCAAAATAATTTGGTGCTTGGAAGCAGAACACAGTAGATTTGGAGTTGCATGTCCAAAAGAATGCCCATCTGCACTGTCTCATCTATCCGATGTGTGATACCACAACAGAAGCACATTTGTTTTTCGAAGTTTTATTTAGATGATCAGTCATGTTACATGAGTGTCATATGACTGGCTCAAAATAGCATTGTTGGTGATGTGATTAGCTGTTGGCGCAGTGGAGCTCCAGTCACTCATGTCACACAAATATTTTCCAAGTCCTCAAGAGAAAAGCTGTTGCTCTGCCCACTAAAATGACACTACAGATGTCTTTTCCTGCACTCCGAAAGCCCTGCTGAATGCATATTTTGGTTTCTCAGAGTGATGTGCTGAGCAAATTTCTTCAGTTATACAAGTGCCTGAAGTGCTTCTCAATGGGTTAGAGCGGTAAGCAGCAAAATGAAAATGGAGATTGTGAAACATCTGTCTGATACTGATATTTTTCTGTGAGCACAAAACGTTTGTAATCGCAGATTCCCACAGAACTGCCTCCTTTCTGATGAGTTGCTTTTGATCATATGTTTTAGTATATACAGCCACATTAAAACATCTGACTGCTGAAGTGAACGATGTTGCTTATCTCGTTACAGTAACGCCTGTTGAGGGGTGTGATATATTAGCGAACAAGCCAACAGTCTTTTCTTGAAGCCAATGTGCTTGATGCAGAAAGAAATTGGCGATCTGAGCGACTTTGACGAGGGCTACATTGTGACAGGTAGAGGACTGGGTTAAAGCATCTCTAAAACCCTCGTCTTGTGAGGTGTTCCAGCGTGCAGGCGCCTTGGACCTTGCAAAAGTGTCTCAGGGGGAAGCAAGCAACAAGATCATGGGCTCACTGGTGCATGTCGGGAGCAACAGCTGGCCCGTGTGGCCCAATCCTACAAAGGAGCTACTGTAGCACAAATTGATGAAAACTGCACACCACTTATTGGGCTGTATAGCCCGCAGAAAGTGCCTACAATCGGCATTTGACTCCATAAAAGAGGAGCAATAAAAGACGATGTCCTAGTTTAATGAATCGAGCTTTCTTTTACATCATATGGACAGCTTGTGTGTTTGTTTGTTTACTTGGGAAAATTGGCACACAATATCTGAGTGTAAAAGTGTTGTAATTTGGGCATCATGCAGATCCTTTGTTGAGATGTACCCTAGCTCACTGGAGACTGAAAAAAGAATATGGTGCCCTACTACTTGTTCAGGTATGATTGAAAAGCAAAACTTCACTTTCGTGAATTTTAATCAAATATCTGCAGGGTATATTGGGAATAATATTGGGAAAACAAGTAAAAAGAAAAACCCAAAGCAAATCCATCCATGAAGCGTCACCTTGCACCTTACAGGAATTTAAAAAAATCTGGTGCTAAAGTCTTGATATCAGATACGACAGGAGGCCTTCCGAGGTCCTGAATTAGTGTGAAGTTCATGCCTTTAAAGGTCAGAGCTGATTTGGCAGCACACATGCGACCTACACTATTTTAAGCAGGTTGTTTTAGCAGATGAGCCTGTCTGCTTGAAATACAAACACTTAGATGCAATTGTTGCCTGGACAGATGCCAGTATACTGTCAAATGTAGCATGTTTAAACTACATTAATAACCAAGCAACCAAGCTCTTTTAGGGATGGAAGATTTTTAATTTAAGAATGAAGAAGACAGTTATTGTAAATATGGGTCTGGAAATAACCACTAATACTGCCAAAATGCCCAAAAGAGTTTCTGTAAATTCAGATCTTCTGCAGGGTTACTGGCAGCCATGGGCTGATTAAAAATTCAAACTAAATATTGATGTTTATTAAAATGGTTTGTGATTCAAATCCATTTTCTGTCCATGTCTTTAATTTGATTTATTCTTTGTCTTACCTCCATGACCAAGCAACATCATTTACGTATATTGTTATAGAGGCTAAAAAGAATATTTATGTATTTATTCACTGCAGTAAATGTGAGTCAGTAGACCCCTGCTCACAAGCACTGCTTCTAGTAGTCTTGAAGCAGAAACTCCAGTATGTGAAACCTGCTACAAAATGCATGTTTTGATAAGGATATAGATATTCAGTGCCTTACGCTATATTTTGCCATATCTTTAGCCACACCTATGCTCTACACATAAAAAGGAAAGTGTTGTGTTTGCACTACTTTAGCTGTCATAGGTGAACCCAATGTTTTTAGGCCCACAGCAGGACTTGGGCTAACCATAAATTAAACTTAACTGTGGTTTACAAAAGCTCTTGCTGTGTCACTGATGCAAACATAAATCTCAGCCTGGCTCATTTTTCTCCCTGTTAGGAGATTTTGGACCTCATAGCTGTAGAGATTCACACAAAGTACATGCTGTCTAACTCAGAATGTGGTATCCTAGCTCTCTTTTGCTGTCATTTTGGCTTCTTCCCACCCTAGTGACAGCCACAGACAGATTTAAAGTGCAACTTCTGCTGTTAATCAGGTAATCCTTTTTAGGGAATTTTAAAAGAACTCCTTGTAGGATAGCTATAGGTGTCTAACTACCATACAAGAAGCACATACTGATATTGTGCTTGAGCATATTTATATCATGTACTGTCGTCATTATCAGCTACTCAGCAACCGAACAAAAGCTGCTTGTGTTGCTGCAGCCTCAGTAATAACAACAACAAATGACACAGTATATAATTACACTGCTGGTCAAACGCAGCATTAGCTTACAGAAACAGTCATTAGTCAGCTGCTGTCTTGTTGGTTTGCCATGTGGGCTCGCCACTTGCAAGGCAAGAAGCCTGGTGTGTTGCCAGCTGAGTGGCAGGACACGGGTAAGCATTAAAATATGAATGGATTTGTCTCGAGTTCCAGATGGAGCTGGATGATACCTTTGGTCTAGCTTTTCACCAGACCAGAGTGTTAGCAGCTCCAGAAAATCGCAGTAGCACTATTAGCTAAGGTGACAGAAACATGCAGTCACAGCTCCGACAGTCAGACAGCTTGTGTTCAGTGGTCTTCTGAGGGGTGCACAACAAAGAAAGTTCAACATAGTCTGGCTTTCTTTGACCTAAAACCACAGTCAAAAATAAAGGGCATTATGTGTCGGGGTTATCGGCTTTCTTTGTCAACTCTGGCTTCCTGCTTCAGGGTATGTGAACACAGACATGAAAGGGAGCATCTGACATGTCATTTGACTCCTCTTCTGCAAAACATGGACCAACTGAGAGCTGTCTGGTTAGCCAGGAGAAATGCGTCATTAAGATCTATAAAGAACAAAAACAAGAGATGTTGGTAGAAACGCCTTAATACATGTTAATTCCTGTGGCAACATGAAGGAAATGTACATGTGTATTTTTGCACTACAATACCTTTACTGCACTGCTTTGGCTCAATTGGCTGTCCGCAGTCATTTTTAGAGCCTATCATTGGGAATATAATTGGTATAAATTAGCATGAATGGGTCATTTTAAACTAATCTTAAATGAGAGAGGCTATGGCTCAGCATAACTTGTTTACACACTGATTGAACTTGGCTGTTCACTTTCTGTAAATGTAAATATGATGCTGGGTTGTGGTCATTATGCTGCAGTCACATTAGGGACCATGACACAGCCAAAATCATTGTAACCATGTACACTAACTTGCAGTCTCATTGACTTTGAAGTAGTTGCTGCAAAGACAGGGACGAGGTCTCTGACCACTTGGTCAGAGGTCTCTGACACTTTTCAAAGCAACTTTGGTGCATCAAGGTCACGATTATATGTTAATAAGAGAGTCAGTCTGCTAGCAGTTTGTGATTGAACATGCTCAAGTTGGTAATTAGACGCAATCTGTTTGTTGATACTGAGATCAACTGTGATAAATTGGGGAAAATCACAAATCTGTTGCAGAAATTCCTCCAGAAATAGTGAAATCACCCTTAATGATCCTTCCTTGTGACAAGAACGTAGCTGTCATATTTTTCTCCGGTGCGACTGGGCCATTAATGAGTAAAATATCATTCTTTTTTGCTATCATCCGATGCTGCCTAAGGAATTAATTTAAAGGAACAGTGTGACATTTTGAGAAATGTTCTAATTTACTTTCTCTGTGTCTGTCTCTGTATAACATCCCTTCACCTACTGAGGAACATAACTCCCCATTAAGTCACAAATTTTGATTTTTATGCATGGTTTTATAGACATTTTAACATGTGTCTTGTTTGTCTGCAAGCTTAATAGACAGAGACATGCCAACAGCTTCTTTCCCTGCTGCCACTGCATAGATGAGGCAAACACATGCAAAGACTTTTCATTAAGCGTCACCAAAAATAAATGAAAAAGGGATGAAGTGTACTTGGCCAAATGATTGCCTCATTTAAGCTGCACATGGAAAATGTGCAGGAGCTGTAGTTTTTGTCAGGTTGAATAAAAACATTACAGGATTTTGTATTGTCGAGATGCTTAGAGGCCTCACCCCACAGGTGTTTCCACTTCATATACCTAATTAGATCACTTCTCAGCACTGTGGATGTGTACACACTGTGCCTGATTGACATGTTTATGCCTGCTTTTCTTAGTTTTGTAGCCCCCTGTCAAACCAGAATAATGCCTGTCTGTGTTGTTATGAGCTAAGATCTAATTAGCAGACATTTAAAATGTTGCCTTAATATATTTAGGTAACTTTACACCATCACAGTAGGATGAAGTGCGCCACAGTACCTATCCACGGAAGCTTCACACTGTAGCATTGGTCCAGGTGGGCTACTTGTGTCCCAAACAAGCCGCATAGGACACGATATTTTTGCAGAAGGACCACTCAACAAACCAGAGTGCATCACAATTTTCCACAAGGGTCGGATAGAAAAAGCCAGAGACACAGAGAGAGTGTTACTCACTGCCAGCTCATTCCTGTATATTCTTCACCTTGTGCAGGGGCTTGAGTGTAAATATGCCAAGGTTAGAGAGGCCTAGCTGCTAGTGCAAGCTGAGAGGGAAATTCATTGAATTTCCAACGAGCATGCTGATGTGAGATATGGCTTGGAAATTCAGAATCCTTGTGGGCTGTGTATATGAGGACAAACAATGGCATGATGGAGGGAAGTATACACCAAGAAAGAAAATCATTGGCTAAGTAATGGAGACTGCTTGCATATTTGCCCCGATGGTGCTAGCTGTCACATTTGAATCAAATTAAATGGAACTGAAATTAAGCAGACACAAAGGCGTGAATGATTTTGTGAGGTTGATTTTTTTTTTAATCCATTTTTTCACCTTAATAGACAGTAAGTGCTTTGGACCAGAATGTTGCTTTGTCATAACGCATTAGTGATAACAAACTTAAAATAGATGGGTGTCCTCTTAAAGAGGGAGCAGTGTGCAGCGCCTTCTCCCTGTCTTATTTAAAGCCCATTGTGACTTGCTTTAGGCTAGTTTAGCATATTTCCGGATTAAAAGCAGAGTCTTGTCTGGGACACAACAAAGGAAGGGGCTGCTCAGAAAAAGGTCGGTGTAAACCGCTACAAATATGCAGGAAAACGGCACAAAAGCTGATTCCACACTCTGTTGTTGGGGAATCAGTGCAGTGTGAAATAATGTTCTTCCAAGTTCTCAGTGTTACTTTATGAATCCTAATTTTATGGTATGTTTCTCTCGTAAGACTGCAGCACGTGCCATTATTATTTGTTCTGTTTAGATGCCTTCAATTAAGTCATAATTATTTTAATTAGTAAAGAGTTTTAATACCTGTGGGTTTTTTGTTGTTGTTGTTTTCCAACAAGTGAATAAAGTGAAATCACATATATAAAACATACACTAAAGTCCTATGTTAGTAACCTGAATGCACTTCCCCTGAGCTCTGGTTGACTACAGAGACTGTAGGTGACACATCCTGGGCCATTTGGGTGTGAGGAGAACAGAATGTGTGATCTAATCCTCTTAAAGCAGGGAGAGATGGAGTTTTAGAACCATAATTCATATTTTTAATCCACTCATAAAGGCTCTGACCCAGTTGGGAACATTGTTTATGGATTATGTTACATTAACATCCCCTTTGTTATTGCTGATGGAAGTTTTACCTGGCTGAAGCTGTGCCTAGCATTTGTGGGATTTCGACAGAGGTCACCGTGTGTGTATTGCACTTTCAATGTTGGCAGGTTTATGTGATGCATGCACATTGACGGACAAAATTCATGGAGTTAAGTCTTACATAACCACAGCACTGTGAGAATGATCTGGCTGACTTGTTTGTCTCTCCCACGACCAGTTAGGCTAACCTCGGTCCAGCAGCAGCTCGAGTCTCATTCGTGGCCGAACTTCGCTCTTGGTTAGGAGAGGAATGGTACTTTGACATGGCGCTGTGGATCTGGGTATTCAGGAATAATCCTTTGTAGATCTTTGCAAACATTCACAGAAAGATTTAAGCAGGCTTTTCTTGTACAGCCTTGCAAAATCTTTGTCAAAACTGGTGTGCAATAAATAAGGATTATTTTGCACTGTGAAACATGCAAAGCTACTCTAGTAGAGTCCAAGAATAAAAACATATGGATTTGGAAATGAGCATTTCCCTTTAATGATTTCCAGAGTGGCTGCTATAAGGGATTACTGCTACCTCATTTGTTAGCATTAGGGGTGGAACAATTCTGAAACTGAGGCTGAATACAAATCCAAAAATAATACAAACATCAGCAGTTTGGTCTCTTGGTTTCTTAATGCTAATACTGTGAGACCCATGTGGAATTTCTTATGCCTACTTAAAACTGCTTCTTTTTTATTATTTTTCCTTTCTGGAAAAAAAATCAAACTGTGGTTTTGGAGAAACAACAGGTCAGCGTGCTCACAAAAGTTAAGCTCAAATATTGCAGCTTGTCATATCACAGTCAAGTATCACTCCTTAGTAAATTCAGAACTCCAGCAACACAACTTTATTACTATACAATAAAATATATCTTCTGTTTCTGTGCTTCTTACAGGGTCAAGTGAGAATTCAAATCATATTTTATCCCATTGTTACAGGGTAGGGCCGGCTTTGTGCATGTTTATCATCTCTTTAATTGCAAATTATTTGCAATTGGATTATAATAATGATAAAACCAGTAGTGAATCTATCCTGGTGTGGACACTGTCTGACTTATTGTGTGATCAGGTCAGACTCCGGCGAGCAAAATTTGTCGTGGCAAACCCAATGCAGTCCAACAGCACTGCTTCTTCGTTGGTGCATGGATTACTTGCAGTGATAAACAATCATGTTAACCATCGATCTTTTCTGAAGGAGAAGCCCATTTCTCAAACCAGCTGGAGAACGAGGATCCTTGAACTCCGGCTGGATCAGTTCGAGACTGGAAGTAAATCTTTTCTTTTCTGCTTCCACATGTAAATTATTTGCAAGCAATTTTTTTTGCCGGCTCGCACTGTTAATAAAAGAAGCTCCCAGAGCTTAAGAAGAGTTTCGCCTTTTAATTATTTGACTGCAAATAAAATACGCTCATTCACAGCCTTAGAAAATATAGCTTAATGGGTTTTATGTTATGTCACTGTAGTTCACATGATGTGTTTCTGTGCCAATGTCCACCAAACACTTTGATGGTTTCATTATTTATATCACTGTCATTATTGTCCCATGCCTGATTCATTTTGCCATTTGCGTCAGTGGAACAACCGCCCTTGGCTCACATGTTGGAGAAGCTTGGCTTCTCCTCACTGGCCTTATGGCTGACAAATGACTTTGTGAAACGCGATATGGTCTCCCACAGCAAAAAAAAGAATAGAAATTGAATCCTGGCCTCTGTCGGCAGTCTCATCTGTCATCTTTTCAATATTGATGTCCATTATGTTTATGGATTATTTGGCTGTCTTCTGTACTCTGGCCCAGCTCGCCCTGTCAGATCAGCCACTTGGGGCAGTGTCCCCGTAGATAATGTCATTTTGATTGATGGCTTTCATAGTTTAATTGTCAGCACGGTCTAATTTTAATGGAGCTCTCCACACAACAGAGAGATTACATCTTAAATGAGGCAGGGTTCAAACTGTGTGCAAGGTTGCACTGCGATGTTGATACAGTGATACTGTACAATAGATTCTGTATCATCATCCCAGGCCATTATCAGCTACTTAGCTCATGTTCATTGCTTCCTGGATCACTTTTCATGGATCGCATGTCGTTTTACGGGAAGAAAACAGCCCTTGGTTAGATTTATCACACCTGCCAGTAGGCATAATTTTGTTTTGCTGGCATGGTACATATATTTAGTAGCCTGTACACAGGACATTTGGCGCACGCAGTCCAACTAAGCATTTGGATAAGGTGTAATTCATTAGGTACTCATAACTAAAAACATTAATGCACAGCTCTTGATTAAGTTTATGATGTGTACTTTGAAAAATCCTACTTGACAGACTAATGTCTCAGCTGAAGCCTAGACCTGTCCAGTCTGACAGGTCCAGTCTTGGTACCACAGGACTCACACTTACACCTACAATCAATTTATAATCACCAATTAACCTAACCTTAACCGCATTCGTTTCAACATCTAAATATAATTAGTAATCAGTCAGCTGTGTCATTTGTCATATGCTTAAAAGTCCAAATGTCAAAACATGGACGCTTTAAATAATCAAATGAAACAAGCCCATGTTATTTACAACAACATGTTGATGGCTGAGCATAAATAACTTTAACTGACTGTAACTAACAGTTGACATATTACCATTAGTTTGAACCACTAATCAAAGGTTTCCCAACATTCAAACCTTTTATATATTTCATTGTAAGCCAACTTCCCTTATCACTGATTAGGCATCGTCACATTTTCCACAATCATTTTTACTTTTGCAATTTTTCTGCTCTCAATCCTGATTAATTATGTAATATTATATTTTGTTATTACAATATATGGCCAAAATATCCATCCATCTTAGCCAAATAAACAGGGGGTTTAAATAAATTGCTGTAAACATGTTAGATCTAAATTCTAGACGCAATTCAATTCCGCTTTATTTACATAGTGCCAAATTACAACAGCAGTCACCTCAAGGTGCTTTATATTGTAAGGTAGAGACCCCACTATAATATAGATCAAACCCCGACAATCAAACAACCCCCTTTGAGCAATTACTTGTCAAAAGTGGGAAAGAAAAAAAAAAACATTTAACAGGAAGAAACCTCCAGCAAAACCAGGCTCAGGGAGAGGCAGCCATGTGCTGTGACTGGTTGGGGGGTGATCGGAGGGAGAAAGGACAAAAAGACATGCTGTGGAAGAGAGCCAGAGATTAATAATAAATAATGATGTAAAGTGATGTATAAAGATGGGAGTGAAGAAGAAACACCAGCAGCACAGACCTATTGCAGTGTAACTAAGGGAGTTGTCACTTGATCCAACACTAACTATCAAAAAGAAAAGTTTTAAGCCTCATTTTGTAAACAGAACCATTTGAAGAGGCGTTCTGCAGTAACAGCAAAATGTGGGGTCGTCACAGTATGTTTCAGCAGCCACACACAGCCACATGTAGGATATATCAGCCTCCATCTCTCTCTCATCCCTCTCCACCACACTCCATCTCTCCCCAGTGTGTTTGCAACCAAGGTCGTATTGGTCCTGCTCTGTTTTCCAGGGCTGTGTGGGCTTCATTCATCATCCCAATGATGGGCGCGTTGGGTGTGTGTCTTTGCGCGTGCGTGCTTGCGTGTTTGTCTTATTGTTTGTGCAAGCCTGTGCCTGTCTCTTGTTCCCTCTGTACGCTCGCTCAAATCAACGACCCCCACCTCTGTTCTCTCTTAATCTCCTTCTTATTTCACTAATGCATCGACATGAAGAAAGATGCAACTGCACCACACTGTCGCACATGTGGTGGAGAATATGCTCGTTCAGGAATAATGGCCTGTATTTGTATAGCGCTTTTCTAGTCCCTAAGGACCCCAAAGCGCTTTACACAACCTGTCATCCACCCATTCACACACACATTCACACACTGGTGATGGCAAGCTACATTGTAGCCACAGCCATCCTGGGGCGCACTGACAGAGGTGAGGCTGCCGGACACTGGCGCCACCGGGCCCTCTGACCAATGCATGGTTATAAGCTGATATTCAACCAAGGGGGAGAGGAAGAGCATGAGAGGGAGGAAGAAAGAAAATAAGAGCAACAAAGAACACAAAAGTAACACTCACACCACTCAAGTCAATAGTTAGTAGAGGCGCTTTTGGCAGCCGTTACAGCCCTGGGCCAATATCAATAGGTCTCTATCTGCTTGGCACATCTGGACGATGCAATTTGTCCTCTATTTTCGCTTGCCAAAGGACTTGAGCTCTATCAGGGGAGCGTGAAATCTGGATCGGTCTGAGACAGAGATGGTTGTTTTTAAGTCATCACACTCAGATCCAGCGTTACCGTCATAATCTGGGCTGCAGAGTTTTTTTTTTTTTAAACCATATAACCCTCTTTCACCGAGTCTCTGCTAAGTCTTCTGGCAAATACTAGCCTCGTTTTTGATAGGCATAAAGCAATGGCAGGCAAAATCACTCCAGCATTAGCAGCTCCTATCTCAGCTATGAAAGCCTGTAGCTCATTCAGAGCCGATCATTCGTGGACATTTTTGGAGGACGGGCTACTTATCCTCTACTTATATTTTTGCTTTACTATTCAGTGCCTTTGTGTGTTGTTCGGTGGCTCCACATCAGCCTTTTCTTTGAACATGTTTAAATTTAGTTCACATGCTAGTTCTCTGATAGGTACTTTAAATACGATTGTGTCACAAGGTGTGTTTAGACTGAATGCAAAGTGAATTTTAGATGTGTCATCATTGCAAATGAAGCCAACAGAAAGACACACAGCACAAATAGACAAATGCAAATTTTCAGCGGAGGATGTGAATTGAAAATGTTTTAACTGAAATGCGTAAAGAACATGTTGTCCTGATCTTTGTGACTCCAGTTCATGAACATTTGTAGGTAATAAAAAACAAAACGAAATGAGCGCGTACTGGTGGGAAATTATTATTATAGATTCGAAAGCGTGTGTGCAGTCGCAGAAACGCACAGTTGCTACATATGTTGGTAGTTAACAGCTACATCTGTGCAGCTGATCTATTTGCTGTTGGCGGTGAATAAACTGTGTTCACATTTGCACAAAAATGTCACCACTAGATTGGACTGCAATGTTCCTTTTGTCATAATATGCTCGTAAAGTCACAATCTGCGTGAGAAATGATTGTGGTTAACTGCTAGACCTCAGTTGCAATTCACCCAGAATCACAAATATGCTTCAGGGACTGCACACTGGATGTCCCTGCTTTTATTTCACAAGTTACAGGAGCCGAACAAATCGACCAGCGCCTGCTTTCAGCACACTGACTCAGGCGGCTGCTGCAGTTAAATGAGCTCCAGGCTTGTCGCTGGTGTCCTCCCTTGCAGCAAACCGTTTTTTCTACGGCAGCCTGGAGAATGCATAGCTAGCGCCACCAGTGGAATGATGAATTCTGCTGTTTTTTTTTATGTGAATTTCCGTGGATGCATGCATGGCTAATCTCCATACACAGTACTAAGGGGATTAAGAATGCTCTCTAACCCCCGGATGAAGGTCCACAGCACCTTTGTGACTGATCCACCATTTTTTTACTCCTCTGTCATTTTATCTCTTATCCTGCTTATCTCCCCTTTAACGCACATTTTTCACTCTGATCTCTTCTCTGCCTAGTAACTTAATCCTAAACGTCCCTTCTCTCTTCTTTCTGTGCCTTCTTCTCTCCTTTTGCTGTAGTCTTGCACAAAATCTACATTTCATGTGTTTATTTAGCCTGAAAGCATTAAAACAAAGGGAACAAAGGGAAGGCAGGTTTTGTTAGAGATGAAGGTGAGGCTTACTTACTCATAGAGGAGGCCGGTCGACCGCTCTGGTCCAGGCATGGATCGATATTAGGTGATGTAGGAGCCGGTGGGGGGTGATTGTGGGGGCAGCAGAGGGGCTAATCATTTCAGTCATTACGCAGCCGTGTCTCCTGATTCCTGGGATTAGCAGGCACAGAAACACGGGAGATGTTGTGTTAGTGCTACATGAGACTCTATCGGGGATTTGGAATGTGGAAAATACTGCCTGTCCCAAGTTGCTTTTGGTAATTGTGTCTGCAATACTGAGAATGGGGATCTGGGGAAAAGTGCGTGAAGTGTTGGCTGCAGTTCTATGGAGAAAAGGACAGAAAGAAGCAGGCATGGAGATAATCCTGGCATCTGTGCCATGTATGCGTGAATACACATGTAAGAAATACAAGCGGGCGATACAGAAACATGCATGGGCTCGCTGTCTCTGTCTCCCTCTCCTTCTCCCGTGTGCAATTGTGGGAGAGTAGAGTCGTGGGAGAGCTTACATGCTCGCCTGCCCACAAGCCTTTATTTGAAGCTGATCATTTGACAGAGTACAGAAAGGCTGGAGAGGCTGGCTAGTTCTGGTGCCTCCAAGAACTGAAAATTGCTGCAACGTGTGTGTGTGTGTGTGTGTGTGTGTGTGTGTGTGTGTGTGTGTGTGT